>NC_091129.1:16069670-16669670 GCF_040183065.1 Periplaneta americana
GTCGTAATGTCCATATGTATGCTCCATACAATACCACACTCACACAAAGCACTTCAGGGGAGAGGATGGTATTTTAAAACTTTTTTCCTATTTGGTTTAAAATATTAATTTTTTGTATATAGAGAGCTCATAGCTGTAGCATCAACCAACTATATATATTTTGAAAAAAATTATTTATTTATTTTTTGTCTTCTATATTACCTATTTATTTATTTATTTATTTATTTATTTAAATTCAAATATACAGAATAAAGAAATATAATTACAAAACAAACAAAGAGAAATACAAATAAAATAATACAAGCAATATAAAAAGAAGATACAGTAGTATTAACAAAATTTGAGACCGAATGAGCAGCGCTCGTGCTCGGTCGCAGTTCAGATATAATATTAAAATAAAAAATAATAATATAAATAAATAAGTAAAATAAAATAGGAACTAAAATATAATTACAGCGGCAATGGAATTATATAATACAATATTAACACTAGAGAAGAATAATATCGCACGTGAAAAGTAGGATTAATATATATTTCAAAATTATAGAATACAAATATAATATAGGTTGATTAATTCATACACATAGGCTATAAATTTATTTAATCAAACTGAAGACATTAACACGTTTCTAATTTTCTTGTTATATGTTAGTGGGTTACATGTTAGAAGTTCTGGGTGTAATTTAGTTAAAGCATTGTACAACCGAGGGCCAAAATTAATGCTATGCTTTAGACCAGCAGATGTGAGACATTTAGGTTCTACTAATGTTGAATTAATATTTCGAATATTGAATATTTGGGAGTCTAAATTTGAAAAAATATACCCACTGCAGGATTTTCCTAAATCCGATATATCTAAACCATTTTTAAAGGTAGATTCAAACAGTTTTTTGCAATGTAGTTGCAAAAGCATGTTCTACAAACTGTCTGTAACAGAATTTTGATATTAGTCCCTACGTTTGTAAAATAAACAATTAAAATTTTATAACACTACTTTTCATATATATATATATATATATATATATATATATATATATATATTGCAAACAAACGGACGTATTTTTAACATGAAATCAAGTAAAATAATTCTGTCACAGAAAAAAGTTTCTTAATAGTTTAAAGAATGTGTGTTCTAAATTTCATGCATGTATCTTTAATAGTTCAGAAATTATATTCATTTTTGTTTGGCAATGTAGCAAAAAAAAAACTATGTTACCGAAAACCGATCAAAGGTGGCATGTGATTTAAAAATTCATAGCGCAGGAAGTTTAAAAATGCCGTCTCCACATCTGGTAGAGGTACAAATACCCACAAAATGTTATGCAATGCATTCCACATAAGGTAGGTGTCCCTTATATGGCCATGCTAAGGTTTGAGAATTTTTATAGCCGCCATTTTGAAAAAAAAATGTAAACCACTTTTTTCTTACTCGTTCTCAGTCTAATGGACTTTCTTAAAACAATTTCCTTTCCCCATAAAATAGCTTTAATTGTCCAAAAAGTCCCAAATTCCAAAAGTCTACCTAGTGGCCATATCAGGAACATGTGAACATGATATGGCCACCCTTGTTCCATGTTCTACAAATCGTGATTGTTTTCAGTTTGATAGCGCAGTTGTGTTAAAATTAAATAATTTTGGTGTAAAATGAATAAAAATGACAATAATCTTTTTTATAATTCAAAAGTGTAGTCAAAACAGGTTTTTCCAATAAAAAAATTAAGTTGTTTTTCTTAAAATACAAAATTTTTGCGTATTCCCAGGTATAAGGCATGTAAATTTGTCAGGTGAAAAAATAAAAGTGAATTGAACTTGACATGGCCATGGTGCATTTGATATGGCCATATCAGGAGCAGGTAAGCTTTCACGAAAATCGTTTGATTATGGAGATCTCGTAAAAGATACGCCATCAACTACAACACCAATCAGCAGAACATTAAAAACTGAATGGAGTACGATAGTTTTCATGAAACAAGTATTTGAAAGACATGCATAAAACAAAGGAGACTTACCAGAGAAAAATAAGAAGAGGTCACATGATAACCGCAAAACAGGCAACTGACGCCATATTGCTCAACCTGACTGGATGGAAAACGATCCAGTGACATACCAGGATGCCCTTTCACTGGATGCTGCTGCAATTTAGCGGATTTTTTGATTAACTAACTCACAATAGGAGGGTGGCCATATCAGGAACATGACCATAACAGGAGCACCCACCTTATATCAAAGGGTATTTTAAAGAAAAAAAAATTTTTTTTTGAAAATTTAATTTACCGGAAACAACAATAAAAGGGGGTGAGTGATTTAAAAATTCAGAACGCAGGAAGTTTAAAAATGGCGTCTCAACTCCCGACAAGTGCACAAATACCCACAAAATGCTATGCTATGTATTCCACATGTATCACAGAGTATTTTAAGGGATTTTTTTTTAATTTACTCACTTTTTCACCAAAAAATACCATCCTCTCCCCTTCACTAGCCTCTTCCTTCGTTCTTTTTCCAGAGATCCGCAGTAGATGCTCCTTTGTCTATTTAAGGTTTCTTTTGCTATTGTTATCCTCTTTTTGACTTCCTGGCAGCAGCTCATGTTACTGCTTTATAGTACCGTCTTTTATTTTTTTTCCGATAACCATTGTCTTCGTCTTGTTTGAATTTATCTTCATCCTAAATCGCTCATAGCTGTCATTTTCGACGTCAAATGAGCAGTTAAGTAAAATATGACATAAAGAATAAACATTTATGTTGTTAACCGAGGCAGACTCGAATCCAACAGCAAAATTGATAAAAGTTTAATTCTTTCACATCTTACAAATATTTTGTTCTTGGTTCCACAAGTGACATTATCAATGTTGTCATCAATAGAGTATTTCTCTGCTGGAGATTCAGGTAACTCTACGTTTCTACTTCGTACTATTTCATAATACAAGTTCATGTTACCTGTTGTTTACATTTGGAAGTAATGGAAGTTAAGTCAATAAAAGAGAGACTGCAATACACAACTAGGACGTTTTCGAGGAAATCAATATTTCCTCAATGAAATATTCACTTCATAGCCAGCAGGCGAACTGACGTAATAAAATCCACATGCAGTAGCGTGCTGGGAAGTCTTTGTTTCGATTCCTGTTGGAGACGTAGTTCTATTCTTTCTCTTCTTCGTTTTTCATGAAAGAGAAACACTATGCCCAACACAACGTCCCTTTCAAAGAGAAAACCTGGTTTAAATCTGTGTCTTATTTTTTGTGTGTCGTACATTTTTGAGAATAATTTACATACAGCTGAGAAGCGTAACATCATTTCTGATATACGATATGTAATTTTAACATAGTCTCTTGTAAAGTAGAGTAGAGTTGGTAAGTTCTGCTTATGCTGGTTTTGGCTTACATAAATGTATGGGATATTCCATATGAAATCGATCAGTAAAAAACCTCGCATTTTTTATACTCTAATTTTTCCCTACTTATATAAGGTACTGAGAGGAGTGCATTTTCAAAAATATACTATCGAAAGTGAAACGGTTTTCGTATTATTGAGCGACAAATTTAGCGTATTTTATAAAAACAAGCCTCTTTCAGCGCTCAGAACTCTGGAACCATTTACTGCAGAACATTGAACGAGAGCTTAATTTGAAGCTGAAGAAGTAATACTTATTTTTATTGTACACAGAGAGAGAGACAGATAATCTGATTTTACTTACTTTTAGCTTTTTTGCTAATTTGTAAAAATGTAAAAATATATTGAGAAAAAACCTTGCATTATTAAGAGGGATTCGGCATTGTTTGCTTAGTGGCTCGGCAATAAGTTTCGAGGGTATTAAATACATTATTTTCGCACGCCTAGACTTGAACGGCGCAGTACCGCATGCACTGGCCGAGAGCTGAAGATAAACGAGCGTTGGGCGTCATTTTACTCCTGTGTTTATGAAAACCTGTGATAAAGCTAGCACAGCCATGACTACTAGACGACACATCACGTGTTTGTCTCCTGGCCTTGCTTGTCTCGGCTAGCTCCCACCTCACAGTCAGCTGGTTAGTTCACGCGCGTACTATTTATTTTCTTTATTTGATATTTTCAATACTTTCTTATCAACGTGTCATCAGTAAAAAATATGTGTTTATTTGTACTTTCAGTGCGGAATCTAACCTTATGTTTTAAAAATATTTTTTCGTGGCCAAAGGCGTCTTAATGAAGAAAAATCTAAATTTCTCCATTTCCATAAAAGGTAAGAAAAGCTGTTTACAAGTCAATATAAACTTTAATTTCTCAGCATCAAAATAAACCATGATTTTGATCATTGGGTGAAAAGGTTTCGGAGCCACAACAGTTTAAAATTGCTAATTTTATGAAATTTAAATATTATTAATTTAAACACTATTGAGTTCTGATGCCTCAGAATTTGCACAAAGCATTATATCACAGTTGTCTACGGACAGAAAAAGTTTCATTGTATTAAAAAATTGCAAGGTCAATTTTCTCTATATTTCTGTGGATATGAGATGGAATACCCCGTATAGTGTTTTATTGTCACAACCTTTTCTGTTTCATTAGTTAAATAAAAACGCGTTTCTGGCCGTAAGTACAAAGTGCCTCAAATAAACTGACTATTTTTAATTTGCTGATAAAATGTTTCCTTTTGATGTTGCCAAAAGCTTTTCACCCTCATTTCTATAACAGTATTACGCCACAAACATGGAATCTCAACGAGCAATAGCTATTAAAGTTTTTATAAAAATAGTGATAGTGCGGCCATTGCTAGAAGAGAATATCGGCGTTATTTTAATATCGGAAGAAATCGTCCAGACATAGCGGAATATGAAATCAAATTATGGGTGCAGAACAACCACGGTAACATCTAATAACACTAACTTACTTACTTACTTACTGGCTTTTAAGGAACCCGGAGGTTCATTGCCGCCCTCACATAAGCCCGCCATTCTTCCCTATCCTGAGAAAGATTAATCCATTCTCTATCATCATATCCCACCTCCCTCAAATCAATTTTAATATTATATTCCCATTTACGTCTCGGCCGCCCTAAAGGTCTTATTCCCTCCGGCTTCCCAACTAACACTCTCTATGCATTTCTGGATTCGCCCAAACGTGCTACATGCCCTGCCCATCTCAAACGTCTGGATTTAATAGTCCTAATTATGTCACAGGTGAAGAATACAATGCGTGCAGTTCTGTATTGTGTAACTTTCTCCATTCTCCTGTAACTTCATCCCTCTTAGTCCCAAATATTTTCCTAAGCACCTTATTCTCAAACACCCTTAACCTATGTTCCTCTCTCAAAGTGAGAGTCCAAGTTTCACAACCATAAAGAACAACCGGTAATATAACTGTTTTATAAATTCTAACTTTCAGATTTTTTGACAGCAGACTGGATGATAAAAGCTTTTCAACCGAATAATAACAGGCATTTCCTATATTTATTCTGTGTTTAATTTCCTCCCGAGTATCATTTGTATTTGTTGCTGTTGCTCCAAGATATTTGAATTTCTCCATCTCTTCAAAAGATAAATTTCCAATTTTTATATTTCCATTTCGTAGAATATTCCCGTCTCGAGACATAATCATATAGCCTACTTTGTCTTTTCGGGATTTACTTCCAAACCTATCTCTTTACTTGCTTCCAGTAAAATTCCCGTGTTTTCCCTAATCGTTTGTGGATTTTCTCCTAATATATTCACATCATCCGCATAGACAAGCAGCTGATGTAACCCGTTCAATTCCAAGCCCTCCCTGTTATTCTGGACTTTCCTAATGGCATACAATAGAGCAAAGTTAAAAAGTAACGGTGATAGTGCATCTCCTTGCTTTAGCCCACAGTGAATTGGAAACGCATCTGACAGAAACAATATGTAATAATAATAATAATAATAATAATAATAATAATAATAATAATAATAATAATAATAATTTAGTTTAGCTAGCAGAGTTAAGGCCGTAAGGCCTTCTCTTCCACTCAACTAGCAAAAAAGTATACATACATACATATGTATGAACTTACAAAGAATTCGACAATTTGATTTAGATAAGAGTTACATGTATACAAGAGTTATTTACGAATTAAACAACAAAATACTATGAACTATTAATTAAACACTGAAATAAACTATGTAGCAGAATTAAACTAAAATACATAGAATGTTAATATATTTCAAATAATGTTAGATAATAGAAAGAGATTATTATGAGACAATTTTGAAAATACAGCACTATCAGGATGATGTCTAAAGCAAGGAGTAACAGTGTAGACAGTGATAGTTTAAGTCAGTATGATTGGAGTGAAATGCTAAGAAGGTTATCTTTTAAGCTGTTCTTAAAGGTGTTTATTGTCTTGCACCCCCTAATACTTTATGACAGGGAATTCCATTGTCGCGAGATGAATACTGTAAAAGATGATGAATAACAAGATGTTCTATGAAGAAGTATACTTAGCGTGCCTCAGATAAGTGATCTGGTATTTACGTCGTGGTTAGAGTATAGATAAGAGAAACGAGACGAAAGGTAATTTGGTGTTGAAGTGTGCAGAATTCGTAAGAGTAAAGACAAAGAGTGTAAAGTTCTACGTTAAGTCGGAGCCACGAAAGACTTGCGAAGGACGGTGATATGTGATCATATCGTCGGATGTTGCACACGTATTTGACGCACATATTCTGAACTCGCTGTAACTTGACTGACAGTTCAGAACTTAGGTCACTTAACAGAACGTCACAATAATCGAAGTGCGTCAAGTATGTGAACATGGAAAACAAATTCTTCACACGGGAACGAAGAAGTCTCGGTATAGGTTAGACCAACACCATTCGAGAGCTGTAAGCGCATGGGTGGACAACTCGTGTTCTCAAAGTGTCAACACAATCTCAGTGCAGGTAGAACGGACTCAGTACTAGCTGTACTGTCTGTGTGCGATTCTTTCAAGACACAAGTTCGATCGCGTCTGCAGTAAGTGGCGGCTCGTTTTAAGTGAAAAACAATATAATTCCCAGATCATTTCCCTTTAGTTACGAGTAAAATGAGAATTTTTTTATTAAGAAGAGAGGTAAAGCTTGTATTGTATTACACTTTCTTACGCATGACTTTTATGTTACAAATAAACAGTGAAGGTTTTAGTAAAGAAATACTGTCTGCATCTGCTTTAGAACAGCTAAAGGTAAAAATGAGATATCAACAAGGTGAGACTGATATCAAATATCGTTAGCACGTTGTGCGTGCTAGTTACAAAATTGCACGACATATAATCGACTAGCTAAGAACATTTATGGATAAAATTCAAATGTGGTAGTATCATGTAGAACATAGACAACTTCACTTTCTTTGACTATAAACTACCTTGAAGAGTGATAAGGAAATCTTCTTATCAAATATAAGACCCTACTTCAAGACCTACAGCAGAATTCACTGCTAAGTTTGGAGAAACAGTGACAACTAACAAGGAATCGAGATTTTTCTGAAATCTTTTTGGCTTACGCCGATAGAAAATCCTGAAAATTTATAGCTTGAATTAATAAATCTACAGAACAGCACGCCATTCAGATTCCAACAAATCAATAATCGAACTGTTCGTAATGCTGCCTAAGTCAGAATTTCCAAATATATTCTTTGCTTCCATATATACTGTATGTGCTTGAGGCAGAGTTTAATACAAGAAAGAAGTGTAAAAGCTCTCTAAGTAAAGAAAGACCTCGGAGGTAAGCTTATTTCATCTGCTGTGACATGTAAAAAATATTTCCTTGAATTTGTTATTGTTTGCGAATACAGACTATTACCTTTCTGAGAACAGAGGAATACTCTATAATGTATAAAGACTTGTAAATTCTAGCGTTCTACGTTTCAAATAAGACATATAATAAGAAATATTAACAAATAGTGTAATAATAAATAAGTGTTGCAGCTATATTTGTTGTATCTTGAAAAGGTTGTATTCAGTTTGTGTTTCCAGTACTAAACTAATTTACAAAGCTAGGAAATAATATAATTTTGTTATTTGTGTTTAGGTACAGTCTGTCTAAAATTACTATAATTATTGTGTCATGCGTCATTCTGAAATTCATATCATGGAATAGATATCACGACCACCTGCATGAGCCGCCAGAGCGCACCGTGGCAGTGAACTGCTTTTGCAGCGAAACTACAAACAACTTGTAACTGCTGCGGCTGGTTCCGTCTGCCTTTCTCTCTTTCAAAGTTTTTTAGCACATTGGGAGCAATAGTTGCCCATCCCTGTGTAAGCGCATTTAAAGTAGAACGAAGAGGGGCAGGCCCGAAGACGCAGTATTGACTTGCAGGCCAACATTTCGTGGAGACGACATCTGCAAGGCGGTGCATGGAGTACACGCAAGGTGGCGTGACACCCAGACCTGCGCCAAGTAGCGCTAGGATGTCTCACCACACCCCGTCTTCTGGCCTGGCCTCGTGCTGACACTCCGTCACGCGAGTCCGCAGAAGACACGGAAGTACAGATACAGTATGAAGCAAAGATGAGGGACCTAGTTTAAGTCAGACACAAAGTTCAATTAGACTCTGAAATACATTAAATTAGAAATTGAATATATTTTGGACACGTTATTTTTACAATATGTTATGATGAAATTCATAAAACTTGAAATTCAGTCTATTTTCAACACGCTATTGTTACAATATGTAATAATCAAATTCATATAACCCGAAAATCAATCTATTTTCAACACGCTACTGAAATAATAAGTAATAATCAAATTCATAATACTTGAAAATCAGTCTATTTTCAATACGCTATTGTTACAGCGTGTAATAATTCAATTCATAAAACTTGAAAACAGTCTATTCTCAACACGCTATTTTATTACAATATGTAATAATAAAATTCATAAAACTTGAAAATCAGTCTATTTTTAAACACGCTATTGTTACAATATGTAATAATCAAATTCATATAACTCGAAAATCAATCTATTTTCAACACGCTACTGAAACAATAAGTAATAATCAAATTCATAAAACTTGAAAATCAGTCTATTTTCAACACACTATTGTTACAATGTGTAATAATTCAATTCATAAAACTTGAAAATCAGTCTATTCTCAACACGCTATTTTATTACAATATGTAATAATAAAATTCATAAAACTTGAAAATCAGTCTATTTTTCAACACGATATTGTTACAATATGTAATAATCAAATTCATATAACTCGAAAATCAATGTATTTTCAACTCGCTACTGAAACAATATGTAATAATCAAATTCATAAAACTTAAAAATCAGTCTATTTTCAACACACTATTGTTACAATGTGTAATAATTTAATTCATAAAACTTGAAAATCAGTCTATTCTCAACACGCTATTTTATTACAATATGTAATAATAAAATTCATAAAACTTGAAAATCAGTCTATTTTTCAACACGATATTGTTACAATATGTAATAATCAAATTCATATAACTCGAAAATCAATGTATTTTCAACACGCTACTGAAACAATAAGTAATAATCAAATTCATAAAACTTAAAAATCAGTATATTTTCAACACACTATTGTTACAATGTGTAATAATTCAATTCATAAAACTTGAAAATCAGTCTATTCTCAACACGCTATTTTATTACAATATGTAATAATAAAATTCATAAAACTTGAAAATCAGTCTATTTTTCAACACGCTATTGTTACAATATGTAATAATCAAATTCATATAACTCAAAAATCAATCTATTTTCAACACGCTACTGAAACAATAAGTAATAATGAAATTCATAAAACTTGAAAATCAGTCTATTTTCAACACACTATTGTTACAATGTGTAATAATTCAATTCATAAAACTTGAAAATCAGTCTATTCTCTACACGCTATTTTATTACAATATGTAATAATAAAATTCATAAAACTTGAACATCAGTCTATTTTTAAACACGCTATTTTTAAAATATGTAATAATCAAATTCATAAAACTTGAAAATCAGTCTATTTTCAACACGCTATTTTTACAACATGTAATAATCAAATTATAAAACTTGAAAATCAGTCTATTTTCAACACGCTACTGAAACAATAAGTAATAATGAAATTCATGAAACTTGAAAATCAGTCTATTTTCAACACGCTATTGTTACAATATGTGATAATTGAATTCATAAAACTTGAAAATCAGTCTATTGAATGTATTTCTAACACGGTACTTTTACAATATGTAGTAATAAAATTTATAACAATTGAAAATTAGTCTATTTTTAACACGCTACTGTCAGAATATGTAATAATGAAATTTATAAAAATTGAAAATCAGTCTATTCTCATCACGCTATTGACAAAATACGTAATAATGAAATTCATAGAACTTGAAAACCAGTCTATTTCCAACACGCTACTGTCAAAATATGTAATAATAAAATTTATAAAAGTTCAAAACCAGTCCATTTTCAAAACGCTATTGTCAAAATATGTAATAATAAAATTTATAAAAGTTCAAAACCAGTCTATTTCCAAAATGCTATTGTCAAAATATGTAATAACATAATTTATAAACGTTCAAAACCAGTCTATTTTCAAAACGCTATTGTCAAAATATGTAATAATAAAATTTATAAAAGTTCAAAACCAGTCTATTTCCAAAATGCTATTGTCAAAATATGTAATAACATAATTTATAAACGTTCAAAACCAGTCTATTTCCAAAACGCTATTGTCAAAATATGTAATAATAAAATGTATAAAAGTTCAAAACCAGTCTATTTCCAAAACGCTATTGTCAAAATATGTAATAATAAAATTTATAAAAGCTCAAAACCAGTCTATTTTCAAAACGCTATTGTCAAAATATGTAATAATAAAATTTATAAAAGTTCAAAACCAGTCTATTTCCAAAACGCTATTGCCACAATATGTAATAATAGAATTTATAAAAATTCAAAATATCCATCCGAATGTCTATCAACAGTTCCTGCATGGATAGCACCGTAATGGGCATACTTCGTTCACTAACTTCAACAATATATACGGATCAGATCATTCTGAGCACATATTACAGATGTCCTTTCAGAAATATTGCCATTGCACTCTGCTAATTCACCACAACAATGTCTTGGACTTCCCGTAAAATAAGGTGGCAAATCTACCATTTTATTATTCTTGCATTATTAAGGTCTAGATTACCATTCAATGCATCCCAAAGGCCAAAATACTGTACATTTCACCCTGACTACTGCACTTTTACTACGTCATACTAATTTTGACCAATAAAACGGTACGAAAGGACGTATTTCAACCAATCATGGCTGCTTATTGCACAATTTTATCGCGTCCCTAGCATTTGTTTAATTTTATCGCTTCCCTAGTATTTGTTTCTTTGTTTGCCAACATTTCAAACTGCACTGGTCTGGACGTAAAAAAAATTGAAAATTACAAACCATTCCAGTCGATGCACAGCAGTTTCAAATATGACTCGCATTGGCATTCAAGAAAAAGAATTAATAAAGATCACTGGTAATAGCTATGCATCTTCCCTGAAACCCTATTTACAAATAAATGAAGAGCACCATTCGGAAATCCTGAATAAGTTGAGGCATACACCATGTACATCAACGAGTTCCACGTTTTACGAACACGTCCAATATAACATCAACTGAACCACCAACCACTAAAACATTCAAATTTGAAAATTGTACTTTCAATAATTGTTCCTTTTAAAATTATTCATGTTTATTTTTTATTTCAACATCGTTAATTAAAACGTTTCTTGTTTATTTCATCATCCCTAATTAAAACTTTTGTAACATTTGTTTATAATAGGTTATGTTATAGCTTCTTCTATATGATATTATGGATAGTCACGTATCAGAGATTGTTTAATACTCAAATTTATTGAAAATCATCTATCAATTAACGTTCATTACTGGGATCCGGATAATTGAAATGAAATGCAACTTTTCAATAAAAATGAAACTGAATTAACAAAAGCCTTCTTGACTAGTACCCGCCCACAGATTTGAATGAAGATTCCATAGTTGGCACCACTGATAACAAGAAAACAGCTAAACATCAGAGCAGTGTATATTGGAGAGTACCGCATTCTTTTGATCCGGCAAATGCCGACGCGGCGGCCATATTTACTCCTGCGGAGTCTCCGTACAACGCAAGACTTGCATAGGAACACAGGTTTCTCGTGTGATATTCCATCGTTATCTTGAAGAATGCCGTGTTGTTGTGCAGTTGATCAGTGTGTAATCAATTGTTGTTACACAAAATTAGCATTAAGTCACAAACAAGACGAGGAATACACTTCTATCATTAATTTTCTCAACGACATAATATTTTCACTGCGGGCTAAAGCAAGGAGATGCACTGTCACATTTACTTCTTAACTTCGCTCTAGAATATGTCATTAGCAAAGTTCAGGATAACAGACAAAGTTTGGAATTGAACGGGTTACAGCCTCTTCTCTATGCGGATGACATGAATATGCTAGGAGAAAATCCACAAACTTTTAGGGAAAATACGAGAATTTTCTTCAAGCAAGAAAAGCGAAAGATTTAGAAGTAAATCCCAAAAAGACAAAGTATATGATTATGTCTCGTGACCGGAATATTATACGAACTGGAAATATAAAAGTTGGAAATTTATCCTTCGAAGAGGTGGAAAAATCATATATCTTGGAGCAACAGTAACAAATATAAATGACACTCGGGAGGAAATGAAACGCAGAATAAATATGGAAAATGTTTCTTATTCGGTTGAGAAGATTTTGTCATCTAGTCTGCTATAAAAAAATCTGAAAGTTAGAAATTATAAAACAGTTATACTATCTGTTATGTATGGTTGTGAAATTTGGACTCTCACTTTGAGAGAGGAACAGACTTAACCCTTCGCTTGGCATGTGAAGTCTTTTGAGACCCCATGACCCATTTGCAAATACACGTAACATTTTTAACGTGTCCAGCGGAGGGTTAAGTGTGTATGAGAATAAGGTAATTAGGAAAATATTTGGGACTAAGAAGGATGAAATCACAGGAGAATGGAGAAAGTTACACAACACAGAACTGCACCTGACATAATTAGGAACACTAAATCCAGACGTTTGAGATGGGCAGGACTTGTAAAACGTATGGACGAATCCAGAAATGCATATAGAGCGTTAGTTAGGAAGCCGGAGGAAAAAAGACCTTTGGGAAGGCCATAGATGGGAGGATAATATTAAAATGGATTTGAGCGACGTGGGATATGATGATAGAATCTGGATTAATCTTGCACAGGAGAGGGACCGATGGCGGGCTTATGTGAGGGCGGCAATGAACTTTCGGGTTCCTTAAAAGCCATAAGTAAATAATGACAAAATATTTATAATTGAAAACATCAAGGTGGGGAAAATGGGGACGTTGGAAGCCATCCCAAACTGGTATTCTATTGGTAACAAAAACAGTTCTTGATTTTCAAGAAAATTGTCTTAATAAAGCGAACTTCAAATATCTTATGCCAGATAGATGCATGCAGGATGCGTTAGAAAATATTTTATTTTCTACTGTCCGTCCATAAATCCAATCCCGGATGCAAAATAATTCAAAACTGCATTACGATTTCTCATTTTTTTTCTCAAAAACGAAGCATGGAAATTACACAGTTTTCGATTCTGAACAATTAGTTGAGTTTCTAGGTACAGATGTAACTAAATCCGAAACAGAAAGGTCTAGTGAAGATGAATGTTAGTAAAAGGAAATTGATATAGGCTAAATTGTAATTTAACTGAAAATATAAATAGTGACTTGAGTGAACAACAAGCTCTTTATTATTTGTTGGGATCAGTATTGTTCAAAATAAAACAAAATAAGTTATATAATATTTGTGAAAACTGTTTTTCATGTCTAATAACTGATAACAGGGGTAAATGAATGAATCTATAAATTTTATTAGCACATTAGTGACTCTCAAGTCGTATAAGGTAATGTCACTTGTATACCCTTGTAAATTCGTATTTAATATAATTCTATATGCAGAAAAATGTGAAACGTTGGTAGAAAATTAGTTGAAATTAAAGGATTTGAAGTTTTTATTCATTAACACTCAACTCATACGTTCCCAACATCTTATAATATTTTAGAAAACGTCTTATCACTGTATTTTAGGACTAGAATATATTTATTGTTAAGAAAATTGTCTGTTACAGCAAATGCACTAAAACAATCTGTTAATGTGGCAGTCGAAGTGTTGGTATGAGAACTGCTACAGAAAATTGCTAATATCCCTATTAAAATGGACATAACATAAATAATAAAGTGTTATTTCTAATAAGTCATTTCACTATGACAATAATGTTTATTAATCCTTGTCTCCTGTGTTCAATAAACCACAACAACATGTATGATATCGCCTTTAATGACCTTCCTTCTAGCATTACAGCTTATGCTTCTATGCCGAGCAAGGAGTAAATATGGCTGCCGCCGCCGAGAATGCGGTACTCCCTAATATACACTGCTCTGCTAAACATGACACACTACTGCCATCTAGCGTAATATTTGTAATTTAGAGATGGTACAATAATACATTTGAAGACAGTTGTATTTTCGTAAGTCAGTTAATATTTTATTGTACTGGAGTACTTCGTTACTTCTAATCTTCATATTCTTTCTTCTAATCGTGTAATAGTCAATTAAATCCCACTCGAGTTTTGATTTTCTCTAGATAAATCGATTTATCGATGAAATCAAAACCAGGTGAGATTACTGTTGATAAAATTGCCATTTTATTAATTCTTGCATTGTTAATCTCTCTCTACATTAGCATTCAATGCATCAGAAAGGCCGACAGACTGTATGTTTCTACTCTGCTGGAATCTAATGAAGTTCAATCTCTCACTCTCAATTCGATCATGTTGGCCAGATGCCTAGGAGAGAATGTGATCTGCGTTTTCCGAGTAGCTACAGTAGCGTGTAAAATTAATCCGAACAACGTAATTACTTATGCAAAAACACTCAAACAGGATAAAAAAAAAGGTTCTAAGACATACCTCAGAAATCTCCCTTGTTCCTAATAACAGCTCTGAGACGATTTGGCATGGATTCCACTAATTTCCCACAAATATTCTTCATTTCTTCATCGCGAAACCATACACCAATGAGGGCAGAAATCATCTTCTCCTTTGTAGAACAATCCATTTTTAGCATTCTTCTTTTGCAAATTGACCACAAGTTCTCAATGGGGTTGATGTCGGGTGAGTTGCCTGGCCAAGGGAGTACCTGAATATTCTTCTTGTTGAAGAATTCCGTAGTTTTTCGAGATGTATGGCATGGAACACACCTCTGCCATCCGGAAATGATTTTTGCAGCTGGGGTACGATTCTGGTTTCCAATAAGTGAATATATTTGTCAGAATCCATCATTCCCTTGATAGGTATTAATGCTCCAGGCCCTTCATGTGTAAAAGAACCCCAAAACATTACTTTAGGGGGGTATTTGGGTGCTTGTTGGAGATGAGCTGCTGTTACTTTTTCGGATCCTTTCCGTACCTAAGAAACACGGTGGCCGTGGACCTCGAAATGAGCTCATCGGAAAAAAGTACATTCTTCCAGTCATTCACTGTCCAGTGTTGATGTAATTTTGCCCACATTAAGCGTTTTTTGCACATAACAGGGGTTAGCAGTTGCTTCTTAATAGGCTTACGAGCCCTTCGTCCAGTTTCCAAAAGCCTACGCCGCACTGTTGTGACGTGAATATTCGCCCCAGTGGTAGCCATTAACTCGCGGGTTAAGTCGACAGAGGTTAGTCTAGGATTTAATTTACTTTTCCTGACAATTAAACGATCATCTGCAGGTGAAGTCTTCCTTTTCCGGCCACAGTTTCCTTTCTTCTGGGGTGTGATGGATCCAGTCTCCCTGTATCGTTTTATGATCGAATTAGCAGTAGCCAAACCGATGTGAAATTTTGCAGCAATTTGCCTCTTTGTCATAGAAGAATGCTCTGCTCATGTTATAATTTTAGACCGTTTTCGTGGAGTTGTATCCATTTGTGAAGACGACAGAATGTACACAGGATTGCAGTATTAAGTCTTCAACACAACTGAAATGCTTATAAGTACAAAACGACAGGCAAAATGCCACATATTATAAAAAAAATAATAACGACAGACCATCAACAATGGAATTACACGTACTACAGATATCAATTAAAGCGGTATGAGCAGCTGTGAGGCCAACAATGACAGAAAATGTAAAAATATGTCGTGTTCGGATTCATTTGCACGCTACTGTATACCTTAAATGGGTGATCAGGAAAGATTTCTGACGCAGGCATAATTTCAACACTTTCATTATATTTCAACTACTACATCAATACAACACTACCACTATCATTTCTACTACCACCACCACCACTGTTACTACTATCATACTACTGACACTGACACAAACACTAATGTACTACGGGGAACAATACCAACATAGTTCTACTGCCAATAATTCAATTCAATTCAATTTATTAAGCCATTAAACATAGGCTTCGTCACAATACAGAAGGGAGGAAAAAACATACATTTGAAAATATACATATAATTGAAAACAGTAAAGGTAAATTAGAATTAAAACACAAAAACATTTTGAAACTCTAAAATTAATGAAAACACTTCACTCTTAATGTAATATTTGTAACTAAATGTAAATAACTTTATTTATTAAAAAAACTTATGTTAAGAATAAGAAACTCATCTACAGAGTAGGAAGGATTAATTAAAAGCCAATTATAAAATCTATCTTTGAAACTATTGGTTGGTAACTTATAATATGGACTGGGAAGCTTATTATATAATTTCATCCCCATGACAGAAAAATTTGTACTAGTTTTAAGTAATCTACAGTATGGAATATTAATTTGTTCACTATTTCTAATTTCATGATCATCAGGCTTCGAGACTTTGGACCCGACACAATATGTTTACTGTGCATGTACTATAGGTTGTTGACTCGCTGCAGGTAGTGAAAGGTAGAGATGTGTTGAGGTAACAACGTTGCTATTTAGAGTAGAGTAGGGTAGTATGGGGAAACACACACACATGTACATTCTGAAAGTAAATATACATTACACAATGATAATGTCAAAAGAATGTGAAAAGCATTTATTCTCCTGTCTTTTAGAAGCATTTGTGTTTAATTATACACAGTGTTAATGGTGGAAATAAACATGTAACAATTTTAATTTCTTCATTTATTCTATTAATCGTTTTTAGGAATTGCAGTGACAGTACCGAATTGCAATGTACTACAAGATACATTATCAGTGTCTCAAACGTAAATCTTTTTCGGTACTGTAAAAAGTTACATTCTACGTCGCATGACGTGATAGGAACAAAACGAAAAAACCTAACATCATTGCAGTCTCTTAGAGACAGTCCTTTATTCTCGGGTGACTCTTGTCCACTAATTTGCTGTTTATATTACACAATGTTCCATATCCGTTATTTTTACATAAAATTGATTTCCACTTCTGTTCTACACTTTCAGTAACCGTGTACTTGGTGTCTCATTAATTCTCTGTGTCAGTTCCTCAATTAATTTGAGGGCTTCCGGCATCTCTTGCTCGACTTTTCTAACCGTGTAATAGTTTCAGACACAGTTTGATAATGGATTTGTATGAAAACCAAATTATTCGTCAGAACCTTCATATTCAGAGCGTTTTTCTTTTCGTATTTTGTTGGCATTCATTCTACAGTACCTCTACGCACTGTACGCTTTACCACTATACTCAGTACGCCGTTATGCGGATTTCCCACTAAACTGCTCTATTGGGTCCGAAGTCTCGAAGCCTGATGATCATGTATATTGGCTAATTGGCTATTAATGAGTAATTGTCTATATTTTTTCGAGTGTAAAGGACTAGGTCGTATATATATATATATATATATATATATATATATATATATATATATATATAAATTTATGACAGTTAACACCTATGAATGTTTGAAAAGAGGTCGACAATGTTCAAGATAGTTTGATTGACATAGAATTCTAATGGCTTTATTTTGTAAAATCAAGATACTCTCAATTTTGCTACCATTTCCCCCAAAAATTAAGGCATATTTAATTATCGACTTCTACTACTACTACTACCACTACGATTTTAAAACAACATAGTTTGAAGGTTATAGATTGATTTTTTTATTTAACGACGCTCGCAACTGCAGAGATTATATCAGCGACGCCGGTGTGCCGGAATTTTGTCCCGCATGAGTTCTTTTACATACCAGTAAATCTACTGACAAGAGCCTGTCGCATTTAAACACACTTAAATGTCATCGATCTGGCCCAGGATCGAACCCGCAACCTTGGGCATAGATGGCCAGCGCTATACTAACTCGCCAACCAGGTCGACCTATATTGGGTGTTCAGTTCAAAGTGTGTCATGGCTCGCTGTATGCCGTCATGTAGCTAGTCGATGAGCCTAGAGAATTCAATCTTCCTACACTTCCGCAGAGGTGTATTACCTATGTGCCAGAGAAGTTGCCTAGCAAGTACGGCGTTCATTCAGAAGAGTACTTACTGATACGTACGGTAAAGCCGGTAGTGGCAGGAATGTGAACTGTTTGGAAACACGTACTGAGGTGAGTTTTTTTCTTACTGTCGAGATATGGGGAGAGGGTTAAGACGATTACTTACGTATTTGTTGACATCAACTTCGACGGTCAACATGGACACGGAGCATTTGATTTGTGTTGTGGAATGTTTCCGTACGCAACCGATGATAACAAATACCCTGCGTATGACTTGCCCGCGAAAAACACAGTTCGAAAGAGGTTATGGTAGCACATAGACCGTACAGACCGTCATATGTTGCTACGACGTTGAAGTTATACCGTACACGTTCTCAAGTTCAGATTGAACGCCTTGATTAATAGGCAACTTCTCTGACACAAAATCTGAAACTCGCTTCAAGTCGCTGACTCATCAACAGTGACGTCATGACACACTTTGAAATGAACACCCAGTAGATTGACAGGCCAAGCAATATTTTAAGCACCGTTTTAGAGATTCTAAATTTTTGAGTGTCAAAGAAAATAATTCAATACTGCAAATCCATTTCCATAATTCCTAAAACATACTCTCTCTCAAAGATTCATTTACTATCTAATTCATAGTCGGTTGCGGTGTTTGCGGTAATTACATAGTTCTGTTTTAATACAAGAATTCGAATTCTGCCTGACATAAATATTATTTGTCTGTTAGAAAATTAATGTACGTGGAGGCGTGTATCGTGCTCCATTCACGACACGAAGAACCCTGAAACGTGTCTGTGTACAATGTAAATTTTATAGACTATCTAAATGAGCAAAGAATTAAACTCCATGAGGGCGAAACGCTCCCGAGAAAAAAAAAAACAAATGGCGAAAGGACTTGAATACGAAATGCTTCGAGATTCATGGAAACTCATCTGCTTATTTATAAGGCAGTGCATGTAGCGTTCCTTAGCAACCAAGCGCACAATTCAACTGATCTCCAGCTTTCAGCTACGAGCTCCCACAGCCAGCATATGCGTCACTATTTGCCAGCCCGTAAATCCCATCACATGCACTGAACTGCTGTATCACTGTCCACAGACCGCTGGAATCGATTTCGTCAAAGCGCTAGTTACGTTGTTAAGCACCCAATTGCAATAATGTACACAGCGATATCACATTTCAACCAGCCTTCACTTACGGAATTATTCATACAGTCTTCAAACAAAATAAATGAACAGCGTCATGTGAAATAACAATGTTTTCTCGCTACATATTGAATAATCTTTAGTTAGAGTGATTTTTAGTCAAGTGTGGACGAATAAAATGTTTTCGACAATTTTTATATTTCAACTATCCCCTACTTTGGGTAGGAATTGTGTCGTACGCAAAATCTATATATATAATTTGAACTGGTAATGGAAATTACGGGAAAACGGCTGAATGGATTTTAATAAATGACCCCTCATTTCGAAGCTTGGAACCCAAAGTTTTTCAGAAAAATAGTAGTTTTTAGTGAAATGTCAATTTTCCTACATCATTTTCCTATTTTCCAAAATCCATCTTTCGTCAGTTTACAGAACTAATTAATTGCATTTCAGAATAAAACAAAACATACACTACAATAAACAATAGACTATTACACAAAGGCCATGACCTACAGGATTGGTGACATAGAGTTCAGATGGCTCAGATTCTTTCACATCATAATGCCAATATGTCGATCTTCATTTGTGTAATTTTTTGATAACGTATAAAAAATAATTTACAGGTCTGATTCTCTGGTCTACAGTTTTCCGAGTAAGCTGTATATTGGATATTAAGAACTACAAAACTGTTTGATGACATTATTACCATTAAAAATGAAATATTATTATAGTTAATGCAACACTTAATGGTATACTGATGATATGAAAGTGAAACTTTTTGGGGCTTTAAGTAAGTAGACACAGAGAAAGAATATTTTATATTAGATCTTCATTTATATAATTTACTGAGTAATGGCTATATATATATATATATATATATATATATATATATATATATATATATGTTACTGAAAACTATAAAAATTACGTAAGGTAAGAATATTGTTATTAAAAATGAAATGCTTTTATAGTTATTAATCAAGTAGTGTGGGTCTTTTTCATATATTTAATGGCAGTGTTATATAGATATTTATATGTCTGATTCTCTAATTTTCCTTGGTAGTAATTGAGTCATGCTTTCTATTTTAGCTGCGTCTTTAAACTACATCTAAATTAATTTCATATTTCTTTGGTTTAATTGATTAGATTTGTGATCGCTGCCAAGCATATTTTGTTGTAGGGAAAATAGCATGCCATTTCACTTCTTGCTACCGTGATGAGTAAGTTTATATCCCGCAACCAGCAACCAATGAAACACTGAAACTGCCAACGATTTACGATGGACAATTTTATTTAGGGCGCATATAATATTCTACAACTCTGACATATCATTCACCTCATTTTTTGTATCTCAGCAATAGATTCCTCACAACAGCCTATATTACGGAAAATATAGGGGATAACATTCATTGTTACACAGATTAATCCAGTAGTATTTGCTAGATCACTATCGTCTGGAGGAAGCGCAAGAAATTACAATTCCTAACAAAAGACCAAAAGGCATTACTTATTGATAAAATAAGAGGCCTACAAGATTTTGTAGTCTCTTGATCACCTCAGCAAGATCTCTTAGTGGGAAAAAGTGATTCTGCCATCTACATTTCAGGGTAGTTCACGAAACATGCAGCTAAATCTTTTGTTCAAAGCATGACAAACTTCACATTTTCTTAACTTTCACCTACAATCCGCAATGACCTGAAATAGCTACTGCCTTACTCCCACATGAAAAACCCACTGATCGTCCCGACATTGTTACTTCCGTTTTCGCGTTGAAACTCAAAAACTGAAGGTGAATAGCTTCAAGAAAAAGTATTTGGCAAATAACTTTCAAAATATCTGGTATTCTTTATTGAAAATAAATCTGGAAAATTTTTATTTCAACGTCTAGTGAACATAGTTTGCAGGATTTGCTGCACAAGCCACTAGAACTGTAGAATTCGGTTGTATAAATGTGGAGGTTGCGGACAAAACCAGGTATTTCCACTGAAAACAAAACATGAGTTTCTTAGGGTTTCGGTATGTTTAGAGAGGCATAGTTCTGAATATGTTATTGTTTTTGTCCTAACAAGGTCATTTCCTTGAGAAACAGTAGGGTAAAGTCAGCATTTTAATCAAAACCGGATAATTACCTAGCATATTAATGCCAATATATTCATAGTCTTTTTTTTTGTACAGTGACATCATTTTATTTTTACTAACATTTTTAATATTAACATGGCTATACCTTTGGTTTCATGGTTGAGATGCGGAAACACCCCCTTCCACGACTGGAGTTCGGTGATACTGGCGTAAAATACAAACAAGTCACTTTACTATGTATAGGAGGGAAGAAAAGTAGTTCATCCATTTACGTAAACTAGGAAATATCGCAATATTGAGTTTGATAATTTGCATTAGGTTTTTGTTTAATCAAAATACAGTACAGTATTAACAATAAGTGTTTTTACTCAAGAACTGAGTTATCCATGTGAACGTATTCATTATGCAGTGTATATTATACTGTCTACAGCACATTAGCGTTCAATATAGGGAATGAAGTTAAATTGAAAAATAATCATAATATGGATATTTAAACACATTTTTGAAAATGGTGGCCCTTCATTTCGATACAGGCTTCAGTTCTTTTGTGCATATTATCGCACTATAGACTACTGCATCTAATTCCAATTACCAGTTTCGTCCTTCGTACTAGTAACTCATGTTGAAATAATTCTGTACCTACTCTACGTACTGTAAATTCAATCTTCACTTCTGCCCGACCCGAAAATATAAGATTACTCAGACATGCTATCTACTGTTCGTCCAAGTGGTTATGTCGCAGGATCGTAGAAAGGGGGGAAATCACGTGATAGTTAATTACTTAACGAGGCCCTTTTATTTAAGTTATTTTAAACAGTTGCATAATATTACGTAGACGTCCAATTAACTCCTAACAGAAATTATTAATGTTTTCAGAAAAGAGCTAAGAAAGCCCAGCCACTAGTCTTTACAGTAGAGCGAGCAGAAGCACGTGTGGGAAATCGGGATGCGACGTAGGCAAACTGACGACAGTACCTGTGCGAAAATATGATTCAATATTGGAAGTTTTCGTCACTGGAAAACGGGAACATATTTCTGAAACGTACTATACTCACTAACTCAGTACTGCTTACTCGTATATGCGGCCTTGGTTGGAACAGTTGGAATTTCGTTAGTAGAAGGGGTGGGAGTGAAGTACATTCAAAAACTCAGGTACAATAAAAATTGAAGTAAAAATAAAATGATGTCCCTGTATTATCTGTTGTCACTTGATTCATTATTATTTGTCCTTTCTTCATTATTTAGATCTCCTATATTCCGATCTACTGATTCTTTCGCCCCTGATAATATTTCCTGTTGTACACTCCTATACATTTTCCCTTCCTTGGAATAAATCTCCTTCCGTAACATTTCCTGAGGGCAATGCCTCTCCACTTGCAACGTCGGAGCCACGCTCAACTTACGTCCGTTCACTAGCAGTGCTTATTGACAACTGAAACATTGTGTATGTTGCAATTACCAATTACCAATCCATGATCGGTCATTTCCACTTCTATGTGCAAGAGTGGTAATATTTTATTGCTAATTGAAATTATTGCATTATTATTATTATTATTATTATTATTATTATTATTATTATTATTATTATTATTATTATTATTCATTTCTCCATGATACAGTAGGGAGTTAAGCTATTCAATTCATATCTTTATTTTCATGCAATGTGCATTCACATAGTTCAGCTAAATGTTATTATTGTAATTAAAATTATTATAAAAGTGTTACTGTATGGGTGACTATGTACTGGTGGTAAGCACCGACCAGGCCGCCATCTTCCCACAATAGAGGTCGTGGCACATATTTTCTCGTTAGAGTATAAAGGGACTCACAATATGCTAGTCATAAAAAAATTTCAAAATGTAATTAAAACATATGTAAGTTATACAGGGACAACTTTTTATTTTTACTAACATTCCTAATATTAACCTGGCTATAACTTTGGATCAACGATTAAGAACCGGAAACACCGTTTGCTACCCCTTTCCACAACTGGAGTTCGATGATACTGGCGTAATATAAAAACAAATCACTTCACTAGTTATAGGAGGGAAGAAAATTAGTTCATCCACTTACATAAACTAGGAAATACCGCGATTGTGAGTTTGATAATTTTCATTAGGTTTTTGTTTAATCAAAATACAGTACAGTATTAACGATAAGTGTTTTTCCTCACGATAAGGTATTCATTATGCTGTGTATATTATACTGTCTACAGCACATTACCGTACACTATAGAGAATAAAATTAAATTGAAAAATAATCATAATATTGATATTTAAAGACATTTTTGAAAATGATCGCCGTTCATTTCGATAAAGGCTTTAGTTTTAATGTGCATATTATCGCACTATAGATTATTGTACGTAATTCCAATTACCAGGTTCGTTCTTCGTACTAGTAACTCATGTCGAAATAATTCTGTACCTACACTATAAAAGAAACCTTACGTACTGTAAATTCAATCTTCACTTCTGCCCGATCCCAAAAGATAAAATTACTCAGACATTCTATCTACTGTCCGTCCAAGTGGTTACGTCGCAGCGTCGTAGAAAGGGAGGAAATCACGTTACAGTTAATTACTTAACGAGGCCCTTTCATTTAAGTTATTTTAAACAATTGTATGCGTATAATATTACGTAGACGTCCAATTCCTAATTAATGTTCTCAGAAAAGAGTTAAGACAGCCCAGCCAGTAGCATTTACAGAGAGGCGAATAGAAGCAGGTGGGGGAAACGGGGATGCGATGTAGGCAAATGGAAAACGATGCAATATTGAAAGCTCTTCCGTCACTGGAAAACGCGAACATATATTTGGAACGTACTGTTTACTATGACCGTAAGGATACTATGATTGTATATGCGGTCTTGGATCTGTGTGGAGGACGGTTGAACATCATTAGCAGAAGGGGTGGGAGTGAAGTACATTAAAAAACTCAGGTACAATAAAAATTGAAGTAAAAATAAAATGATGTCTCTGTATATTTGGTAGTGTAATCCTATGTGCTCTGGACCCTAATGCTGGAAGATTGCCTGGCCGATGCTTACTACATAATTACCATATAATGTTATATTCGTTGCTCCATGATACAGTTGATGGTAGTGATGTGTATGTTTTATTGTTATAAACGTCATATTTATAGTTATTTCGAACGAAATTAACGTTTCACTCATATTTCCAAAGAAACCCGGATATTTCCAAAATATTTTTGTCTAGAAAATGCACAGAAAAGACTAAAATCATGATTATTCACACCATTACAACAACGGACGTAACATGCACGACACATAAAATTGTCGTTCACTTTGAGTACAGTGAAGGCTCGATACAGTTTTTCTACTGCCTGAAAAAAAATACTATTTTGGAAATGGCCGGTTTTGTTCCTAGCCTCCACATATGTAAATGATTCTGCAACGAAAGACTGAAGATCTCCGACATAAGGGAAACTGAATGCAAGTCTTAATACATACTAGGTTCAAAAAGTTCCCGGAATTTACTAGTACCATAGAAACAACGTACCTTAAACACTATTCTACAGCATTCCCTTCAAAATAGTTGCCTTCCGCAACAACACACTCTTGCCAACGCGTGTAGAGTTCCTGGAAGCAGGCCTGGAGCCATTTTGTGAAACCCGTCTTAGTGCTCTCGTCGCGTTTGCGATAACCTCTTCAGCATTGAATCTCCGTCCTTTCAGATGACTTTTCAGACCGGGAAACAGAAAGTAATCAGGTGGTGGGAGATCAGGAGAGTATGGTGGGTGGTCCAAAGCAGTTATGTTGTGCCTGGCAAGAAAATTCTTTACAATAATTGCGCGATGAGCAGGTGCATTGTCATGCATAAGGAACCAGTTGTTTTCTACCCACTTTTCTGGACGTTTCCTTCTCACTGCGTCCCGGAGGCGACGGAGGATTTCTACGTACAATTCTTTCGTTACAGTACGACCTTCTGGAATGAACTCATGGTGGATGAGACCCTGAGAGTCGAAGAAAATTTCCAACATAACTTTGCCTTTTGATGTGTCCCTTGGAAATTTTTGCTTCCGAGGAGATGTTTTCGATTTCCACTCAGATGACAGTCGTTTAGGGACTGGATCGTACAAGTGGCACCAAGTTTCATCACCAGCAATAATTTTGTTTAAGAAATCACCATCTTCATCAGCCATACTGATCATGTCTCCAGCATGTTCCTTTCTGTTCTGCCGACAACATTTTCGGAACTAACTTCTGAGGCACGTAATGCATGTTGGGATGCTTGTGAAGAACATTGTGTACACTTCCGACTGATATTCCGACCTCTGCTGCTATCTCTTTTATGGTTTTACGTCGGTCGTCCCTCACAACATTACGCACACGCTGAGCGATTGCTTCATTTGTTGCAGTTGTTGGTCGGCCGCTGCGTACGTCATCTTTGATGCTATCGCGGCCACCAGAAAAGCGTTTATGCCAGGTATACACTTGAGTTTTTTTCATTGCTGCTTCGCCATATGCTTCTTCCAACAATCTTAATGTCTCTGCAGGAGTTTTGTGTAACAAAACACAGAACTTGATGTTTGTACGTTGCTCTGTGGACATAATTACAAAATGCGACGAACAAACAAAACACTATGATAAACAATTGCCTACAACTCAAAACCAACAATCGCCATTATCAACAAACTTTAAGGAAATGACATCATGAATGTTACCAACAAAACAAATGTATAATATCCCTTGTTATATATTAATACGAAAAATGGTAGTAAAATTCCGGGAACTTTTTGAACCCAGTAGTAATATTGCAGATATTTTCTTCTTTCAAATTTGCCTGTGGGAAGTAAATGAACACAAATACAAACTAACCCGATTCCGAACGTAACGTTACCTCTAAACCAATCTAACATAACCTGCCTACACAATCTCATTTTATTTACACCATCTGTTCTTTACAATTTACGTGAGAAACAATTGGAAAGAAAGTAAGGGTTTAGGTCTCCGAATACATTTTATTATGTACCAGCATTTCCAACTTTTTCTGATAATGTAAGTATAGAGCGATTGTGAATTTGCTAACAAAGGTTTTAATAGAAAACATGACATCACAATTTTAAATGACGTAGTTAACTGTGGTTAAGTGGCAGCACTTCAGGCTATTACTGATCCATGTTCAGTTCCCTGTGGAGAAGTGAAAATCTACGTACTGCAATTAATGATTCGTGTATATTCATTTCTTTTTTGCTAAACAAGCACCGGTATGTTTAATGTAAATAACTAAAATAGTCTGTAAATAATAACGATAAATGTTAACAGTAAAATAATTACCAATCATATCCATTGAGAAGAGTGTAATTGTAGGTATGCCGGGTTAATATTAATTATCTTAGAAAGCAGATAGATATTCAGATAGTCAATATAATATAATATAACATAATATTGTTTTATTTGAGGTTCAGTCTAATTAACATATCACAAGTATAAAATCAATGACATTTACATATGCAAATGATCATTGTGTATTATGAAAGTTAAAGCAAACGTAATAATAAAATGAAACAACTATTTATGATTGACTTACGAATAATAAGAATCTAAAATACAAAATACAGGTATAAAATTTAATATATGTAATAAAATTGTGGCTGAACTGTTGGTCTTATGTTTAAATTATAACATTATAAAATTGCATACATGATAAAAACCATTTGATTCCTCTTTAAACTTCATAAAAGCTTCATTAGTCGAATGCTTTACTGTGAGCCTTGGTCTCAATGATTATCACTCGATTTGCATTTATATAAGATTTTTCAACAGTAATCTCACTAGACGTTTTGATTTATCTAGAGAAAATCAGAACTCGAGTGGGATTTACTTGACTATTACACGATTAGAAGAAAGTATATAAAGATTAGAAGTAACGAAGTACTCCAATACAATAAAATATTAATTGACTTACGAAAATACAACTGTCTTCAAATGTATTATTGTACCATCTCAACATTACAAATATTACGCTAGGTGCATGCTAGATGGCAGTAGTGAGCAATGCCTTCTCGTCGAGAAGTTCTCGATCTATACACGATGGCAATATTACTATTCCTTATTTTATTTCAAGGAGTGCAGTTCGGTGGGTTATTTGAACACCCAACTGCACTCCTTGAAATAAAATAAGGTATAGTCAAGAAGGCTTTGTTGATTCAGTTTCATTTTTATTATTAAAACAGTAAACAGTTGCATTCCACTTCAATTATCCGAATCCCAGTAATCAACGTCACTTGACAGCTGATGATTTCAATCAATCTTAATATTAAACAATCTCTGATACGTGACTATCCATAATATCATATAGCCGAAGCTATAACATAACCTAACTAATATACTGTACACAAGTGTTAGAAAAGTTTTTATTAACGACGATGACATAAAAAATAAACATGAATACTTTTAAAAGGAATAATTATTGAATGTACAATTTTCAAATTTGAATGTGGTTGATGGTTCAATTGATGTTATATTGGACGTGTGCGCAATAGAAGTGGAACACGTTGATTTAGGCCTGCATGGTGTATTCAACTTATTCAGGATTTCCGAATGGTGCTCTTCATTTATTTGTAAATCGGATTTCAGAAGATGCATAGGTATGATCAGTGATTTTTATTAATTCTTGTTCTTGAATGCCAATGCGAGTCATATTTGAAACTGCTGTGCATCGACTGGAGTGGTTTGTAATTATATATATATATATATATTTTTTTTTTTTTTTTTTTTTTTTTGACGTCTAGACCAGCGCAGTTTCAAATGTTGGCAAACAAAGAAACAAATGCTAGGGACGCGATAAAATTGTGCGATAAGCAGCCATGATTGGTTGAAATACGTCCTTTCGTACCGTTTTATTGGCCAAAGTAGTATCACGTAGTAAGAGTGTAATAGTCATTAAAAAATTGCTCACATTATAATTATTATATATTTCAGAATGATTTCACCATAAAATCGAGTGATAATCATTGAGACCAGGGCTCACAGTAAAACATTCGACTAATGAAGCTATTATGAAGTTTAAAGAGGAATCAAATGGTTTTTATCATGTTTGCAATTTTATAATGTTATAATTTAAACATAAGACCAACAGTTCAGCCACAATTTTATTACATATATTAAATTTTATACCTGTATTTTATATTTTAGATTCTTATTCATCGTAAGTCAACCATAAATAGTTGTTTCATTTTATTATTATATAAAGATTGTATTTAATTAGTTTGTACACATTCCAGAACAAAAGACTTAAAAATGTACAAGATATTGTATGCAAATTGCCATATGGTGCCCGAAGGGCGAAAACGTTTGTTTTAACTTTCATAATACACAATAATCATTTACATATGTAAATGTTATTGATTTTAAACTTGTGATAGGTCAATTAGACTGAACCTCAAATAAAACAATATTATGTTATATTATAATATTAATTAGCCAATCTTCAAAAATATAAAAAATACAATATATCAGGACAGTTTAGCACAACCATAAAGCACTAATAGATGCTAGAGAGTTAACAACAACGAAAAAAAATTCATTCATTCCGCGAAGATTTTGCATCGAAAATTGAAGAGATCGGCCGAATAACGGTCTAGATTATAATATTTCAAAATCGAGTTTTTAATGGAATAATGCTCTGTATAGTCTTACACAGCTGTCACAAAATTTGTTTTTCAATATCTGTATCAGAGGCGCTTCTACACGAGATAAAACCATTAATTTCTTGGCTGGAACAACGGTCTTTATCAGTGATGTCAAAGCAAGCGCATTTTTCTGACCTTGACGTCGTGCGCGGGCATTAAGCGCTAGGTATGCTAGGAGGAATAAGCAGCCTGTTGGATTAAGAAAACAGTGGTGCACAAACTTCAAACGGAACGTGAAATTTTATGTCGTTATTTTTATATTGCTTCTTTTTGTTTGTTATTTTCTATATTGTCTGTAAAACAAAAGTACTAACACCTATTTCTTAGCCTAATATTGCAGTTGTGATTTAAACGTTAATAACATAACAAAGAGTATTTTTATTTTATTTTATTGGGTTATTTTACGACACTGTATCAACATCTATGCTTATTTAGCGTCTGAATGATATGAAGGTGATAATGCCGGTGGAATGAGTCCGGGATCCAGCACCGAAAGTTACCCAGCATTTGCTCGTATTGGGTTGAGGGAAAACCCCGGAAAAAACCTCAACCAGGTAACTTGCCCCGACCGGGATTCGAACCCGGGCCACCTGGTTTCGTAGCCAGACGCGCTGACCGTTACTCCACAGGTGTGGACCTAAGTAAATTAAACACATCATTCGTAAAGAAAGTGTTATCCCAAAGAAAGACACTGAATATGACATGATAAGTTGAAATTGATACTGATGGTATCTTTAGCCTTATAAAAGTAATCAAAACAATATTATAGTACAACGCAAAGTTGTCTAGGTATATGTTTTAACTGTAACTAATATTACATAATAAAACTCTCATCGCATTATGCTATTAGGTGATGTTGGTGCCCAACTTTCTGTTATCAGAATATTAAATTATCTCGAAATCTGCTGAAGCTATAGAGCTGACGTTTTACCAATATATAAGCACATATCTTTTGTTTGTGATGTAACAGTATTTGCTTTGTTAATTCATTTCCTTACAAAAATTTTCCATGCGAATATTTTCAAACATTTCAATACATTATCTTCAGTAATATGTATTTACGATATATTAGATTTACGAAAACATTGTTTTAGTACCTGTAAGGCTTCTAGACAAATATATATGAAAATTTCACTTTTTAAAATTGAGAAAGAATAAATGTTTTAGTACCTGTAAGGCTTCTAAACATATATATATATATATATATATATATATACATATGAAAATTTCACTTTTTAAAATTGAGAAAGAACAAAAAAGCAAATTTGTGAAAAATGAGCATTAAAATTAAAACTTACATTCTTATAATGCACTTATACTTCTCAGACAATTCTAAAAATTACCAAGGATACAGTTTTAATAACTTCTCTTCCCTTTACCCATTGAATCAGTGTTGGCCATCCTTGAATATAGCTCGACCAAGCGGCATATACTATTTCTCTCGTCTGTCTCTTTCCTTTCCGTTGTAAAGCGCTCAGGCTCTCCTGGGCTCTAAAGCGCGCGCTTGCTCCTATGGGCATCAGTTGACATCACTGGTCTATATCACTAATCACTTGTAGCGTAATCAGTACAAAGCGTACAAAGAAATCGTTATAAGTGCTCTTTTCTAACGTAACACTCTGGAACGGCATTCTGGTACCTTTTTGTTACATTTTTCATTATGGAACCGAAATATGTGTCAATAATTATGTTTTTAATATTATTTTTCTTTGAATGCCGCTTAGACCTTGAAAATCTTAGTTGGACGAAAAGGAGGTTGAAAACGACAAAATTCCTGTGCAGTGAACAGTAATCATCTCCCCGTTCGCTATAAAATATTCTACACAGAGTTCCATCACTTTTTTTTTCTCCAGAAGAAAAGCACTGGTTGTTATTATTATATAAATATTTTTAATAGAAACAAATAAGTGTGTCGCGATATCGTGGGCTTTCAATAAAATGTGTCGTCAGTCAAAAAAGGTTGGGAACCACTGTCTTAATGTACAGTCTTAAAGAATTTACTAGAGTGGTGTGATTTGTAACATTGTTGTGATAGATGCGTAATAAAATGCAATTTTGTACTTGAAAATCGGCAAAACAAATTCTGTACGAAGCAACTATGGAATCCACAACACATTTTTAGCTTAAGAATATTAGCTAGTTAAAGAAATGATACCCTTGAATAGTTCATTCTTTATTTGCAATATTCTTTTACCCTTAAAACTCAAGAATAATGGTATTTAACAAACAGCTTCAAATTAGTGTAATTCGGAAAATATTTAGATCAGGACAAATGTTTTTATGTCATTTTTGATCACAATGTGTTCAGAAATAAGGTCCGTAAGGGACGGTAAATCATTGTGAATCGCCCTATATATAAAGTGCTCATATGATGTGGTATGTATGTATGTATATAAGTATGTATGTATGTATTTATTCACACTGCAATGGGTACATATCCGGTGGCAGTGGTAACTAATTACACTCAATAATGACAATAATAAACTTATTAATTAAAAATACAATTAATAATAATACTAATAATTAATACTAACAATAATAATAATAATAATAATAATAATAATAATAATAATAATAATAATAATAATAATAATAATAATAATAACAGGGAATATACTAAATTAAATGAAACGATCACTTAAAATAACATTTGAAATATTCTAATTTGTATCTTAAAACTAAGATCGAACTAAAACCCACGAGTATGATATATTCATATCTGCACAAGTACCTTTCAACATTACACTCATTTCGCTGTCAACTCACTCACTGCACTGGAACTACGACACATTTCACTGATTCTATCCTGATTTCACTAACACTTCAAAAACATTTCACTGTTCAAATACTTTGCACTGCCACTATAAACTATAAAGCTTCACTGACAGGAACACGTTTCACTTACACAGCACACTTCACTGACACGACATACTTCTTCACTGATACAACACACTTCACTGACACAACATAATTCTTCACTGATACAACACTTCAATAACAACATATCATTTACACCCTTTAAATACTGTGTATATTTACCGTCTATTAGTAAGGTCCTTAAATGTTTTGAGTGGTTCAAGATAAATAAATAATTTTACTATGTAACATTCTCCATACATAGGAAGTAATTTTGGCGAAAGAAATTTTACCCTAGTTCAATTTCTAATGTAGTAAGAGGAGAGGTTGGTATTTTTTGGTAAAAAGTGACTAAATTAAAAAAATCTTTAAAATACTCTGTGATATGTGTGAAATGCATAGCATAACATTTTGTGGGTATTTGTGCCCTTATCGAATGTTGAGTCGCCATTTTTAAACTTCCTTTCTTTAAAATGCCCTTTGATATGTGTGGAATGCATAGCATAACATTGTGTGGGTATTTGTGCCCTTATCGGATGTTGAGACGTCATTTTTAAACTTCCTGCGCTATGGATTTTTAAATCACACGCCCGCTTTTATCGGTTTCCAGTAACACCATTTTTTTTTGCTACATTTCCAGACAAAAATGTATATAATGTCTGAATTATTAAAGATACATGCATGAAATTTAGAACACACATTCTTTAGACTATTAGGAAAGTTTTCTCTGTAACAGAATTTTGTTAATTGATTTCATTTTAAAAATATGTCCGTTTGTTTGCAAGAAAGGAAATCAGAAAATTGTTATTAAATTTTAATTGTTTATTTTACATACGTAGAGATTAATATCAAAATTCTGTTACAGACAGTTTATAGAACATGCTTTTGCAAATACACTGCAAAATACTGTTTGAATCTATCTTCAAAAACGGTTTAGATATATCGGTTTTAGTACAATGCTGCATTGGGTATATTTTTTTTCAAATTTGGGCCCCCAAATAATTGAGGGGCGTTTTCACAAAACTCGTTATCCACATTTTTTTCGATTTTAAGGTTTTAGCGTATCCTTATGTTTTTGGGTCAGGAGAATCCAATGGTGCTATCAGAATTAAGCTAAAGTTGGTAAGTATATCAGTAAATTGATGTTGAAATAAAAGAGATTTTTCAAAACTCGGTATCTACAGTTGTGTATTTTAGAAAAGAGTTGTCTTTAAAAAAAGAAGATTTTGTAGATAACGAGTTTTGTGAAAACGCCCATCAATTTTTTTTTTTTTTTTTTTCAAAATATTTTTGTTTGGTTGAGTTGCCACAGCTATGAGCTCTCTACAAACAGAAAATTAATATTTTCCACCAAATAGGAAAACAGTTTTAAAAAATACCATCCTCTTCCCTTAAGTCGGTCCAAAATTTTATTAAGATTTTCTTTTTAATTCTTTGGGCCCCCAAATTCGATTTTTAAGTTGCAATTATATAAATTGCTTAGTTTACCCCAAAGGATCATGTCACCAGAGTTTGAAAGATATTAAGGAAAGAAATGTGGATTTTTATGTCAAGAGTTGATGTATAACTTTTAAATCACACACAAATCCTATGCTACGTTGCTAAGATTTCAGTTCACGAATCTGAAGCTAAATCTGATCTAGGTCATTATGACGGATATTGTCAAATGTTTACAATTCTACAAATATGATTCTGGGTCACGGTAAGAGAAGACGTCGTAATGGGATTCTAGTTTCTGGTCACGAACCAAGACGACAGATACTCCATTTCCTCCGGAAAGTGAAGTCACTCGTCTAGCAATAACAACAGCCATAAAAGGAGTTTTCAGTCCGTATTATCTCCGCTTATACCTCCTTGTTTTACCTGCTAATGAAGTGGGTTGGATTACTCAAGGCATTAGCAAACGCGGCAACTGAGAAGTCATTTGAACTCTGTACCCTAGCTCTATGCTACATTAATATCATACAGCTCGAGATGGAGTCGAAATGGATAGCACAGCCAGCCCGAGGTTTAGGCAAGGATTTGACGTTAACAGGAGTCAATTGTATTAGCATTATCTTCATTATTATGGCCTTTACACTCAACATTTGAGTATTATAGTATTATCGTTAGCATTACAGCTACAATCGTTATTATTTCTAATAATATTTTAAACGGACTATGGCACTTTTTGTATGTTTGTTAAATCTGATATACAGAGTATTTCCGAGGTGGTGTTACAAACCTTCAGGGATGATGGCTGTGGGCACATATATCAATTTCAGATAAGGAACCCTGGTCCGGAAATGACCGAGTCCAAAGTTATAAGCAAAAATAGTTGTGTGGAAATGGAATTGTAATTTGGCACAACGTGCCCTCCTTCCCTTAACTTTTGGAAACGTCGTGGAAAAATAATTTGGGCCAGATGTCTCTTACGTGGGTACTTGCTCCGATACAATCTTTGAGCTTGTCTACTGTTCTCATTGGCTCATCCGTATTCGAAAATCAGGTCTGCTTATTCCGCTCTCGTGTACTCCTCCATTTCACTAGGACTGATCGACTGGACACTGCAACTTGTACACATACACTGCTGTCTACAGACGTGCATATCAGGACCGACCATGTCCGTTACACATTACGCTATCTGCATTGTTTTAGTGTAGTTTCCTGTCCTTATCCCTCAGACAGCGCACTGAATGGAATACTGTAAGTCAACCGTGGCGAAAAGGCCATGGTGCACCGAGCCACTGTGTAAGCTGCAACGTGCATAGCACCTATGGAGGGAGGCGGACAACCGAAGGGAATGTTAGTGTTTAGGACGTGTAACGAAGAAAGAAATGAACAAGAAAACATAGGACACATTATCACAACCTAAAATTAACTGTCTTCAGAATGTCTCTGCGACAAAGTTTCAAAATCAGGAATTATGTCACTTACTGCCAATCGTAGTTGATCACGAAGGTATTTGTCTGTGAGTCGTGATCTAAATTTGATTTTTACTATTTATATTGTTGAAAATAATTTTTCACAAACGTAAGTTACAGCGAACATGGCTTCAACAGAGCAAGCGAAAGAACGAAGCTTCAAATATTTATTTATTTTTTTCAAATATTTGAAAAGTTCAATATCTGTCAAGTCCTTACATCTAGCTTTCATTTAACGTCACATTGTAAATCTGTGAGTTTAAATTGAAAATCTAACCGCATTATTCGTACATCTGCTGTAAAAGAATCGACGTACAGAGATGATAATGATAATGATAATAATAATAATAATAATAATAATAATAATAATAATAACAACACTTAACCTTTTAATGTTTCATTAGTAACATGTAGTAACTTATAATGCCGCTTTATGTTATACAACCGTTTTCCTAGTAATATTTGTGAACAAATCATACATTTAATATTTTCATCATATTGTAAGCAAAAGAATGCATCCTCCCATCCTACTTGAAACTTTCGTTTTTTATAGAGGTGCATGGTTTCGAGAGAGATATTGCGACGATACGCCACTCGCAGGTCCGAGACAAATACAAATAGAACGGAGTTTGACTCCAGTGAGTGAGAGGGTGGGGGTTGTAGGTAGGAAGCGAGAGAAAAGCACTGCGAGCCACAATGTGCTCGTGAGTCGCATTTTCGCCACGGCTGCTGTAAGTAAACAACATAAACAACGTCAGATGAATACAATGTGTAAGATGTATAAGATGTTGCCATCTTGCTATGACAAAAGTTTCTAATTTAATTTAAAATTTGTCCACGCCTGTGGAGTAACGGTCAGCGCGTCTGGCCGCGAAACCAGGTGGCCCGTGTTCGAATCCCGGTCGGGGCAAGTTAACCTGGTTGAGGTTTTTTCCGGGGTTTTCTCTCAACCAAATACGAGCAAATGCTGGGTAACTTTCGGTGCTGGATCCCGGACTCATTTCACCGGCATTATCATCTTCATTTCATTCAGACGCTAAATAACAGCGTCGTAAAATAACCCAATAAAATAAAAAAAAAAATTCAAATTGTGTACACAATAATCTGGAAGATTGTCTTTATCACTAAAGTTCAATATAAGACACAAAGCAACACTTTCCTCGTTTAATTTTACGATTTCTTCATGCCAAGTATCAAATAGTACTTTCCTCTTCCCGCGACACTTCCTTTAGGGGTGCAGAATAGTGCAAAATAAAGGATTCGATCACGATCAGTAATAAACAACAATAAATTTACATTCGAGTATGATCATCATATCTCAGCATTTGTACCGTAAGTGTATTGGAACTTGAAACATACAGTAACCTGTACTCTTCAAGAAAAACTTGAATGCGTTGTAACCTTATTAGCTCTAATACATAACAAGATATGGCTGACATAATGAATGGAAATGTAAGAGCTTATCTTGTCAATGGTATACATGATCCAGTATTTGGTATATCGTTTGAACTCAACACACAGAGTACGATAAAGAATTAACCATTTTAGAGAGCACAAATTTTCTGACTATTCTTGATCAGAAATGTCAACTTACGAGAAGGGTTACTTACTTACTTACTGACTGGCTTTTAAGGAACCCGGAGGTTCATTGCCGCCCTCACATAAGCCCGCCATCGGTCCCTATCCTGAGCAAGGTTAATCCACTCTCTATCATGATATCCCACCTCCCTCAAATCTACGTCTCGGCCTCCCTAAAGGTCTCTTTCTCTCCGACCTCCCAACTAACACTCTGTATGCATTTCTGGATTCACCCATACGTGCTACACGCCATGCCCATCTCAAGCGTCTGGATTTAATGTTCCTAATTATGTCAGGTGAAGAATACAATGCGTGCAGTTCTATGTTGTGTAATTTTCTCCATTCTCCTATAACTTCATCCCTCTTAGCCCCAAATATTTTCCTAAGCACCTTATTCACAAACAACCTTAACCTATGTTCCTCTCTTAAAGTGAGAGTCCAAGTTTCACAACCATAAAGAATAACCGTTAATATAACTGTTTTATAAATTCTAACTTTCAGATTTTGACATCAGACTGGATGATAAAAGCTTCTCAACCGAATAATAACAGGCATTTCCCATATTTATTCTTTGTTTAATTTCCTCCCGAGTATCATTTATATTTGTTACTGTTGCTCCCAGATATTTGAACTTCTCCACCTCTTCAAAAGATAAATTTCCAATTTTTATATTTCCATTTCGTACAATATTCTCCTCACGAGACATAATCATATATTTTGTCTTTTCGGGATTTACTTTCAAACCTATTTCGAGAAGGGTTACACTCTATATTTCCAATCACCATGAATTTACTTTATTTCTATCTGATGCTTTTCCAATTCACTGCGGGCTAAAGCAGGGAGATGCACTATCACCTTTACTTTTTAACTTCGCGCTAGAATATGCCATTAGGAAAGTTCAGGATAACAGGCAGGGTTTGGAATTGAACGGGTTACATCAGCTGCTTGTCTATGCGGATGACGTGAATATGTTAGGAGAAAATACACAAACGATTAGGGAAAACACGGAAATTTTACTTGAAGCAAGTAGAGCGATCGGGTTGATCTGAAGTATGGATGACGTCACAGGTACAAGTGCAAAAACATAAATTCACTACGAGAGGGCGGCAGTACAAGTAGGAACCAACAAATGATGTCCAGTGTCAACTTCTAGTCGTATGTGGAAGAAAGCCGGGTGTTTACAATATTGTTTATTGCCTTTATGCAGGTGGTAGTGTTGTGTAAAAGTGATGTAAATACCATAAATCGAAGGTTTCCGAATTAAACAGTTAAACAGTGTATGAAATAAATACGGAAGAGAGATTTTGATTCCGCAAGGGGAAAATATTTTCTGTGGCGTGCGCAAATGTGAAATTAAAATAAGTACGAAATGTTACATATAGCGGCATTATAACAGTAAGAAACATACCGAAAACGTACAAAAGTCTTCGACATCAAATAATTAAAAACATACACGGTCTGAATTTAATGTTGATTTATGTAATACAGCGGTGGCGAAAATGCTATCGTGCGCCGACCCACTGTGTAAGCTGCAACGTGCATAGCATCTATGGACGGAGGCGGACACCCGAAGCGGAAGTGAAGCAACTGTCTGACATTAACGATTTTTAATTTTCCTTACGTCAAGCACTTGAATAAAATTATATACAGTACAAGGCTACAAACTAATGTTTAGTACGTGTAACGAAGAAAGAAATGAACAAGAAAACATAGGACACATTATCACAACCTAAAATTAACTGTCTTTAGAATGTCTCTGCGGCAGAGTTTCAAAATCAGGAATTATGTCACTTACTGCCAGTCGTAGTTGATCACGAAGGTATTTGTCTGTCAGTCGTGATCTAAATTTGGTTTTTACTATTTTCATTGTTGAAAATAATTTTTTACAAACGTAAGTTGTAGCGAACATGGCTTCAACAGAGCAAGCGAAAGAAAGAAGCTTCGGATATTTATTTTTTCTGCCAAAGATTTGAAAAGTTCAATATTTGTCAAGTCCTTACATCTAGCTTTCATTTAACATCACATTGTAAGTATGTGAATTTAAATTGAAGATCTAACCGCATTATTCGTACATCTGCTGAAAAAGGATCGACGTACAGTGATGATGATGATGATGATGATGATGATAATAATGATAATAAAATAATAATAATAATAACAATAATAATAATAATAATGATAATAATAATAAAAACAACAACACTTAACCTTTTAATGTTTCATCAGTAACATGTAGTAACTTATAATGCCGTTTTATGTTATACAACCGTTTTCCTAGTAATATTTGTGAACAAATCATACATTTAATTTTTTCATCATATTGTAAGCAAAAGAATGCATCCTCCCATCCTACTTGAAACTTTCGTTTTTATAGAGGTACATGGTTTCGAGAGAGACATTGCGACGATACGCCACTCGCAGGTCAGAGACAAATATACATGGAACGGAGTTTGACTCCAGTGAGTGAGAGGGTGGGGGTTGTAGGTAGGAAGCAAGGGAAATGCACTGCGAGCCACAATTGAGTCGCATTTTCGCCACGGCTGATGTAATATGATGATTTCTGCAAATACTCCGTTCAAGAAACTTGATAATTCACATTTTTATAGGTGAAAAGGTGAAAGAAAAATTCCACAAATTCTGCAAAAAAAAATCTTAGGTTATTTAGCGTCTGAATGAAATGAAAGTGATAATGCCGGTGAAATGAGTCCAGGGTCCAACACCGAAAGCAACCCAGCTTTTGCTCATAATGGGTTGAGGGAAAACTCCGGAAAAACTTCAACCAGGTAAATTGTCTCAACCGGGAATCGAACCTGGGCCACCTGGTTTCGCGGCCAGACGCCGTAACCGTTACTCCAGGTCTGAACCTAAGTGATGGTGATGGTGATGGTGATGGTGATGATGATAATGATGATGGATCATAATAATGAAACATAACCACGAACTGAGGTCTCACGTACAGAATTAAAACAAAATAGTACATTATGCAACGAGCCTATAATGGTAGTAATTAAGACGCGAGTATGTTTGTTTATGAAACGAGAGCAAGCGAGTTTCATAATTTTTGATACGAGCGTCTTAATTACCATTATAGGCAAGTTTCATAGGACTTTTTATGCTCGACCATATTTCTACCTTGAAATTATTCATAAGTATTCATGTTATAGTTATCTAAGTGAAGAGCGGAATTGACCTTCTAAATTGTGAGATGTGCGTAGACGCGAAAGTATTGATTTTTTCCGAGGGACGAATGTCATTGACCTTTATTTATTTATTTATTTATTTATTTATTTATTTATTCTGGTGTAGTTAAGGCCATCAGGCCTTCTCTTCCACAACACCTTCATATAATCTAGAGAATAACATGAACATTTGTCTTGATATAACCTGGAAATTGATTTAGAATTGAAAAACGAGATGACAAATTGAATTTATTTGAATATTATTTACAATTAACGCTAATTATTATAGTAACAGAACATTACCTTCTGCGACAGTACTGGATTTCCAGCCTCCGTGACGTTTCGCTAATTGTGTTTCGATTACATATCCGAGAATAATCGATACTTGCGGTTTTATAATGGTACAATGGTGATTTCTCATTGGCTGAACAACTGAACTATAATGAATAGGTGTACTTTAGTGAGGTGGATTAAAGGCTACTACCAGGTGTATAATTACTACATTTCGGCATGGTCGAGCATAAAGATATAATTAACATTAAAATATTTACTCCTATATCTTATATGAATCCTCAAACACCACAACCAACATATAAATTAGAACGCGAAAAAAAAATTAACAAAAAAATTGTCTTATGTCTACTTGAATGTTTACTTCGTTCATTGCTCAAAGACTTACTGAACTGAAGATTTGATGCACACATCACAAAAACTGAAATTTTATGATACTTAACTGACACGTAACGTCACACTTGAACAAGTTTAATTAAACGAGCTGCGAACGAACACAATTTGCGGGCTCTTTCCAGTTGCAAATCTTTGTGAACTTCCCAAACGACTTTTTTGGAACACGGTAAGGTAGGATGGCTCTTTTACTTTCTTTTCCAACTCTTAGAATTTTTCAAGCAACGCCAGTCATATTAAAAACATTATAAAAATAGGGAGTGTATACAAATGATTCATCTGGTTTTGACATCGTATAGCTTAAAATTTATAATGTCCACCCATTTGTACTAATAGCCAATAGAAAGAGCATATACAGGGACATCATTTTATTTTTAATTCAATTTTTATTGTACCTGAGTTTTTGAATGAACTTCACTCCCACCCCTTCTGCTAATGAAGTTCCAACTGTCCTTCACACAGAACCAAGCCGGCATATAGTAAACAGCACTGAGTTAGTGAGTATAGTACGTTCCAAAATTATGTTCGCGTTTTCCAGTGACGAAAGAGCTTTCAATATTGAATCATATTTTCGCACAGGTACTGTCCGTTTGCCTACGTCGCATCCCGATTTCCCCCACCTGCTTCTGCTCGCTCCTCTGTAAACGCTGGGCTGTCTTAGCTCTTTTCTGAAAACATTAATTTCTGTTGGGAATTGGATGTCTACGTAATATTATACCCATACAATTGTTTAAAATAACTTAAATAAAAGGGCCTCGTTAAGTAATTAACTGTCACGTGATTTCCCCCCTTTCTACGATCCTGGGGCATAACCACTTGCACGGACAGTAGATAGCATTTCTGAGTAATTTTATCTCTGCGGGTCGGGCAGAAGTGAAGATTGAATTTACAGTACGTAAGGTACTCTTTTATAGAGTAGGCACAGAATTATTTCAACATGAGTTACTAGTACGAAGGACGAAACTGGTAACTGGAAATAGATGCAATAGTCTATAGTGCGATAATATGCACATTAGAACTGAAGCCTGTATCGAAATGAACGGCCACCATTTCAAAAATTTGTTTAAATATCCATATTATGATTATTTTTCAATTTAACTTCATTCTCTATATTGTACGCTAATGTGCTGTAGACAGTATAATATACACTCCATAATGAATACGTTCGCATGGACAGCTCAGTTCGTGTGTAAAAACACTTATTCTTAATACCGTACTGTATTTTGATTAAACGAAAACCTAATGAAAATTATCAAACGCAAAATCGCGATATTTCCTACTTTACGTAAATGGATTAGTTACTTTTCTTCCCTTCTATACCTAGTAAAGTGATTTGTTTGTGTTTTACGCCAGTATCATCGAACTCCAGTCGTGGAAGGGGGTATCAAATTGTGTTTCCGGTTCTCTAAAGGTATAGCCACGTTAATATTAAAAATGTTAGTAAAAATAAAATGATGTCCCTGTATATTCCTGGTTGAGTGTTAGAGAAGGCCGTATGGCCTTAACTCTGCCAGGTTAAATAAATTATTATTATTATTATTATTATTATTATTATTATTATCATCATTATTATTCTTAAATTTGTTATCTCTCATTTCAGATTTCATTCTGACTTTTCAGTGACTCACTAGTAGCGGTTGGTAAAATGTGACTGATCAACAGAAAGAATTTTGTGTTTTGGAATAATTGAATGTTTTCTGTGCTGTCTCAAGGAGCACGGTTTACGGACCCTACTTTTTTGCTGAGAATACCGTGACGGGTGCGACGTACCTACAAATGTTGCAAGACTGGTTGTTTCCTCAACTGACAAATGACAACCCAAACTTCATCTTCCAACAAGACGGAGCTCCATAGAGAAGTGCGTCGATATCTGAACGAGGAACTTCCAAACCGGTGGATTGGGCGATGTGCTCAGGATGATTTATTATAATAATAATAATAATAATAATAATAATAATAATAATGATGATTTATTTTAGCTGGCAGAGTTAAGGCCGTAAGGCCTTCTCTTCCACTCAACCAGCAAAAAGTGTATATACATATGCATGAACTTACAAAGAATACAACAATTTGATTTAGATGAGAGTTACATGTATACAAGAGTTATTTACGAATTAAACAACAAAATACTATGAACTATTAATTAAACACTGAAATAAACTGTGTAGCAGAATTAAACTAAAATACATAGAATGTTAATACATTTCAAATGATATTAGATAATAGAAAGAAAATCACAGAAGAGCACAATCAGGATGATGTCTAAAGAGAAAAGTAACAGTGTAGTCAGTGATAGTTTAAATCTGTATGATTGGAGTGAAATGCTAATAAGGTTATCTTTTAAGCTGTTCTTAAAGGTGTTTGTTGTCTTGCAGCCCCTAATACTTTGTGACAAGGAATTCCATTGACGCGAGGTGGATATTGTAAAAGATGAGGAATAACAAGATGTTCTATGAAGAGGTATATTTAGCGTGCCACAGATAAGTGATCTGGTATTTACGTTGTGGTTAGAGTATAGATAAGAGAAACGAGACGAAAGGTAATTTGGTGTTGAGGTGTACAGAATTCGAAAGAGTAAAGACAAAGAGTGTAAAGTTCTGCGTTCTTTAAGTCGGAGCCACGAGAGACTTGCGAAGGACGGTGATATGTGGTCATATCGTCGGATGTTGCACACGTATCTGACGCACATATTCTGAGCTCGCTGTAACTTGACTGACAGTTCAGAACTTAGGTCACTTAACAAAACGTCACAATAATCGAAGTGCGGCATTACTAGGGTTTGTACTAGGGTAAGTTTTAGTTGCTGGGACAAGAAGTTTCTCAAGCGACTCAAACAGTGAATGGAGGAACAGATTTTTTTATCGTTTCTTTAACTTGAAAATTCCAACTTAGATTATTATCAAAAAAGAAGCCAAGATTTTTTACGACAGATGAATAAGGCATTAGCGTGTTGTTAATGGTAACAAGTGAAAGATTACTGTTATTAAGGGAGTTAACTAAACGCAGGGAGTTAATTTGGCACTCCTAAGGTGGCCCCCACGGTCTCCTGACCTCACAGTTTGTGATTTTTTTTCTTTGGGGGTACGTGAAAGAGAATGTTTACATGCCGCCTATGCCGACAACATTGGCTGAACTCCGGGATCGCATCACTGCTGCGCTGAGGGACATCGACAATGACATGCTCCAACGTGTATGGGTCGAACTGGACTACCGCTTAGATGTATTTAGTAGTATTTATTTATTTATTTATTTATTTATTTATTTATTTAACCTGATAGAGATAAGGCCGACAGGCTTTCTCTGCCCCTCTACCAGGAGATTCCAACTATAACATGAACAATAAAATTTCAATTAGTATTAAATTTACAATTACAATTACAAATAAAATTACAATTAGTATTTAATTTACAATTACAATTACAATAAAAATCAAAGTACGAAAAGATTACCTCACTAATTAAAGCTAGATAATTTATCAACAGTAATCTCTATAGACGTTTTGATTTATCTAGAGAAAATCAAAACTCGAGTGGGATTTAATTGACTATTACACGATTAGAAGAAAGTATATAAAGATTAGAAGTAACGAAGTATTCCAATACAATAAAATATTAATTGACTTACGAAAATACAACTGTCTTCAAATGTATTATTGTACCATCTCAACATTACAAATATTACGCTAGATGCATGCTAGATGGCAGTAGTGAGCAATGCCTTCTCGTCGAGAAGTTCTCGATCTATTATACACGATGGAGAAAATCAAAACTCGAGTGGGATTTAATTGACTATTACACGATTAGAAGAAAGTGTATAAAGATTAGAAGTAACGAAGTACTCCAATACAATAAAATATTAATTGACTTACGAAAATACAACTGTCTTCAAATGTATTATTGTACCATCTCAACATTACAAATATTACGCTAGATGCATGCTAGATGGCAGTAGTGAGCAATGCCTTCTCGTCGAGAAATTCTCGATCTATGTATTATACACGATGGCAATGTTACTAGTCAAAAAGGCTTTGTTGATTCAGTTTCATTTTTATTAAAATGCAACATTCCACTTCAATTATCCGAATCCCAGTAATCAACGTCACTTGACAGATGATTTTCAATAAATCATAATATTAAACAATCTCTGATACGTGACTATCCATAGTATCATATAGCAGAAGCTATAACATAACCTAACTAATATACACAAGGGTTAGAAGACTTTTAATTAACGACGATGACATAAAAAATAAACATAAATAATTTTAAAAGGAATAATTATTGAATGTACAATTTTCAAATTTGAATGTGGTTGGTGGTTCAATTGATGTTATATTGGACGTGTGCGTAATAGAAGTGGAACTCGTTGATTTAGGCCTACATGGTGTATTCAACTTATTCAAGATTTCCGAATGAAGAATTTTAAAAGGAATAATTATTAGATGTACAATTTTCAAATTTGAATGTGGTTGGTGGTTCAATTAATGTTGTATTGGACGTGTGCGTAATAGAAGTGGAACTCGTTGATTTAGGCCTACATGGTGTATTCAACTTATTCAGGATTTCCGAATGGTGCTCTTCATTTATTTGTAAATAGGATTTCAGAAGATGCATATGTATGATCAGTGATTTTTATTAATTCTTGTTCTTCAATGCCAATGCGAGTCATATTTGAAACTGCTGTGCATCGACTGGAGTGGTTTGTAATTTTATATATATATATATATATATATATATATATATATATATATATATGTATATATTTTTTTTTTTTTTTTTTTTTTGACGTCCAGACCAGCGGCAGTTTCAAATGTTGGCAAACAAAGAAACAAATGCTAGGGACGCGATAAAATTAAACAAATGCTAGGGACGCGATAAAATTGTGCGATAAGCAGCCATGATTGGCTGAAATACGTCCTGTCGTACCGTTTTATTGGTCAAAAGTAGTATGACGTAGTAAGAGTGTAATAGTCATAGAAAAACAAATAATATTTTATATTTACTGAATTACAAATTAAACCTAGAATAACAAAATTGTATAGTGATGAAATTACCGGATATTGAAATATTTTGTGATAGCTTAAGGAAACTATTTACAAGAAATCAATTACTGACCAAGTGCCTAGTAAGTTTGCGTTTGAATTCAATTTTATTTCGACAGTCCCTGATGCTAGCAGGTAGCGAATTCCAGAGTCTAGGCAGGCAGGGCTATTGTGAAAGAGGATGAGTATGAGGAGGTGCGATGGGATGGTATTGTTAGTATTGTTTCATGGCGAGAGCGTGTGTTCAGATTGTGGTGGGAAGAAAGGTAAGTGAAGCGAGACAACAGGTACGAAGGAATAGAAGAGTTCAAGATTTCGAAGAGAAAGAGGAGTGAATGTAAATTTCTTTTATTACCTAGTTTAAGCCAACCTATTGCTTCCAGGGATGGGGTAATATGATCATATTTACGAACATTGCTTACAAAAAGTACACACAAATTATGAGCACGTTGAAGTTTCGTTTTGTTGTCGCTGGAAAGATCAGTCAGTAAAATGTCAGCATAGTCAAAATAGGGAAATACAAGCGTCTGCACAAGCGACTTTTTTAAGCAAGAGGTAAGATGACCATTTATTCTTTTTAGCACATGGATAATAGAATATACTTTTCTGCAGGTTTCTGTGATTTGCAGGTCCCAGTTGAGATTATTATCCATGTGAATGCCAAGATTTTTTACTGAAGATCTGAAAGGGATATGCACTGTACTTACTTTAACGGGGGGAAATGTCAGGGTGTTTTACAGCGTCGGTTTGCCGTTTGTGTCTTTCCAGGATTGATTTTAAGATGGAGTTTCTTTGTCCATATCACAATCGAGTCAATGTCTTCGTTCAGTTTATCTATAGCAGTGACCGGCATGTTCCGTGCTCTGTGACGTCATACCACGGAGTCGCCATGCTCTTTGCTCGGAAAAATCTGCATACTGAGCACAGCGTGGAGAGAAGGTTCAACTGAACAGTGGTGGTACGGCGCTTATGCACTGACAGAGCGCGATCCATTCGTCTGAGGTAGTATGGGAACAGCACAATTACAATACATTTGTACAAAAACAAAACTGTACATCCGTGATAAATCAATGTAACAAAATATTTCGGTTCGTAATCAAATTTAATATACTTATAATAATATGAAATTCATAATACAGCCAGCTGCAGAAGCGTTCGCATTATGTAAATGAGGCTCCGAAACTGCTATAAATATACAAATATAGAAATAAATAATTTAAGCAGTACTACAACACTTTGTCTACTCGGAAACTTGAAAACAGTTCAAGTGTTTTAACAGACATTTTTCTACACAATATACAGATTGAAATATCTAGGCCCTACCTTGGTGAGTAGTATGCAAAGTATATTTCAATTTTTGAAACACACCATCGCTTTGTGTCACTACCGTGCCCAAGCTAAATGCTTTGTCGAGATCAAGCTGTGTTATGGAGTATGGAGGAATGGCGAAGTGTTTGATTTGTGGCAAGCTGTTTCAGCATTTAAAGAAGTTCAATATACAACGCCATTATTCTGTATGCCACACGAATGATTATGACAAATATGGGGGAGAAGATCGGCAAGTACTAGTGCAGCAATTGAAAGATAAATTGTTAAGTAAAGCGAGGGAACACACTGTCAGTGAATCAATGGTAAGCTTAAGGTTTAACATATAGGATTTCACTAGCCATTGCAAAGAACATGCGTTCTTTTAATGACGGGGAATTTGCCAAGAATGTTGCCATCATGACAGCAGAGTAGTTATTCCCTAGCAAAATACAGGAATGTGATTCCATCAATTTATCTCCAAGAACTGTCGTATCATTGCTGCACTGACACCACTGCGCTGGTGCGTGTTAACAGTAATACGACTCAACTGCTCGCTCTTCCAAGCTCTTGAGGCCTGACTGGCTCTTACGTCATAATTGCAGCTTCTGCCGGCCACTGGTTTATAGCGTCGTTTACTCGGTCTAAGCGGGAAGTGATGTAGCATTGAAGGTCGTCAGCATACAAATGATAGTTACAATGCCTTACAAGAGATGGGATATCATTAACATATATTGTGCACAACAATGGTCCGAGTACCGACCCCTGTGGTATACTTGATGTTATGTCAAGCCAGGAGGAGCTTCGATTCCCGGATACAACGCATTGTTGTCTTTCCCGTAAGTAGGATTCGAACCAACTCACAGCAGTCTCTGGCAAATACAGATTTCTCAATTTATGGGTGAGCAGGTCAAAAAGCAGATGTGTGTCGGGGAAAACGAGGAGGGCACATAATGATATGTACAGAACTTGAAAATGTGCTCTTTCTATTGGCTATTAGTACAAATGGATGGACATTATACATTTGAAGATATACGATGTCAAAACCCGATGAATCATTTGTAAACACTCTGTATAATGTTATATCAGGCTATTGATCGTTATTCAGATTAATCAACAGCGCTTCATAGTAATATAATACGCATTTCACATCGAAATAATGCCCACATACAAGCACGTAAAGCCCATACTTACTTTCTTGGACATTTTTAAAATACCTCCTAATGCTATAATGTGATAAATATAGCAGGTTCTTACAAATGACGCATTTTGCTTTGTGGTTTTACATCGTACAGAAATAAGCTTCTTCCCACTCTTCAAAGAAAAAAAGCACGGAAGACATAGTATTGTGTACAATTATCTACCTCCTACGACACACCTTCCGACACTGTTTCATGTTCACGTCAACCTCCAAGCGAGCAGCGTTCTTGGAAGGGGGTTTTAACGTCATACGCACAGCAAAAAATTTGCAATGTCGTTCATCCTTGTCCTAGTTCCACAAGAAGTGGCACAAGTACCTAAGGAGCCATTCTCTAATTTTATGGAGGAAAGAATTAGAATATTTCAAACGTAGGCCTATACTACGAGCAAAATTGAAGATTTCCAATGTTTAGAAACTACTGAACTACATTCATTCTTTAACAAATAAAATACGAGCATTTTACTTTTATTTATTTTTTTTTTTAGTTTTTATTTTTTTTATTTTTACTTTTGAGTTTTTCAATTCAATTCAATTGGCTAGATCATGTAAGAAGAATGGAAAATTTAAGAATCCCAAAAATTATGATGCAATATAAACCTAGAGGACATCGTCCACCAGGAAGACCTTTAAGAAGACTGCTAGATGGGGCCGAAACAGGTCTACAGAGGCCTAGTTTGTGAAGGATGATGATGATGATGATGAGTTTTGAGGATTGCTCCACTCCTCAGCGACTGTCTAAATTCTTTTCCGTCATCCTTCATGATCCTGCCAATCTTCCTCCTGCAAGTCGTGGTTCTTCATACAGAAACATTATTATGACGTGATGCGAACAAACGGCTGGTCAATCCTGGCCCACCGCTAGCGTGGTTACCAGCAAGCGCGTAACCATATATATTTTCGATATGTTTTCCCATGTTAAATTGGAGTCTATAAGAAATTCTAGAAATTTGGTATAGTTTTGTATGTTGTCCTTTTTATTAATGATTTAGGCTAAAAGTTCTGAGGATGACCCATAAAAAGTCGAAACAAGTAAACAAGGTACGTCAGAATTTAACACAAGAAAGTCTTATACATATTCCGAAGTGATACAGTGTTAAAAGTTGTGTAATCAAGATGTATAACAGTTATGTCGATAGTCTTTTCTTGATCAAGCAAAAAAGCATTATATTCAAACCATAAAGCCATCTGTGACAGAATATTGTTGGTTATAAATAATAATAATAATAATAATAATAATAATAATAATAATAATAATAATAATAATAATAATAATAATAAATGTTTGTAATAATAACGAAAAATAGACTCTCTTGCCTAAGTCAGATAGAAAATAGTATTACAGAACAAGTTCTGGAAAAGGTTGCACATTTTAACTATCTCGGCTGCGGAGAGACATATGACCAGGCTAAAGAATTACCACATAGGATCCACGAGTGTAAAAATATATGTGATTGTATAAACAGAACTCTAAAAAAGAAAGATAGAAAGAAACTCGTTGAGATTTTATACTTTTATCGCCCTCCCTTCACTGCTGCAGAGATGAGATTCATACGAGCCGTTAAATGTCGCAGAAGGAAAGACAGCATAAAGAATAAAGATATTATAGCACAGTAAAATATACGAAAACAGCAGTGCAATAAATTAACAGATACAAGAATAATTGGAAGTTACATCTAGAAAGAGTGTTAAAGAATAGAATTCTACATGTTGTTATTGCTGTGTAGTCAACACGGCACCGCTTATCCAAGGAAAATATGTATGGATGTGTGAAGCTATAACAGGCTTTGAGTTTAATACATAAAAAAGATAAAGATGACGACGACTTCGACAACTACTATCGGTACTACCGAAAATACAGATCCAGAGCACTTTTTGTTCAGAAATGCACCACTGCTCATGGCATTAAATACAACAAAAAATTAAATAAATCTCCCATTGCTCTATTAAACTGAGAAAAATGACTTATGGTACGGTCACACGTCGCTACTTTTGCTGCGCAACTTTTGTACTGCAGCTGCAAAAGTTGCGTGTCGCACGTAAGACAAAAGTAGCGCGCTGCACGCTACTTTTCGTGCTTTTTTTTTATTGGGTTATTTTACGACGCTGTATCAACATCTAGGTTATTTAGCGTCTGAATGATATGAAGGTGATAATGCCGGTGAAATGAGTCCGGGGTCCAGCACCGAAAGTTACCCGGCATTTGCTCCTATTGGGTTGAGGGAAAACCCCGGAAAAAACCTCAACCAGGTAACTTGCCCCGACCGGGATTCGAACCCGGGCCACCTGGTTTCGCAGCCAGACGCGCTGACCGTTACTCCACAGGTGTGGATCTTTTCGTGCTGCGCAACCCGAGCGCTGCAAAAGTTGCAACTGGAGGTTGCGAGACTGTTCATACACAAGGCGCTACTTTTGCAGCCGCAGTCATGCTGCAGGTTTCCATCTCCGTGTTGACTTTTCAATATACATTTTGTGGTTATATTTACATTATTATGAAATTCATGCGATAGCTTATTTATCTATTATTTGTTTTTTTGTTCTAAGTAGTATTCAGAAATTGGCATTATTTTTACTATACCCATATAGCTATTAAAAACGCCTATATACGAGGCGTGTTCTTAAAGTAAGTTCCAAAAGGGTGTAGTAAGTAAACGGGAAGATATTTACAAACTATTTTTGTTGCATTGTATTCCCCACACTTCAATTACTTCTCAACATAATCTCCACCATTATTGAGGCATTTATCGAGTCGTGGCACAAGTCTTTCTATCGCCTCATTGTAGAATTCGCCCGCCTGCAATGCGAACCACTCCCGCACTGCTGTTTTCACTTCGTCTTCGTCACCATCAAAACGGTGACCACCGAGGAACTTCTTGAGGTGCAGGAAGAGATGAAAGTCACTCGGAGCCAAATCCGGGCTGTAGGGGGGATGTCAATTTGTTCCGAGCCAAATTTCGAGATGAGATTTTGGGTGTCGTCGCCATCAAAACGTTGACCACCGAGGAACTTCTTGAGGTGCAGGAAGAGATGAAAGTCATTCGGAGCCAAATCCGGGCTGTAGGAGGGATGGTCAATTTGTTCCTGTCATGATTTTATTCATCGACAGCACGCACTAGAGTTGGGCAACACGATTCTTTTTCAGAAGTCGATTCCAACGATTCAATCACACATTACGAATCGATTCTAACGATTCGTTCACGATTCTTCTCAGTCTGCGATTCCAACTATTCTTTTGAATCGTCAACGAGTTCACGATTCTTCCCAGTCTGCGATTCCAACTATTCTTTTGAATCGTCGCAAGACACTTTCCTTTGCAAACCACGCGTAGAACAAAAAGTTCTTCATCTCTCTCATAGATGGCATAAGAGGCGAGACATCGGATTGTCTCTTTCCCATTGGCTGGAACCATTCAGTATGAACTCCATTAGTCTACAAAATTACCCAAGATAATGTCTCTAAATTATAATTTATCAACTGAACCTTATTATGAAGTATATTTTTTGCATTATATCTCTATTTAACTATGCAAATTTCAGGTTTGTGTTCATTATTTTCCATACTTAACAAATGCAGTACATATTTTGATTTCACTCTCGCTCGGGAGCATTCGACACGATTCGGAAATGTCCGTTGACAGGTTACATCAAACAACGAATAGAATCGTGGGTAACGATACCATGCCGATTCCTTCATATTCTTTTGAATGACGATTCGTTACGATTCGTTTGAACGACGATTCGTTACGATTCTTTTGAACGACGATTCGTTGATACCACGAATCGATTCTTACGATTCTTTATTATTAGTCGTTCAAATGAAAGATTCGTTCACGAATCGACCCAACTCTAGCACGCACCAAACTGTCATTGACCAAAGATGGCCGACCGGTATGCTGCTCGTCATGCACAGAGACGCGGCCCTCTTTGAACTTTCTAACCCATCTTCTGACCATTCCATCACTGATGGCATCATCACCATACACCTCGCAAAGTTGACGATGAATGTCAGCTGGTTTGATGTTTCTCACATTCAAGAAACGGATAACAGAGCGCATCTCACAGTCGGCGGGGTGCTCGATCACTTTAAACATTTCAACTGATCACAACTAACCCCACACACGGACTGAAGCTCTGAAACTGCATGCACAGCTTGTCTGAAGATTGAAGAAGAAAATATGCATGCGCAAAATAACGATTGCAGCGATGTGACGGCTATAATTGAAAACGGAACTTACTTTAAGAACACGCCTCGTACTTAAATGATAACCTACAGCATATTCATGCAATCAATGTTGGCAACCCTCCTGTTTGAAACTACGGTACGTAAAATTAAAAAAAAAATTAATTATATCGTGTGCAAATATTCTCAGACTGTGTTGTACATTTAGTAACTGTTACAAATAATTTATTTTCATCGCATTTAACATTAAAATACATCCAAACAATAAAAGTATCATTGGCACATTTGGGTGGTAACACTGGTCGCAACCGCAGCAAAAGTTTCAACAAAACCGATATCAAAAGTGCTGCGGCTGCAACCCTGAGAGCCCTGTTCACACGTCGCTACTTTTAAGCTGCGCGCAGCATGGAAAAGTAGCGGGCAGCAGGTTCGGCAGCCGCTACTTTCCGGGTTGCACCGTTGTTCACACGTCGCAGTACGAGAGTTGCGCAGTTTTTTGTACTGCAGCGCTGCAAAAGTAGCGACGTGTGACCGTACCTTTGGAGATACAATATTAGTTTTTATCAAAACTATGCGTATTTCGACACGATAATTTAACACTCTTACTATAATTTTTTCCGATAGTTACTAACATCTTTACATCTATTTTTCTTTCTCCGAATTTCATAGTCCTCCCCTTCTTTCTCCTTTCCAATCTTCCTTTCTTTCTCTTTCTCCGTTCACTTATCTCTCTCTCAGTGTGTCCCTTTATGTCATCACCTCTCTCTGTCCCTGCTACTTCCTATCTCTCTACCTTCCTTGTTCGCTTTCTTTGTTTTTCCCTTCCTTTGTTAAAGCTTACATTTTTATAATTGATGTTCCCACTGCAACAGACAATTAAAGCGGCGAAACGTTTAAAAACTACTTGTGATCAATTATTCATGAGTCTGGGGACTACGAAACAGACGTGGATCATATAATAAGGCAGACAAGGAGAACGATAAAGATGTTGAATGGGATGCTGTGGAGTAGAGTTATCTCCAAACAGACGAAGAAAAGGATTCTTTCAAGTACCGTAGAAAGTGTGACATATGGGGCGGAGGGATGGACCGTGGAGGAATTACTAAATAGGATGTGAAACTGAATTCAATTGTTTTAAACCTATCATTGAGTGCATTATCATTATCAACATTTATTTGTACAATATTATTTGCTGGATTCAATAATTAATTTAAATTTACAACCAATATAGATCAGTCGTGTCAACTGATGCCCATATGGGCAAGCGTGCTCTTTAGAGATCAGGAAAGCCTGAGCGCTTTACAGCGGAAAGGACAGAGACAGACGAGAGAGGTAGTATATGCCGCTTGGTCGAGCTACATACAGGGATGGCCAGCACTGATTCAATTGATAAAGGAAACAGAACTTATTAAAACTGTATCCATGTTAATTTTTAATTTGTCAGATAAGTATAAGTGCATTATAAGAATTTAAGTTTCAATTTTAATGCTCATTTTTCACGAGTTTCTTTTTATGCAAAATCAGTATTTTCTCAACTTTTTACAGGTGAAATTTTCCGATATGTTTATTTAGTAGCCTTACAGGTACTGAAGCGATGTTTTCGTAAATCTAATATATCGTAAATATGTGTTAGTGAAGATACGTATTGAAAATTTTGAAAATATTCGCATGGAAAATGTTTGTAAGAAAATGAATTAACGAAGGAACTACTGTTACATCATAAACAAACATATATGTGCCCATGTGATGTAAAAAGTCAGCTCTATAGTTTCAGCAGATTTCGAGAAAATAATTTAATATTCTGATGATAGGAAGTTGCGCACCAATATCACCTTAAAAGCATAATGTGATAAGAGTTTTGTTATGGAATATTAGTTACAGTTGAAAGATATACCTAGGTAACTAAGCTTTGTACTGTAATATTGTTTTGATTAGTTTATTGATTACTTTTATAAGGCTAAGGATACAATCAATATCAATTCCAACTTATCATGTCATACTTAATCTCTTTTTTTGGGATATCACTTTCTTTATGAATGATGTGTTTCATTTACTTAATATAGTATAGTTTTACTACTATGAAATTTATGTGAATATTCCTTCTTAACTCTTTATTATGTTATTAACTTCCATATTAAGAAACTGGTGTTAGTACTTTGTTTTACAGACAATATAGATATTATCAAACAGCAAAGATCCATATAAAATAACGACATAAAATTTCACGTTCCGTTTGAAGTTTGTGCATCACTGTTTTCTTAATCCAACAGGTTGCTTATTCATATACATAATCCTTGCTCCTTCCATACCTAGCGCTTGATGCCCGCGCACGACATCAAGGTCAGAAAAATGCGCTTGCTTTGACATCACTGATATAAATGAATCATTTAACTCGTATTTTTCTATTTCCTGAATCACCAGTTTATTGACATGCTTAAATAATCCTTATATTTCAGTCTTTAAGTCCAAACTGAAATAGTTAATTGATCTGCCTACCAACTCCCCTACATTATTATTAGGGAACGGAATTTGGAGCAGTATAAGCTAGTATTGGCATCTACACAGCCATTTGTTTACAACCCTTTATACCAAGTCCTCCCCTCCATGACACACTCGCAGATCTCTGCACGTCAACAACAGGTGAATGGTACAGTTGTCGCATAAGAACTTCAACATGCAGGTTTGCAGTTAAGCGTAGTGAAGTGCAGGTACAATGCCGAAAGTGAAACCAACTAACAATACAAAATTGAAAGACTATATTTGTAAAAGCTCCAGATCGAGTATCAAAATTAAGGAAACAATTCCCTAAATTGTCGCTTCCCCCATGTCCAGTTCTTAAGAGATGAGGGTCATGGTTAGAAGCTTGCAATTATTACGCACATCACCTCCAATCTGTGAAGATAGTGGTTCAATCTTTCGATCCCGATGACGCGGCTGTGATTCAAATATGTCACGAACTGCTAAATGATAGAAAAATCGAAAAAGAAGTCATGGATATTAAGTCAAATTTTAGATATTTACCATATGCCATTATTCGATTAGAAAAGTCAGGAGTAGAACTAGTAGAGCAAATAAATATCATGAGGACTATTGTCAATTATCTGAGTGCAGTAGAAGGTGAAATAGGAAAACGTCTTGGTGAAAAAATGAACAGAGTTTTGATTAAATATGATGGGTACAGTATTCTTAGTCGGATTTCAGATGTACTAACAAGGACGTGTCCCAATGACGTCATTTAACATGTGAATTTAATTGACGTATCTTGTTTCAAGTACTCTCCAATTGTCTCTGGAGATTAAAGCGTAGTTATTCCATGTTAAAAAATTTCCTTCCTTGCAACAGAGCAAAGTTGTATTTTGAAAATTTGAAAATAATATTTACAATTTATTATAACAAGGCACAGCAGGAATAATTGTTTCATCAACAAAGCCTAGCATTAATTGAAAATGCCATTTAGTTTTGTTATACATTTTGTTCAACATTTAATGATACTGTATTACGCTATATTGTAAAAATTTTACTATATTGCATATATTGTAAATACTGTAGTATGCGTTGTAGACATATTATCATATTTCATGGTATCGTAAATAAGGTTTTAATTTAACACGCTCCTGACAGAAAAAACATACATATTCAGAGGCGAGTTCCATACAGAAGACAACTGTTTAGCAACCATCAATATTTCCACTGACACGCGATGACGCAGAGATTGATATTTAACTATGTATATTTGTAATGTTGTTTATTGGTGTCGTGTGCGTTGCCAAGAAAAGCTGATTATGTATATAGGCCACTATATGTCATTAAACTATTCCATATGATTATTCTGAAATACGTTTACAGAACGTTGCGTGTAAGTTTGTATGAAGTGAACTGTACTCGTCCATGCTCTGTGACGCAGCTCGCTTGACAGTCACTAAGCTACAAATATCTATAGTACGTTTCAGCATTCTTTATAATACTCCAAATCCCTTTCCCTAATTATTATAAATTACTATATTCATTCTACGCTTCATATTGTTATACGAAAATCTGCTGTCTCTACCTGTCCCTCTCCACCTTTGACCATGACTCTACTCACGCGCAAGTAGGCCTAAACAAACCCATACCGTCACCTACAGTAAAGTAACAACAAACCTCATTCATCGGGCAACAAGTTTCGCTGCCTGTTGATAAGTAATTGAGAAAACACATAGCATATCTGAGACTACCTCATAAAATATTATTTATTGAAATAGACCTACATCTAAAATAAACAGAGAAAAAAATATTTAAAAATTTAAGGGAACATTGTATGTGAACGACCTGAAATATTGTCAGAAAATGTAGGCTCTAAATTTCTAAAATTGTATAAGGAAATGAACTCACAATTGGACAAAAATGACAAGGTACCACAACAAGGCATTAGAATTTTTATAACTCATAAAAGTATGAAAAAGGTTACTAATGATATTTTTAAGAAATCACTTTTTGCTTTAAATTAAATTTTCCAACATTTGAAAATTTTTACATATATTATTTCATAATTCCACAACCATTAGAGATAGAACTCTGATTTAACATGCATTTATGCAAACGATAGACTACAATAATGCCCATTTCTTTGAAAATAGAAAAATCAGGTCACAAAATATTATGTAAATTTTAATATATTTTATATAGGACAAATAAAACATTAATTGTATTAAAATAAACAACTCTACATGTCTGAGAGTAGTCTACTTTTCAAAAATAAGTGTTTATTACATGCAGGAAAAATATTAAAGCTGTCAAAGAGACCATAACAATGTTATGGTTACCAAATGATGTAAGTGCAGAGTCTTTTTTTTTTCTTACTCTGATAAAACTGATTTGAAAAATATTATTAGTAACCTTTTTTAAACGGTTGTATAATATTACGTAAACGTCCAATTCCTAACAGAAATTAATGTTCTCAGAAAACAGCTAAGACAGCCCAGCCACTAGCTGGCGAATAAAAGCTGGTGGGGGAAACCGGGATACGACGTAGGCAAATGGACGACAGTACCTGTGCGAAAATGATTCAATATTGAAAGCTCTTTCGTCACTGGAAAGCGCGAACATATTTTTGGAACGTACTGTTTCCTATGACCGTAAGGCTACTATGACTGTATATGCGGTCTTGGATCTGTGTGGAGGACGGTTGAACTTCATTAGTAGAAGAGGTGGGAGTGAAGTACATTCAAAAACGCAGGTACAATAAAAATTGAAGTAAAAATAAAATGATGTCCCTGTATAATGGTAGTTCACTTAATTTTTCGAACTTGGTGTCAGGCCACAAAGGGAAAAAAAAAACACTGGTGGAGAGGGATTCGATCCGGTGCTGTGGATTGAACTTCGGCGTAGCTCAGTGGTTAGAGCACTTGGTAAGTAGAACCAAGGACCCGGGTTCGATCCTTAGCAAGGGAAAAAAATCTTTCGAGTCCGTATAGGCCAGTTTCTATCTGATGCATTTCCAATTCACTGCGGGCTGAAGCTGGGAGATGCACTATCACCTTTACTTTTTAACTTCGCTCTAGAATATGCCACTAGGAAAGTTCAGGATAACTGACAGGGTTTGGAGTTGAATGGGTTACATCAGCTTATTGTCTATGCGGATGACGTCAATATGTTAGGAGAAAATCCACAGACGATTAGGGAAAACACGGAAATTCTTGTTGAAGCAAGTAGAGCGATAGGGTTGGAAGTAAATCCCGAAAAGACTAAGTATATGATTACGTCTCGTGACCAGAATATTGTACGAAATGGAAATATAAAAATTGGAGATTTATCTTTCGAAGAGGTGGAAAAATTAAAATATCTTGGAGAACAGTAACAAATATAAATGACACTCAGGATGAAATTAAACTCAGAACAAATATGGGAAATGCGTGTTATTATTCGGTTGAGAAGCTTTTGTCATCTAGTCTTCTATCAAAAAATCTGAAAGTTAGAATTTATAAAACAGTTATATTACCGGTTGTTCTGTATGGTTGTGAAACTTGGACTCTCACTTTGAGAGAGGAACAGAGATTGAGGGTGTTTGATAATAAAGTGCTTAGGAAAATATCTGGGGCTAAGAGGGATGAAGTTACATGAGAATGGAGAAAGTTACAAAACGGAAAGCTGCACGCATTGTATTCTTCACCTGATATAATTAGGAACATAAAATCCAGACGTTTTAGATGGATGGACAGGACATGTAGCACGTAAGGGCGAATCCAGAAATGCATATGGAGTGTTATTTGGGAGGCCGGAGGGAAAAAGACCTTTGGGGTGGCCGAGACGTAGGTGGGAAGATAATATTAAAATGGATTTGAGGGAGATGGGATATGATGGTAGAGACTGGATTAATATTGCTCAGGATAGGGACCAATGGCGGGCTTATGTGAGGGCGGCAATGAACCTCCGGGTTACTTAAAAGCCAGTAAGTAAATAATATATTGACTGATAAAAAAATCAAAAGCCAAAAACATTTGGAAGTTCAAAACTTGGATTTTGTTACATCTTTACATAGTAAACATGTTCCCAAAATTTGGTTGAAAGAAAATAACTAGGAAAAAATTTTTCATTTTTAGTGGAGTGTCCCCTTAAGTTAAAATCTCTTAGCGAATGTTCAGTAAAAGTTAAAATTTGAAAACTTGAAAACTTGAAACGTATTGTTATTAGTACGTAAATTTTATGTTAATTCTGTTAGAGATTTTCTTTGAGAAAAAGATATAATAAATGGAAACAGATTTCCACCGATAACTACAATATTATAAATTAAATCTGGCATTTTTCCTTTTCGCTTCATACAGGATTCCCAATATCCTCCTGCTAGGTGTGCTGGCAGCAAGTGCTCGACTCTACATCGTCATATTTGTCACCATCATTGTTCTCTCGGTCGGCTGAACAGGAAACAAGCTAGACTCGTATGCATGCTGGGAAATTGGATTCCTTGCCGGCAACAAATGAGTTCGTCAGCTATTTCACATCTCCACCCAAGACTACGGGAATTAAAGCTACCACAGACATTTTCATAGATCTCTTGCACAGTAAATTATCTATGGATAGAAGAGATCAGACGATCGGCTAGCTCATACTACTATTCGGCATTCCGCAGATTGTGAACATTCTGTGCAATCACGCCCGTGCCTTACACTCATCGCGCTGAATACCTAGCTAAATTACGTGGAATATTTTGTAGCATATGAAACTGAATACCAATGACGCACTACAAGAGTGTCGTAATCAATGTTATCGATGTTCTCCACCTTTACAGCTTACAGCAGTGATGTCAAAGCAAGCGCATTTTTCTGACCTTGACTTCGTGCGCGGGCATCAAGCGCTAAGTATGGAAAGAAGAAGAGTTGTCTATATGAATAAGCAGCCTGTTGGATTAAGAAAACAGTGGTGCACAAACTTCAAACGGAACGTGAAATTTTATGTCGTTATTTTTATATGGCTTCTTTCTGTTTGATATTATTTAGCTATATTGTCTGTAAAACAAATGTACTAACATCAATTTCTTAATATTGCAGTTGTGTTTTATATATTAATAACATAATAAAGAGTTAAGAAGGAATATTGATATAAATTCCATAGTATTACAACTATACTGTACTAAATGGATGAAACACATTATTCATCAAGAAAGTGATATCCCAAAAAAAGAGACTGAGTATGACCTGATAAGTTGGAATTGATATTGATGGTACCCTTAGCCTTATAAAAGTAATCAATAAACTAACCAAAACAATATTACAGTACAAAGCAAAGTTACGTAGGTGCTGTATATGTTTTAAGTGTAACTAATATTACATAACGAAACTCTTATTGCATTATGCTTTTAAGATGATATTGGTGAGCAACTTCCTATCATCAGAATATTAAATTATTTTCTCGAAATCTGCTGAAGCTATAGAGTTGACATTTTTACAACACATGGGCACGTATCTTTTGCTTATGATGTAACAGTGGTTGCTTTGACAATTAATTTACCTACAAACAATTTCCATGCGAATATTTTCAAAATTTTCAATACACTTTCTTCCGTAATACGTATTTACAGTTTATTAGATTTACGAAAACATTCTGCACGGCTACTAAATAAATAGGCCTATATCTGAAAATTTCACTTTACTATTAAAAAGTTGAGAAAATATTTCTTATGAATTAAAAAAATCAAACTTGTGAAAAATGAGCATTACAATTAAAACTTTCATTCTTATAATGCACTTAAACATCTCAGACAGGTCTAAAAATTAACATGGATACAGTTTTAATAACTTCTCTTCCCTTTATCTATTGAATCAGTGCTGGCCATCCCTGAATATAACTCGACCAAGCGGCATTTACTACTTCTTTCGTGTCTGTCTCTTTCCTTTCCTCTGTAAAGCGCTCAGACTCTCCTGAGCTCTAAAGCGCGCGCTTATTCCTATGGGCATCAATTGACATGGCTGACTTACAGCGTTGCAATAATTAAGAACTGATCCACACTGCAATGTTCTTGTTTCTAGTTCTCATGTATTGAATTTGCATTTTACTTATTCACGAAAGGCATAGACTAAATTCAAACCTATGGTCCTTTAGATCTCCAGCGCCAGTTATCTATTTGTCTTCATGCCTTTCATTCTTTATGAAGGATTACAGCAAGCGATAGAAAGAATTTCAGCTGGTATTCATTCGAAAAAGAAGTGAAATTAGAGGTCCTGTATCGTGACATGTGGATTCATTCTGATCAATCTAAAATTATGGTCCCATGAGTTACCCTTTTTAAGTACAATGTCTCAGAGTCAACGTGTTGATAGAAACTACATACGCCTCTACAAGACAATTTTAATGAGACCAAAGAGGCTGTTTCCTAAAAAAAAAAAAAAAAAAAAAAAAAAAAAAAAAAAAAAAAAGCAAGCAAACTAAAAAACCATGCGTCAGGGTTACAAAAGGAACCACTTTTAAACGTGAGATAAAAGTAGACCACCTTATTCCGTTTACAAAATGAAATATGTCTAATTACAATTTGATACAGTACCAGTAATTAAAATGTAAATTTTATAGTATCAATAATACTAATCTATATATATATATATATATATATATATATATATATATATATATATATAAAATTTGGACTGGTAATGGAAATTACGGGAAAACGGCTGAACGGATTTTAATGAGTGACCCCTCATTTTCGTGCCTGGCATCCAAAGTTTTTCGGAAAAGTAGTAGTTTTCAGTGAAATGTCAATTATCCTACATAATTTTCCTATTTTCCAAAATCCATCTGTTGTCAGTTTTGAGAACTAATTTTATTGAATCACGGCCGACTTGATTGAATTTCAGAACAAAACACACACTACAATAAACAATAGGCTATAACACGAAGGCCATGACCTGCAGGATTGCCGACATATTTAGAGCTCAATTCAATTTGTTATTAAAAACTGATTCTGCAGTGTATAATTTTCTGAGTACAGCTGTGTATTGGATATTCAAATCTACGAAACTTGAGGTGGTTTGATGACATTATTACATTAGAAATTAAATATTATTATAGTTAATATCATGATGCGTCTATTTTTCATTAATTATACATAATACTGATGCTATACTGATGATATGAAAGTGAAACGTTTTGAGGTTATGTAAGTAAATATAGAGAATATCTTAATTTAGATCTTCATTTCTATAATTTACTGAGTGACAGCTATATATAACTACAAAACTTAAGTAAGATAATATTGTTATTAAAAATCAAATATTTTTATACTTATTAACCCAGTGGGGTTGGGTCTTTTTCATATAATTAATGGCGGTGTAGTGTAGATATTGATATGTGTCATTGTCTTCAGTATTGGCTAGAGAGAGCGCAAAAATTACAGTTCCTAAGGAAAGATAAAAAGGTATTACTTACTGATAAAATAAGAGGCCTAGAAAATTTTGTAGTCTCCAGATCATTTCAGTAAGATCTCTTAGTAGGATAAAATGATTTTGCGCTCTACATTTCAAGTTCTACATGCAGCAGCTGTACGAAAATGCTATTGTTCGAAAGCTTAGCAAACCTGACATTCTTTTAACTTTTGCCTACAATCCACATTGATCTGAAATGGCTACTGCTATCGTCCTGACATTGATACTTGCGTTTTCTGAAGTTGGATAGGTTCAAGAAAAAGTATTTGGCCTAAAAAAATCCATTGAGAGGGAGTATGTTTCATTATTATGGAAGCAAATAACTATCAAAAAGACAAGTATTCTTCATTGAAAATAAATCTGAAAAATTTGTATTTGAACGTCTAACGAACTTAGTTTACAGCAGCATTTGCTGCACAAGCCACTAGTTATAATAATAATACTAATTGAGGCATTGACATGGGAAAGGTCGTAACTGCCAAAAATTCGAATTTTTAGGTTTTTCATTGAGCAGGTAGTAAAGGCCATGCCAATGGCACAGAGAAGGTAGTATGTCCGTATGTAATGAAACGAAGTTGGAAACGTAGTCACTAGATGTTGTAAGTTGTATGTGCACAGCTGTTGGCTGTGTCTAGACAAATATGGGCTGATAACTGTGCAGGGCAGAACAAGAATCGGATGATTCTAGTGGTCCTGATTTACATTATTGCCAGTTTGATTCAGTGGACTTGAAATTCCTGGTTTCAGAACATTCCTACATGCCATGTGATAGAGAATTTGACATCATAGAGAAAAAAAAAGATGCAATACTATGGTTCCAGAAGAGGTAAGGCCTAATAATGTAATAATTATGAAGGATGAGGATTTCTTCGACTTTTCTGCAGAATGTGACAAGTTTTTGAATACAATTCCTATCAAAATCAGCACCCTCAACTGGATTAGACTCTCAAGAGCTGATTTTCCTCTAATAAAAACAAGACAGTCATTTAATGACCTTGAAATGTGAACAGAGCACAGGATTTTTAAGAAAGGACAGTCATTAACGTCAATCACTAACTTGCAGTGCTTGCAACGCCTTGAAAGAAGACCAGTCGTCCCTGATGCCAAAAAGAGAGACTTGTTATCTATGTTAGACTTCCTCGATGAAAAGTATCATGCATTTTACCGAAAAATTTGTGCATAATGTAAAAAAAAAAACGTTAATTCTCAGTTTGGCTATGGAGATTTCAATGTTGTATTTTCATAAAATAGGATTTCAGAGATAAATCTGTGCCAGACTTTTCAAATTTCATATGTAACACAAACATGAGTGTATGCCTTTCATTTAAAGCAGTTTCTGTAATAATGTAAGTGAGAAAATTTTCATGAATTTGTTTCTTGCTTCCCCTGAAAAATTTTGTTTTTGGCAGTTACTACCTTTCCCATGTCAGCGCCTCAATTATAAAAATAAAAATAGTAAAATTGATTAAACCAGAACCAATATTGATGCCATTAATAAAACAAAACAAAACTACAAAACACCGGTGCCAAAACGACACAATCGCAACTCTCACAATCAGAACAGCCACCACGAAAATAACTATTGCAGTACTGCTACTTTCAACACAACTATCCGAGTAACCAGCAACACTGTTATTAGAGAAACTCATATAACATAGTATCAAACACAGCTGCACCTGAATCATATTGGTCGCCAGAAACTCAGCCATTTGTGTCACCAATAAATAAATGATCAGAAACTCATCCACAAGGAATCTGCAAGAACTCAACCACAGAAATCTGCAAGAACGCAACCGCGATAATAAGCATAAAAAGGAACCACAACAATCAGCACAGACGTAACCACAAGAATAAGCACAAACACAACATGAAGAACAGTAAAAACTGAACTACGAGAATCAGCAAACACAACCATGAGAATCGATAAAAAAGGAACCACAACAATCAGCACAGACGCAACCACAAGAATAAGCACAAACACAACATGAAGAACAGTAAAAACTGAACTACGAGAATCAGCAAACACAACCATGAGAATCGATAAAAAAGGAACCACAACAATCAGCACAGACGTAACCACAAGAATAAGCACAAACACAACATGAAGAACAGTAAAAACTGAACTACGAGAATCAGCAAACACAACCATGAGGATCGATAAAAAAGGAACCACAACAATCAGCACAGACGTAACCACAAGAATAAGCACAAACACAACATGAAGAACAGTAAAAACTGAACTACGAGAATCAGCAAACACAACCATGAGAATCGATAAAAAAGGAACCACAACAACCAGCACAGACGTAACCACAAGAATAAGCACAAACACAACATGAAGAACAGTAAAAACTGAACTACGAGAATCAGCAAACACAACCATGAGGATCGATAAAAAAGGAACCACAACAATCAGCACAGACGTAACCACAAGAATAAGCACAAACACAACATGAAGAACAGTAAAAACTGAACTACGAGAATCAGCAAACACAACCATGAGAATCGATAAAAAAGGAACCACAACAACCAGCACAGACGTAACCACAAGAATAAGCACAAACACAACATGAAGAACAGTAAAAACTGAACTACGAGAATCAGCAAACACAACCATGAGAATCGATAAAAAAGGAACCACAACAATCAGCACAGACGTAACCACAAGAATAAGCACAAACACAACATGAAGAACAGTAAAAACTGAACTACGAGAATCAGAAAACACAACCATGAGAATCGATAAAAAAGGAACCACAACAATCAGCACAGATGCAACCACAAGAATAAGCACAAACACAACATGAAGAACAGTAAAAACTGAACTACGAGAATCAGCAAACACAACCATGAGAATCGATAAAAAAGGAACCACAACAATCAGCACAGACGCAACCACAAGAATAAGCACAAACACAACATGAAGAACAGTAAAAACTAAACTACGAGAATCAGCAAACACAACCATGAGAATCGATAAAAAAGGAACCACAACAACCAGCACAGACGTAACCACAAGAATAAGCACAAAACACAACATGAAGAACAGTAAAAACTGAACTACGAGAATCAGCAAACACAACCATGAGAATCGATAAAAAAAGGAACCACAACAATCAGCACAGACGTAAACACAAGAATAAGCACAAACACAACATGAAGAACAGTAAAAACAGAACCACGAGAATCAGCTAACACAACCATGAGAATCGATAAAAATAGAATCACGAGAATCAGCACAGACGTAACCACAAGAATAAGCACAAACACAACATGAAGAACAGTAACAACTGAACTACGAGAATCAGCAAACACAACCATGAGAATCGATAAAAAAGGAACCACAACAATCAGCACAGACGTAACCACAAGAATAAGCACAAACACAACATGAAGAACAGTAAAAACTGAACTACGAGAATCAGCAAACACAACCATTAGAATCGATAAAAAAGGAACCACAACAATCAGCACAGACGTAACCAAAAGAATAAGCACAAACACAACATGAAGAACAGTAAAAACTGAACTACGAGAATCAGCAAACACAACCATGAGAATCGATAAAAAAGGAACCACAACAATCAGCACAGACGTAACCACAAGAATAAGCACAAACACAACATGAAGAACAGTAAAAACTGAACTACGAGAATCAGCAAACACAACCATGAGAATCGATAAAAAAGGAACCACAACAATCAGCACAGACGCAACCACAAGAATAAGCACAAACACAACATGAAGAACAGTAAAAACTGAACTACGAGAATCAGCAAACACAACCATGAGAATCGATAAAAAAGGAACCACAACAACCAGCACAGACGTAACCACAAGAATAAGCACAAACACAACATGAAGAACAGTAAAAACTGAACTACGATAATCAGCAAACACAACCATGAGAATCGATAAAAAAAGGAACCACAACAACCAGCACAGACGTAACCACAATAATAAGCACAAACACAACATGAAGAACAGTAAAAACTGAACTACGAGAATCAGCAAACACAACCATGAGAATCGATAAAAAAAGGAACCACAACAATCAGCACAGACGTAACCACAAGAATAAGCACAAACACAACATGAAGAACAGTAAAAACTGAACTAAGAGAATCAGCAAACACAACCATGAGAATCGATAAAAAAGGAACCACAACAATCAGCACAGACGCAACCACAAGCATAAGCACAAACACAACATGAAGAACAGTAAAAACTGAACTGCGAGAATCAGCAAACACAACCATGAGAATCGATAAAAATGGAACCACAACAACCAGCACAGACGTAACCACAAGAATAAGCACAAACACAACATGAAGAACAGAAAAAACTGAACTACGATAATCAGCAAACACAACCATGAGAATCGATAAAAAAAGGAACCACAACAACCAGCACAGACGTAACCACAAGAATAAGCACAAACACAACATGAAGAACAGTAAAAACTGAACTACGAGAATCAGCAAACACAACCATGAGAATCGATAAAAAAAGGAACCACAACAATCAGCACAGACGCAACCACAAGAATAAGCACAAACACAACATGAGGAACAGTAAAAACTGAACTACGAGAATCAGCAAACACAACCATGAGAATCGATAAAAAAGGAACCACAACAACCAGCACAGACGTAACCACAAGAATAAGCACAAACACAACATGAAGAACAGTAAAAACTGAACTACGATAATCAGCAAACACAACCATGAGAATCGATAAAAAAAGGAACCACAACAACCAGCACAGACGTAACCACAAGAATAAGCACAAACACAACATGAAGAACTGTAAAAACTGAACTACGAGAATCAGCAAACACAACCATGAGAATCGATAAAAAAAGGAACCACAACAATCGGCACAGACGCAACCACAAGAATAAGCACAAACACAACATGAAGAACAGTAAAAACTGAACTACGAGAATCAGCAAACACAACCATGAGAATCGATAAAAAAGGAACCACAACAATCAGCACAGACGTAACCACAAGAATAAGCACAAACACAACATGAAGAACAGTAAAAACTGAACTACGAGAATCAGCAAACACAACCATGAGAATCGATAAAAAAAGGAACCTCAACAATCAGCACAGACGCAACCACAAGAATAAGCACAAACACAACATGAAGAACAGTAAAAACTGAACTACGAGAATCAGCAAACACAACCATGAGAATCGATAAAAAAGGAACCACAACAACCAGCACAGACGTAACCACAAGAATAAGCACAAACACAACATGAAGAACAGTAAAAACTGAACTACGATAATCAGCAAACACAACCATGAGAATCGATAAAAAAAAGGAACCACAACAACCAGCACAGACGTAACCACAAGAATAAGCACAAACACAACATGAAGAACAGTAAAAACTGAACTACGAGAATCAGCAAACACAACCATGAGAATCGATAAAAAAAGGAACCACAACAATCAGCACAGACGCAACCACAAGAATAAGCACAAACACAACATGAAGAACAGTAAAAACTGAACTACGAGAATCAGCAAACACAACCATGAGAATCGATAAAAAAGGAACCACAACAACCAGCACAGACGTAACCACAAGAATAAGCACAAACACAACATGAAGAACAGTAAAAACTGAACTACGATAATCAGCAAACACAACCATGAGAATCGATAAAAAAAGGAACCACAACAACCAGCACAGACGTAACCACAAGAATAAGCACAAACACAACATGAAGAACAGTAAAAACTGAACTACGAGAATCAGCAAACACAACCATGAGAATCGATAAAAAAAAGGAACCACAACAATCAGCACAGACGCAACCACAAGAATAAGCACAAACACAACATGAAGAACAGTAAAAACTGAACTACGAGAATCAGCAAACACAACCATGAGAATCGATAAAAAAGGAACCACAACAATCAGCACAGACGCAACCACAAGAATAAGCACAAACACAACATGAAGAACAGTAAAAACTGAACTACGAGAATCAGCAAACACAACCATGAGAATCGATAAAAAAAGGAACCACAACAATCAGCACAGACGTAACCACGAGAATAAGCACAAAACACAACATGAAGAACAGTAAAAACTGAACTACGAGAATCAGCAAACACAACCATGAGAATCGATAAAAAAGGAACCACAACAACCAGCACAGACGTAACCACAAGAATAAGCACAAACACAACATGAAGAACAGTAAAAACTGAACTACGAGAATCAGCAAACACAACCATGAGAATCGATAAAAAAGGAACCACAACAACCAGCACAGACGTAACCACAAGAATAAGCACAAACACAACATGAAGAACAGTAAAAACTGAACTACGAGAATCAGCAAACACAACCATGAGAATCGATAAAAAAGGAACCACAACAACCAGCACAGACGTAACCACAAGAATAAGCACAAACACAACATGAAGAACAGTAAAAACTGAACTACGATAATCAGCAAACACAACCATGAGAATCGATAAAAAAAGGAACCACAACAACCAGCACAGACGTAACCACAAGAATAAGCACAAACACAACATGAAGAACTGTAAAACCTGAACTACGAGAATCAGCAAACACAACCATGAGAATCGATAAAAAAGGAACCACAACAATCAGCACAGACGCAACCACAAGCATAAGCACAAACACAACATGAAGAACAGTAAAAACTGAACTGCGAGAATCAGCAAACACAACCATGAGAATCGATAAAAAAGGAACCACAACAACCAGCACAGACGTAACCACAAGAATAAGCACAAACACAACATGAAGAACAGAAAAAACTGAACTACGATAATCAGCAAACACAACCATGAGAATCGATAAAAAAAGGAACCACAACAACCAGCACAGACGTAACCACAAGAATAAGCACAAACACAACATGAAGAACAGTAAAAACTGAACTACGAGAATCAGCAAACACAACCATGAGAATCGATAAAAAAAGGAACCACAACAATCAGCACAGACGCAGCCACAAGAATAAGCACAAACACAACATGAGGAACAGTAAAAACTGAACTACGAGAATCAGCAAACACAACCATGAGAATCGATAAAAAAGGAACCACAACAACCAGCACAGACGTAACCACAAGAATAAGCACAAACACAACATGAAGAACAGTAAAAACTGAACTACGATAATCAGCAAACACAACCATGAGAATCGATAAAAAAAGGAACCACAACAACCAGCACAGACGTAACCACAAGAATAAGCACAAACACAACATGAAGAACAGTAAAAACTGAACTACGAGAATCAGCAAACACAACCATGAGAATCGATAAAAAAAGGAACCACAACAATCAGCACAGACGCAGCCACAAGAATAAGCACAAACACAACATGAGGAACAGTAACAACTGAACTACGAGAATCAGCAAACACAACCATGAGAATCGATAAAAAAGGAACCACAACAACCAGCACAGACGTAACCACAAGAATAAGCACAAACACAACATGAAGAACAGTAAAAACTGAACTACGAGAATCAGCAAACACAACCATGAGAATCGATAAAAAAGGAACCACAACAACCAGCACAGACGTAACCACAAGAATAAGCACAAACACAACATGAAGAACAGTAAAAACTGAACTACGATAATCAGCAAACACAACCATGAGAATCGATAAAAAAAGGAACCACAACAACCAGCACAGACGTAACCACAAGAATAAGCACAAACACAACATGAATAACAGTAAAAACTGAACTACGAGAATCAGCAAACACAACCATGAGAATCGATAAAAAAAGGAACCACAACAATCAGCACAGACGCAACCACAAGAATAAGCACAAACACAACATGAAGAACAGTAAAAACTGAACTACGATAATCAGCAAACACAACCATGAGAATCGATAAAAAAAGGAACCACAACAACCAGCACAGACGTAACCACAAGAATAAGCACAAACACAACATGAAGAACAGTAAAAACTGAACTACGAGAATCAGCAAACACAACCATGAGAATCGATAAAAAAGGAACCACAACAACCAGCACAGACGTAACCACAAGAATAAGCACAAACACAACATGAAGAACAGTAAAAACTGAACTACGAGAATCAGCAAACACAACCATGAGAATCGATAAAAATGGAATCACGACAATCAGCACAGACGTAACCACAAGAATAAGCATGTTTTCAATAACAGTAGTTGAATAAACAAGGTCAAAGAAATATCATTAATAAGCTAACTATGCAGGACTTAGTAAAGAAATTAATGCGTGCTAAACTAGCCCCGGCTATCTACTGATTACTTGTACAGGATTCATATCATAGCATATCGCTAACACTGGTTCATGAATACGAAAAACGTTAGTTCGCTGATTATCCACCGGAAGCCCGCACTAAGAATGTGTATATGAATATGGCTCAAAGTGTCTGTAGTAGATCTAGTAAAGTTTTATATTAATTTTATGTAATAACTGTCTCGTGTTCATGTTATTTGATAAAATAATTATGCTTATTTATAATAAAATTTAAATATTAGAAACAATGTTATAATGCAAACTTTGTACCAGTACAAAGTAACCCTGAAATCGAACCAAATCAGCACTGTCGGTTAATTTTATAATTTACAAGACATAGGATTATGTATATTACGAGATTATTTTATTTTAAAGAATATAAGATAAGCATTAAAATTTAAAATAATTGTAACGGTATAAAGTTGAAAATCGTTCTTAAACCAACTACTATAAACATAATGTAATATTTAACCACGTGAAGCCTTAAATATTAAATTCAATTCAATTTATTAAGCCATTAAACATACAGTGCTAGGCTTCGTGACAAATAGTGAAAGGGGGGGAAAAAACATACATTTGAAAACACACATATAATTGAAAACAGTGAAGTTTAATTAGAATGAAAACACAAAACATTTTGAAACTCTAAAATTAATGAAAACACTTCACTCTTAATGTAATAATTGTAACTAAATGTAAATAACTTTATTTATTAAAAAATAATGTCATATGAATTTATATTAAGAAAGGATTAATTAAAAGGAATTATAAAATCTAATTTCTAAACTATTGGTTGGCAACTTATAATATTGAATGGGAAGCTTATTACATTATTTCATTCCCATGACAGAAAAATTTGTACTAGTTTTATGTAATCTACAGTATGGAATAATAATTTGTTCAATATTTCTAATTTCATGATCATGTATATTGGCTATTAATGAGTAATTGTCTATATTTTGTCGATGAAAGAGTAATGGAACGGAGAAAAATTCCCTCCGGCGCCGGGATTTGAACCCGGGTTTTCAGCTCTACGTGCTGATGCTTTATCCACTAAGCCACACCGGATATCCACCCCGGCGTCGGACAGACGTGATTTAAGACGGCGCTTATTCCGTCGGATCCCGGCCAACTAGTCACTCAAAACGAGTGCACCTCAGCACATGTGTGGACTTCAGTCCTACGTTCATAGACATCTATAACGTAGTGCAGAGGGCGGCCACTAGAGGGAACCCAAGAGTTGGAACTTAAAACTGAGACGATTCTGTCCGACGCCGGGGTGGATATCCGGTGTGGCTTAGTGGATAAAGCATCAGCACGTAGAGCTGAAAACCCGGGTTCAAATCCCGGCGCCGAAGGGAATTTTTCTCCGTTCCATTACTCTTTCATCGTATGATGACACAGAATATCTGCATGGAAATATCATATGTACTTCGGTACATTAAAATAATATATATTATATTATGTCGAGTGTAAAGGACTAGGTCGTATATATAAATTTATGAGAGTTAATATTCTGTGATTGTTTGAAAAGTGGTCGACAATATTCAAGATAGTTTGATTGATATAGAAATCTAATGGCTTTCTTTTGCTACCATTTTCCCAGAAAATTAAAGCATACCTAATTATCGACTGAAAGAACGAAAAATAGGTACATCTTAAATAATTTTGAGAAACGCAAGTCACTAATTTCTTTAATAAATATATAACTCTTGATAACTTTTATTCGATATGTTTTTCCCATATTAAACTGCAGTCTATAAAAATCCTAGAAATTTGGTATAGTTTTGTATATTGACCCCTTTTATTAGATGATTTTGGATAAAAGTAATGTTGATAGTCTTTTCTTGGTTAAGCAAAGACATTAGATTCAAACCATAAAGCCATCTGTGATAGAAAATCGTTGATTAGAGCATGTAATTCATTCAGAGCTGAGCTAGAACATAATGGATAGAAAGCAAGCATAGAGATCCTAGATTATGGATATGGCTTCAGTCCAAAGATATCACACTTAGGAAATGTATTAAATCTTCTAGTAAAATTGGGAACTGTACAAAGTTACACTGACCGGTACAAAATTACCCCACATGACTGTACTCAGAGACTCTGCACCTCACGACCAAAATGTTATAATTTTATGACCGTAATTACTCCAGTAAAGGTTGAGTCTCTTAAAAAATGCGGAGTGTTACATAATCGAGTGATGGACGATCTCGAAATGTCACGGCGTTGGCATGGTGACAAACCTGACAGGAGGGACACCACAATTTTTAAATGCTGAGTGTGCGGCGCCTAATAACAGGATCGTTGATTTTTTTGCAAAGTTATATCCAGCAGCAATGCTGCCAACTGCTTCGTGTTACCTATTCAAGCCCAGCAAAACAGTATCTGAATCTCTTTAAGAGTACAAAACGCAATCGCAGCTACAAGATGCATTCCATTTTTCCAAGTGTCTTATATCTATTTCCAAAGTGTGTTATTGATAATTAAGAACCCAAAATATGAGAAGTATCGGAACAACAGAAATCTGTTTTCTTTTTTACGAAGAGGAGACAGAATATTTAACTGCAAGGAATACAAATAGCTCGACAACGTATTTTAGGTTAATCCTTTTTTTTTCTACTTGCATATGACATGTACAGTCTGATCCGTTTGCGTATGGATAATATTAATTTATTATACATCTTGATTACACGACTTTTAACACTGTATCACTTCGGAATATGTATGATAAGAAATTTGTGTTAAATTTTAACGTACCTTGTTAACATGTTTCGACCTATTTTAGGTCATCTTCGGAACTGGTCGTTGTTGGTCTTGGCGCCTTTTGTTTCCTGTGTGTGTGCATTCGTAGTGTAGAGTCAAAGACTGTATGTTTTTTGAAATTGAGTTGTGTGTCGAGAATATCGTTGGGGTGTGTTTTCGTGTGTCTGTATATTTCATATCGTTCTAGTGTGTTGAGTTTAATACGGAAACAAAAACACAAGAACACAAAAAATACATCATACTAACATACGAAAACAAAAACACATATAAAATTGCAACCTCATTCAAGAAATTAAACTACAACATCGCATACAGAACAAATAACACTCTACAAAAACATCTCAACATACAAACAACACAAACAAACAAATACAACCACACAGGCGTATACAAACTCAAATGTAACACCTGCAACAACTTCTACATAGGACAAACAGGCAGATCATTTCAAATACGTTACAAAGAACACATCACAGCCATAACAAAATTACAAAACACCTCCACATATGCAGAACACATCATAAATGTCAACCACACCTACAGAGACATCAACACAGACATGGAAATACTGCACATCCAACCAAAAAGCCAGAAACTCAACACACTAGAACAATATTAAATATACAGACACACGAAAACACACCCCAACGATATTCTCAACACACAACTCAATTTCAAAACACATACACTCTTTGACTCTACACTACGAACGCACCCACACAGGAAACAAGAGGCGCCAAGACCAACAACGACCAGTTCCGAAGATGACCGAAAATAGGTCGGCACGTGTTAAAAAGGCACGTTAAAATTTAACACAAGAAAGTTCTTATCATACAAATTAATTTATTATTAAAAAGCTATTATAATAATAGGAAAACTTTCTTGCTGGCTAGATTATGATTAAAAGATGGGAGTTTCCATATACGACAATCAACAAAACAATCTGAAAAGACAAATGAAAATCGTAGTTGATTAAAATGTCTACTACAAATCAACAGCGGGCACAATGTGTTCTTTGGTATGCTAAATTTAAGAGCGTTAAAAGAGTTCAAAGGGAATTTCGATGTGAGTATGGAGTACCTAAATACGATTCCATAATGTTGTGATATCGAATATTTTCCACACCTACGGAGTAACGGTCAGCGCGTCTGGCCGCAAAACCATGTGGCCCGGGTTCGAATCCCGGTCGGGGCAAGTTATCTGGTTGAGGTTTTTTCCGGGGTTTTCCCTCAACCCAGTACGAGCAAATGCTGGATAACTTTCGGTGTTGGACCCCGGACTCATTTCACCGGCATTATCACCTTCATATCATTCAGACGCTAAATAACCTAGATGTTGATACAGCGTCGTAAAATAACCACATAAAATAAAATAAATATCGAATGTTTGTAGAAACACGTTCTGTGTTAAGAAAAACATGCAGGCGGTCGCAAGCGAAAAACAGTACGAGAAGCAGCTATCTCTTGGCTTGGCCCCCAAACTCCCCAGATCTAACCCTTCCTGATTTCTTCGTGTGGGGTTTTGTTAAAGACATTGTCTATTCATAGAAACTCAGGAACATTGATGATCTGAGAGTAAAAATTACTCAAGATTTTTAACAAATCACCCCTCTTGTGTTACAACGGACATGGGCTGAATTGCATAACCGTTATGAGTTGTGCAGAGTGCGCAATGGGGGTCATGTTGAGCTTTGAGGAATCTCCCATCTTTCAGTGTTGTATGCACAAAGTTTCAACAAATAAAGTTCCGTAGTAAATGTTTTACGGTGTTTTTATTCTATCTATACCCAAATAGATCACTCTGTATATTCGCTTCTGTATGGGTATGTATACTGAAACGCCTTAATTTTCCAGTTCATAACTAAGACAAATGAGAGGTTAGAAAGTATGTTTTCCTCTCTTCTCAAGCTATTATAATGCTAAAATTAGTGCGAATTCCCAGTCCAATTTCTGATAAAATGTATGTACGCGTTTATGCCACGCTTCTAAGCAAAATGTGACAGTAAGAAAGAACTTACATCTTTAAAACTTACACATAATGTTAATTATTTACTTTGTGACTAACTAATTAGGACAAATTTTTAACAAATGTAAATAAGGGCAACTAACTTTTTAACATAAAATATATGGGGTGTTAAAAAGTACCAAATATTTTAGGAGGTGCTAGTATGCATCAGTCGAACATATACCCATCATGACAGCACTGAAACAACATGGTGTGGAAACGAAATATATAAGAATATTAACAAAAATTTACGCCAACAGCACAGCAAAAATCAGACTAGACAAGGAAGGAAAAGAATTCAGACTTGAAAGAGGAGTCAGACAGGGAGACCCTATGTCCCCTAAAATGTTCAACAGCCTTCTCGAAGAAGTGTTCAGAAAGAGAAAGCTCAATGACGGAATAACTATTGACGGGAAGGAACTCCCTAATATACGGTTTGCAGACGACATTGTACTCCTAGCCATGTCAGCCAAAAAACTGGAAGCAATGATAGTGGAGCTACAGAACCTCAGCACGGAAGTAGGACTACAACTAAACCCACTGAAAACAAAAGCTATGACTAACAACTCCAAAATACCGATCACAATAGGAAGCAGACAACTAGATTACGTGACTGAATACATCTACCTCGGCCAACTAATGTCCTTTCACAACAGACGACAGAACGAGATTCAAAGAAGAATCAGAAACACATGGAAGAGATTTTGGAGCCTCAGTTTCATTCTGACAGACAAGATATACAATTCAAAACTAGAAGCGGAGTCATGAACAGCTGCATTCTTCCAGTTCTCCTATACGGAGCACAGACATGGTCTCTAACGGAAAGAGAGCGGGACATGCTGAGGAAGTGCCAACGGAAAATGGAGAGGAAGATGCTGAACATCACACTCGGACACAGACTACGTAACGAAGACATAAGAAGACAAACACACCTCAAAGACGCAGCAGAGACGGCCGACAAACTGAAAAAGAAATGGGCACGACACGTGATGCTACTCAACGCGAACCGGTGGACACACATACTTACGACATGGGACCCAAGGATTGGCAAACGGAACGCTGGAAGACAGAAGACAAGATGGGCAGACGAACTTAGAGCAAGATTCGGCCATCTATGGTCAAGAACAGCGAAAGACCGACAACAATGGACACTAATCACAAAGTGACTTGCAACCTAAACAGTGGACCCTTCAGATATGACATTACAAAAATGACCATCATTCCCGGAGTGGCTAACCGGGAACTGTTTGGCAAGCCATCCTGCATAGTCAGGAGGCCCTTGCCCTTCATGGGATTTCGTGGCTAATTCTAATTCTAAAGTATGCATCAAAACAAGAAAATAATGTCTCATAAACATGGATCCTACAACACATACTTGTCGACCTGGTTGACGAGTTGGTATAGCGCTGGCCTTCAATGCCCAAGGTTTCGGGTTCGATCCCGGGCCAGGTCGATGGCATTTAAGTGTGCTTAAATGCGAAAGGCTCATGCCAGTACATTTACTGGCATGTCAAAGAACTCCTGCGGGACAAAATTCCGGCACAACCGGAGACGCTGATATAACCTCTGCAGTTGCGAGCGTCGTTAAATAAAACATAACATTTTTAACACATACTTTCTGAGATCTGAACACTTGTTCATAGGAGTTGCTCAATGTAACGTCCATTCATTGCAATGCATTCCTCTGCCCTTCGGCGTAAGGAATCACGCACTCTTTGAAATTTGTTTTAATACGTCAATAAGAAAGTCCTCATAACGATACCCAGTTAATCTCTGTGGTAGCACGTATGGCCCTATTAATCTATCACCAAGAACGCCTACCCATAAATTGATTCGGAATCAGTGCTTATGCCTTGTTTCTTCAACTGCATGGAGATTTTCATCAGCCCACACATGCTGATTACGAAAATTCACAACACCATATCTGCTGTACTCCGCCCATATCCGCAACCAAACTTTTGTTTATAGTATTCCTTGTAACGTATCATTATTGTAAGTCAGGGGTGTCAACTACGGTATGATTATCTGGTAGTCTGTTCTTTTGTAGGACAGAGAAATACGTTGCCATGAATAGACGTTACAATTTTGCACCTCGTATGAACAAGTGTTCAGATCTCAGAAAGTATGTGTTGTAGAACTCATGTTTATTAGACATTATTTTCTTGTTTTGATGCATACTATCACCTCCTAAAATATTGGATACTTTTTAACACTCTATATTAATAAAATATATTTTTTCTTCTTCATACTCCATTTTTGAACGTAAATTAAGGTAAATATTCTCTGTTTCATAAATTATAACGGTGAAAGTAATCGTCTGTCTTAGACTTCTCACCCCTAAATTTGAGGACATAAAATTCCTTTGACTTACTTACTTACTAACTTACTTACTCAATTACTTACTTGCTTGCTTTTAAGGAACCCGGAGGTTCATTGCAGCCCTCACATAAGCCCGCCATTGGTCCCTATCCTGAGCAAGATTAATCCCTTCTCTACCATCATATCCTACCTCCCTCAAATCCATTTTAATATTACCTTTCCATCTAAGTCTTGGCCTCCCTAAAGGTCTTTCTCCCTCCGGCCTCCCATCTAATACTCTATATGCATTTCTGGATTCGCCCATACGTGCTACATGCCATGCCTATCTAAATCGTCTGGATTTAATGTTCCTAATTATGTCAGGTGAAGAATACAATACGTGCAGTTCTGTGTTGTGTAACTTCATCCCTCTTAGCCCCAAATATTTTCCTAAGCACCTTATTCTCAAACACCCTTAACCTATGTTCCTCTCTCAAAGTGAGAGTCCAAGTTTCACAACCAAGTCTTCTGCTCGGGATACCTGTATCCCGAGCAGAAGACTTCGACCGAGGATACCTAACCACTGAAGATGTCTGCCGTAGAAGTAGACGAAACGTCTGGTAACGTCAGCACCAGTAGACCACGGCATCTTAGCCCGGAAGCTCTGTTTCAACTAGACACCGGCCGTGAAAGCCTGCATGCTAAGAATAACAGGCATTTCCCATATTTATTCTGTGTTTAATTTCCTCCCGAGTATCATTTATATTTGTTACTGTTGCTCCAAGATATTTGAACTTCTCCACCTCTTCAAAAGAAAAATTTCCAATTTCTATATTTACATTTCGTACAATAATCTCGTCACGAGACATAATCATATACTTTGTCTTTTTGGGATTTACTTCCAAACCTATCTCTTTACTTGCTTCCAGTAAAATTCCCGTGTTTTCCCTAATCATTTGTGGATTTTCTCCTAACATATTCACGTCATCCGCATAGACAAGAAGCTGATGTAACCCGTTCAATTCCAAACCCTCTGTGTTATCCTGGACTTTCCTAATAGCATACTCTAGAGCAAAGTTAAAAAGTAAAGGTGATAGTGAATCTCCCTGCTTTAGCCCACAGTGAATTGGAAACGCATCTGACAGAAACTGACCTGTACGAACTCTATTCCTTTGACTACAAGAGATAAAATACAACAATAAAAAATGGGAAATGAAATTAGTTTAATGAAGGACACAATGACAAAACAATATCATTACTGCTTACAGGGATCACGTGATATTAGCTCGCAATCACAGTAGAAGAGCTTGACCTTGATCACGAGCGCATAATGATATACAATACAGGAATCCCAACGTAGCATCAGGGATGTACAGATACGGAATTAAAATTTGGAGCGAGTCTTGATGGGAGTTCACCTGTATGTAGGCAACAATTCCGCACGACTGTCCACAAGTAGCATACATACAGGGGCTCTTGTTTACTGCACATGCATAGTGTGTTGTAAGCGAAACTTAATATAATGAAGAACCTTCAAATTTTATTTGTACATACATCTAGTTATGACAGTAATTACTACAATAACTTTCTTTACTAAATTTCTGACTTTAAACAAAAAAAAAATTGTGTAATTGGAACAGGTCAAATCGGTCTAAACCGTACTGACGACATAATTTAAGCTCAAATTATTAATTTTATAGACCGAATTACATATTAAACCGAAACCATCATCATAATCTTCAAGGTTTAGGCCTGGTGGCCTGTTCCTTCCTCTTGGAAAGTGTCCCCTCATCTATTGCCGGGTCTTCCGACATTCCTCCTTCCTTCCGGTCTGTAGTTCAGTATTTTTTGGGAATCTGTCTTCATTCATCCTTAATATATGTTCTTTCCTGTTTTTCTTTTGTCTTGCTAATCTGTCGTTTAAGTTGAAAATTCCCAGCTCCCTCCGTATGTCTGTGCTTCTTTTCTGGTCCAATAGAGTGTATCCTGCCACTGATCTCAGAAATCTAATCTCTGCAGCTTCTATCCTTCTTCTTCCTGATCTAGTCAATGCCCAGCTTTCACTGCCATACATAAGAACAGGGACTGCCATTACTTTATATAATTATAGTTGGGTCTCTTTTAGTGTTTTCCGGGATAAAGTTCTTTTTATTGTACCGCACATTCTCTGGAATTTATTTATTTTGTTGTTAACATCGTTATTTTCGCAATAGGATACGTTGCAACCCATTGAAACTACTCACCTGCTCAATTATTTTATCCTCTATTACTATTTTGGTCCTTAGTTGCCTAGTCCCCAGAAAGCCCATTGCTTTAGTTTTGGTTAAAGATATTTTAAGATTATAATCTTTAATAACTTTCAATAACTTATTTGTTGCTATTTGCAAACCGTCCTCTGAATTACTGAAAATCACTTGATCATCGGCAAACAAAAGAGAGTCTATGCTCTCTTTGCCGATTATAAACCAATGGTAAAATTCTTCAGGTATAAATATATTGACAATATGAAACTGTAGCAAAATATATTTGCGCTACGAGAGGCAAAGCAATTATTTTACTGTTTTTACGATTGTTTTCTTAACTAATTTCCAGAAACAATCGTCTTACAGACTCTGATAACGAGTCACAATCCTCCAATTTCCTTTCCAGTTCTCTCTCTTCCCTTTCAGAAGGTGACTTTCTCAATTTCCTGCCCCTCTGCTTGTTTTGTGGCATCTCTCTGCGGTCGATATCAAGTGGCAGATAACAAACGATGCCAATTCTGTATCTCGCTGTTATTACGGCATTATCTCGGTGAGTTCAAAGGCACTCAAACTTTGGTTACGAATTACTATTTACCAAAGCCTTTAAGCTGAGACTTACCCGATAACAGATACGTTCCTCGTTTCCACACAAGCAAGCACGCATAAACCCAATATTCTGCTTTTTCCTCTCGAAATTTCCTCTCTTTGAACGACCTAATGACTAATTTTCGAAGACTTTCAATTTCTAAAGTGTAGGCCTAATACTAATAACCTTTAATATGTTTAAAGTTTCTTACAATGTGTCTTTGTAACTAACTTTGAATTGTGTAAGTAAAGAACTCTAATTTAACATTCTCTACCACATACAGTACAGCAGGTATGCTCAAAATTGTGAAAGCCCCGATTACACGGATGATGCTGCACTGCATAACACACACAGCGTACGGACTGGGCTCCTCAACTACATTGCATTGTACTGTACATTGCAGCATTGTCAGTGGCATAGTTCTTACACTCTTACAAATACGGATAATAAACTGAATTTGAAAAAGAAAAAAGTATACACTGCAATATTCAGTTATTACATTATTTATTATATTTAATAGAGTTATGATATAATAATGTCATAGATAATATCATTTTCATATTCCACCATACACTCTACTTTGCGGTCTATTCAACATCTGCATTCTTTTCTGCAAGTAATCGGGAATCTATTTCGAACGAATTTACTGCAATGCGCTAAAGATGCCCATCTGTTAATCGGGACCTATGTTTGGATTTAGTGACCTTCTTTCTCAAAAATAATTGTTCGCACACATATGTCGAGGCGAAGGTAGCTAACAAAGTGGCAGCGATCTGTCGAAATAAAATTGAATTCAAAGGCAAACTTACTAGGCACTTGGTCAGTAATTGATTTCTTGTAAATAGTTTCTTTAATCTATCACAAAATATTTCAGTATTCAGTAATTTCATCACTATACAATTTTGTTATTCTAGATTTAATTTGTAATTCAGTAAATATAAAATATTCCTGATGCTAGCAGGTAGCGAATTCCAGAGTCTTGTTTCTCTATGATAAATTATCTAGCTTTAATTATTCAGGTAAGCTTTTCGTACTTTAAATGACAATTTATTACATGTGCCGTCTATGCTTATCCTTATTTAACAAATATATTGCTTGTACAATATTTTGTTACATAATATATATTTATTTGAACGTTTTCGGCTCTATGGAGCCATCATCAGAAGCAAGTAAGCCCATATGTATGGTGTGAGTACACTATATGTTGCCGTACAAGTAAACTCAATTATTGTTAAAATTAAAAGGCATGTTTCTATTTAAAAACAAAGAAGATAGTTTAAGCGAACCTATTGCTTCCAGGGATGCGGTGATATGATCATATTTACGAACATTGCTTACAAAACGTACACACAAATTATGAGCACGTTGAAGTTTGTTACTAGCATCGTTCCGAAATTCACTTCAAAAATTGCAAAAAATATGATAATATTACGTAAATAAAAGATAAATATATACATAAATCGTGTAGTTAAATCGACATCGGACAATGGACCTTCATGACTAGATCGACACTCCGCACAGAAAAGAAAGCTTTCTTGTCGTTTCAATAGCTCAGACGCTAAGACTTCTACATGTTGTGTAGAAGAGAGCGAGTTCGATTCTTAGTCTACGTCAACTTTTTTTTTGTCTTAATTAATAACGTTGAAATAGCTAAGTAACGTTGAAATAGAGTTTTACAAAGTCCTGAGATTAAGAGTTAATGATCGCAAACAAAACAAAATTACAAGCTATAATATTATAAACGTTAAACTAATGAATGCATTTACACACACACACAATGTAAATGCATATATATTAATAACTAACAATTAAAATTAAATTAAAAAATATTCCTTAACGAGGCCCTTTTATTTAAATTATTTTAAACAGTTGTATAATATTACGTAGACGTCCAATTCCCAACAGAAATTAATGTTCTCAGAAAAAAGCTAATACAGCCCAGCCACTTAAGTGCGATAATATGCACATAGGAACTGAAACCTGTATCGAATTCAATGGCCACCATTTTCAAAATTGTGTTTAAATATCCATATTATGATTATTTTTCAATTTAACTTCATTCTCTATAGTGTACGCTAATGTGCTGTAGACAGTATAATATACACTGCATAATGAATACGTCCACATGAACAGGTCAGTTCGTGAGTTAAAAACACTTATTGTTAACTAACCGTACCCGTGCGCTCCGCTGCACCCGTTAGAAATAAATATAAAGTAATTACATAATTAAAATAGGACATTTGATCCAGGGAACATTCGTGTTTGATATCAGGATAAATCGTTTATTATGTTACTTAATTTAAATTGTATTTGCATAATTAAAATGCGATCATTTTGATCCAGAGACCACTCATTTGGTCATAAAAATTATTTTAGGAAATAAGGAAACGAATGTACAGATTAGCCTATCAAGTTTTCTGTGCATAAGAAGCTATTTTAATCTTACCTGTCATCGATTCACTTAGAAGTTGCTGTAATAACATTATAGCATTATGTCCATCTAGAGAAACTACACTTTCCAATGGTGAATTAATAGTCAATTATACAAATCGGTTAATTTAGCTTCCGATATTACTTCTTACAAATACAGAAATATTATCTGTAGGCTATCTTTCATAGCTTTTCATTGTTGCTGTCCAAGGCCCCTTATAGACGAAGTCATTTGTTTTTAATTCATTACACGGCATTAGATGGCAGTTATTTTAATTTTAAAACTCATTTATCTCATTAAATATCAGTCCTATCAAAATTTGTAAAAGAATAAAACTTATCGGAACTTATTTTTAAAGAAACTTTTCTTATGTACTATTTTTCACAAAAATCAATAATAAGCGAGATATTCCGATTTATTTAATTCAGGCCCCCTTATAACCCCCCTTTTAAATAATGTATTTTGAATGCCATATAGCCTAAAATCTAAGATACAACGAACTTAATTTATATTCCAATTTTCATCGAAATCTGTTCAGCCATTATCGCGTGAAAAGGTAACATACATACATACAGACAGACAGACAGACAGACATACATACATACATACATAGAAACATGAATTTCAAAAAAGCGATTTTCGGTTTCAGGGTGGTTAATTATATATGTTAGGACCAATTATTTTTGGAAAATCGAAAATTACCAGAAAAATTTTGGCTACAGATTTATTATTAGTGTAGATACTGTATTTTGATTAAACAAAAACCTAATGAAAGTTATCAAACTCAAAATCGCGATATTTTCTAGTTTACGTAAATGGATGAACTGCTTTCCTTCCCTCCTATACCTAGTAAAGTGATTTGTTTGTATTTTATGCCAATATCATCGAACTCCAGTAGTGGAAGGGGGTAGCAAACGGTTTCCGGTTCTTAACTGTTGATTGAAAGGTATAGCCAGGTTAATATTAGAAATGTTAGTAAAAATAAAATGATGTCCCTGTATAAGACAGTTAAACGTCTGGATATAGAGTTTTTATTAGTAAGACCGATACTGTATTATAACACTTGAACTGAAAATAAATTAATCACATTCAGTAACTACAATATTTTACAATATATGCACAACAACATATTTCGGACAAAAGTTGTTAAATTATCTTGGAGCAATGCAATTCGTTCAAGTTCTATTAGGTAGGCTACAATTGGAAAACGAAAGGAAGCGTTCGTGTTTCAGAGAAATGTACAGTTCCTCTCCTACGTTTTTATTTCCGATGTTGCAACAATCCCTCTGATTGTAATCAAAGGGTTCCATAATATTTATTTCACGCGAGTAACAAAAGCCCATTACTCAGTATCATTGTTATTTAAAACTCTATTACTTCACCGATAAAAAAAACAATTGCATGTTCTTCATTAAACGAGAGTACCTCAAATGCTTTTATCTGCACAAAACAAAACAGCATCAACATCCGCAACTGCTGATTTCTTTGCCGTGTGAATGAGATAAACAAACAATCGCGGGATGAGGCCAAAGCTGGACACGAGTCGATGCGCAAACACAGGTGTGTGTCCAGGCCTGCCAACTTGCGTGAGTAATATTGCCCAACAATTATTTAAGCAATTAAACTTGCAGCTACGTTTGTAATGGGGCCACTGCCTATTTGTCAACATGCAAGTGAAATCTGTGTTGTGCAACAATGAAACATGTGTAATTTAGTCCGCAATTTACATTCGCGTCATTTTACGCTAATATAGTAAAAATACTGATGCGTATTTAGTATTTATTTATTTAACCTGGTAGAGATAAGGCAATCAGGCCTTCTCTGCCCTTCTACCAGGAGATTCCAACTATAATATGAACAATAAAATTACAATTAGTATTAAATTTACAATTACAATTACAATAAAAATCAAAGTACTAAAAGATTACCTGACTAATGAAAGCTAGATAATTTATCATAGAAAAACAAAGAATATTTTATATTTACTGAATTACAAATTAAATCTAGAATAACAAAATTGTATAGTGATGAAATTATCGGATATTGAAATATTTTGTGATAAATTAAGGAAACTATTTACAAGAAATCAATTACTGACCAAGTGCCTAGTAAGTTTGCGTTTGAATTCAATTTTATTTCGACAGTTCCTGATGCTAGCAGGTAGCGAATTCCAGAGTCTTATTTTTAGTTGGTTATTTAACGACGCTGTATCAACTACGAGGTTATTTAGCGTCGATGAGATTGGTCATAGCGAGATGGTATTTGGCGAGATGAGGCCGAGGATTCGCCATAGATTACCTGGTATTCACCTTACGGTTGGGGAAAACCTTGGAAAAACCCCAACCAGGTAATCAGCCCAAGCGGGGATCGAACCCGCGCTCGAGCGCAACTTCAGACCGGCAGGCAAGCGCCTTAACCGACTGAGCCACGCCGGTGGCTAATTCCAGAGTCTTGGCAGGGCTATTGTGAAAGAGAATGAGTATGAGGAGGTGCGATGAGATGGTATTGTTAGTATTGTTTCATGACAAGAGCGTGTGTTCAGATTGTGATGGGAAGAAAGGTAAGTGAAGCGAGACGACAGGTACGAAGGAATCGAAGAGTTCAAGATTTCGAAGAGAAAGAGAAGTGAATGTAAATTTATTTTCTTATCTAGTTTAAGCCAACCTATTGCTTCCAGGAATGGGGTAATATGATCATATTTACGAACATTGCTTACAAAACGTACACACAAGTTATGAGCACGTTGAGGTTTCGTTTTGTTGTCGCTGGAGAGGTCAGTCAGTAAAATGTCAGCATAGTCAAAATAGGGAAATACAAGGGTCTGCACAAGGGACTTTTTTAAGCAAGAGGGGAGATGAACATTTATCCTTTTTAGCACATGGATAATAGAATATACTTTTCTGCAGGTTTCTGTGATTTGCATGTCCCAGTTGAGATTATTATCCATGTGAATGCCAAGATTTTTTACTGAAGAACTGAAAGGGATATGCACTGTACTTACTTTAACGGGGGAAATGTCGAGGTGCTTTACAGCGTCGGTTTGCCGTTTCTGTCCTAATATAATTGCTTGTGTCTTTCCAGGATTGGTTTTAAGATGGATTTTCTTTGTCCATGTCAAAATCGAGTCAATGTCTTCGTTCAATTTATCTATAGCGTCGTTTACTCGGTCTAAGCGGGAAGAGATGTATCATTGAAGGTCGTCAGCATACAAGTGATAGTTACAATGCCTTACAAGAGATGTAATATCATCGACATATAATGTGAACAACAATGGCCCGAGTGCCGATCCCTGTGGTATACCTGATGTTATGTCAAGCCAGGAGGAACTTCGATTCCCGGATACAACGCATTGTTGTCTTTCCCATAAGTAGGATTCGAACCAACAGCAGTCTCTGACAAATGCTGATTTCTCAGTTTATGGGTGAGCAGGTCAAAGTTTACAGAAGTAGAGGACGAGATCTAGAAACGAGAGACTCTATTAAAGCTAAAGCAAATCATTAAACAGGCTACATACAAAGTAGTTGAATTCAGAAGTTAGTAGAGCAAGTGAACAGCTTCAAATACTTCAAGTGTACTATAAGTAGTAACAGGAGCCGCTGTCAGGAAGTCAAAAGGAGGATAGCAATGGCAAAGGAAGCTTTTAATAGAGAAGGGAACATCATCTGCAGATCTCTGCAAAAGAACTTACAAAGAGACGGATAAAAAGTTAATTTTTTTCTTTCACCATGTTAATAATGTCAAAAGAAATGCTTATACGAATTTTGGCCACTCGACCGCAATTACGAGGCCGTCCAGAAAGTGATTTTCTTTGGGGCCGTTTACAGAAACAAAATCACAATTGCATGGAAAGATTTATTGAAATAGATACAGCAATTGTTGCGCTATTTGTCAACATATCTCCACTAGACTAGAGACATTTATCATACCATAGAATCAATTTTTGTGTCCTTATGTCGTAGAAGTCAACCGTCTGCATCTTTCTGTCGATCCCATGACATGACAAATGTCTGAATTCCGGTGGGGAATATGTTGAAAAAAATAGTTCAACAATTGCTGTGTCTGTTCCAAAAAATTTTTCAACGAAATTGTGTTTTCTTTGTGTTAACGTCCATTGGTATACTTATTTTTACAGCCCTCGTAATTGTGGTCGAGTAACCAAAATTTGTATGAGCACTTCTTTCGACATTACTAATATCTTGGAAGAAAAAAATAACTTTTTTTATCTGACCCCATCAGAATGTTTGCTTCTAAGAGGAAGGCAGAAAATATGGATGATTGGAGAATGATGTTCCCGAGCGGGCTAGCGGAGTGGTAGAGGGCTGGCCTCGCATTCGGGAGGTCCGGGGTTCGATCCCAGGGGCCGGCAATCCTAACTGAGGTTTTCCATGGTTTCCTCAGTTATTTTCAGGCAAATGCCGGGATTGTACATCTTGAAAGTCCGGCCATGAACGGCGATCCTTCCCTTAATCCAGCGGTGGCGAAAATGCCAACGTGCGCCGAGCCACTGTATAAGCTGCAACGTGCATAGCACCTATGCAGGGAGGCGGACACCCGAAGGGGAGTAAAGCAACTGTCTAACATTAACAGTTTTTCATTTTCCTTACGTCAAGCACTTAAATAAAATTATATACAGTACAAGGCTACAAACTAATTTTTAGTACGTGTAACGAAGAAAGAAATGAACAAGAAAACATAGGACACATTATCACAACCTAAAATTAATTGTCTTCAGAATGTCTCTGAGACAGAGTTTCAAAATCAGGAATTATGTCGCTTACTGCCAGTCGTAGTTGATCACGAAGGTATCTGTCTGTCAGTCGTGATCTAATTTGATTTTTACTATTTTCAGTGTTCAAAATAATTTTTCACAAACGTAAGTTGTAGCGAACATGGCTTCAGCAGAGCAAGCAAAACAACGAAGCTTCAAATATTTATTTTTTGGCAAAGATTTGAAAAGTTCTACATTTGTCAAGTCCTTATATCTAGCTTTCATTTAACATCACATAGTAAATCTGTGAGTTTAAATTGAAGATCTAACCGCATTAGGCCTATTCGTACATCTGCTGAAAAAGGATCGACGTACAGAAATGATGATGATGATGATGATGATATAATAACAGCTAATAATAATAATAATAATAATAATAATAATAATAATAACAACAACAACACAACCTTTTAACAACCTAATCAGTAACATGTATAAACTTATAATACCGTTTTATGTTATAGGCCTACAACCGTTTTTCTAGTAATACTTGTGAACAAATCATACATTTAATATTCTCATCATATTGTCAGCAAAAAAAATGCTTCCTTCCATCCTACTTGAAATTTTCGTTTTTGTAGAGGTACATGGTTTCGAGAGAGATATTGCGACGATACGCCACTCGCAGGTCAGAGACAAATACAAATGGAACGGAGTTTGACTCCAGTGAGTGAGAGGGTGGGGGTTGTAGGTAGGAAGCAAGGGAAATGCACTGCGAGCCACAATGTGCTCGTGAGTCGCATTTTCGCCGCGGCTGCCTTAATCCTTTCATATGTGTGAGTGAATGCTGTGTAATGTCTTAAATGTTTGTGTTGTATCGGAGGTGGCCCTGGCATAGAGCTGATCCCTCATCCGGGGAGGCCCTCCATGTCCTTGTGTGGTCAAAAAAGTATGTATGTGATCCACAGTTTAATTCCTCTCCCGACAGGTCGCGGCCCTGTAAGGCCCGGGTGGCGTGGATCGTGTAAATGCACCTAGATGGGAGAGGTTAAACTGACAAAAAGAAAGAAGAAGGAGAATGATGTTTTCCAGTCAATGATATTCCCTTGGGCAGAAAACTGTGAAACTTTTTTTTTCTCTAGCGTTCAAAAGTGTCTCGCTAGTCCATTTACACAAAAGCATATCCTATTTGCTATGTAACGTTTGACTCGCTTCCATTTTGTTTAATCATACAATGAACAACAGATATCGCTCTCAGCGCTCTCGCGGTCATTGCTTGAATTACGGATACACATAAATATTAGTTACCCGCTCAATTATGGAAGAACGAGATGACAATCGCGTCCTGCAGTCAGCTGATTCGGAACCAGACTTGTAAATCGCGACCTGATAACGATCGATTGGCTTCACGTTAAAGCATTTTATTATAATGAATCTAATATTTCAGTGTTTTAGTTGTTATCCGAGATAATTCAAACCAGATTATTAACAGAGAGAAATTACGGCTTGCTATCATGAAATGTATCTACTTTTTATGCACAGATATTTCTGTTAAAAAAAAAATATCCCTGTATGCTGCATATAAATGCACAAGATACACAGAGTTAAACGTCTCATTTTTCTTTAACTCCTCACTAAAAGATGGAGATGTGGTATTAAGGTTAAAAGATGTGAATAACCGCTAAACGTGGCACAAATGAAACACACAACTGTTAAGATGAAAATATTTACTAATCTTCTGAAATCTCCGTGCAATTTGAGATGGCAATTTAGGGTTACATTTAACACTTTTACACTCAATACTCTGCAAAATCTAAAAAATTTAACATTTCCTTTATAATATCTACAGCCTGATCTATTTGGATATGGATAATATTTACTTATAATTATACAGCTATTATTATTATGTCTCGTGACCAGAATATTGTACGAAATGGAAACATAAAAATTGAAGATTTATCCTTCGAAGAGGTGGAAAAATTAAAATATCTTGGAGCAACAGTAACAAATACAAATGACACTCAGGAGGAAATTAAACTCAGAATAAATATGGGAAATGCCTGTTATTATTCGGTTGAGAAGCTTTTGTCATATAGTCTGCTGTCAAAAAATCTTAAAGTTACAATTTATAAAACAGTTATATTACCGGTTGTTCTGTATGGTTGTGAAACTTGGACTCTCACTTTGAGAGAGGAACAGAGATTAAGGATGGTTAAGAATAAGGTTCTTAGGAATATATTTGAGGCTAAGAGGGATGAAGTTACAGGAAAATGGAGAAAGTTACACAATGCAGAACTGCACGCATTGTATTCTTCACTGATATAATTAGGAACATTAAATCCAGAAGTTTGGGATGGGCAGGGCAGGTAGCACGTATGAGTGAATTCAGAAATTCCTAAATTTTTATTTTATTGGGTTATTTTACGACGCTTTATCAACGTCTAGGTTATTTAGCGTCTGAATGAAATGAAGGTGATAATGCCGGTGAAATGAATCCGGGGTCCAGCACCGAAAGTTACCCAGCATTTGCTCGTATTGGGTTGAGGGAAAACCCCGGAAAAAACCTCAACCAGGTAACTTGTCCCGGCCGGGATTCGAACCCGGGCCACCTGGTTTCGCGGCCAGACGCGCTGACCGTTACTCCACAGGTGTGGACAAATTCCTAAAGAGTGCTAGTTGGGAGACCGGAGGTAAAAAAACCTTTGCGGAGGCCGAGACATAGATGGGAAGATAATATTAAAATGGATTTGAGGAAGACTGGATTAATCTTGCTCAGGATAGGGACCAATGGCGGGCTTATGTGAGAGGGGCAATGAACCTCCGGGTTCCTTAAAAGCCAGTAAGTTAGGATACTCAATGTTGTGCAAAATTTAAAAATGAAACATTTTCTTTATGATATCCAAAATGAGATGTGAAAAATAAATAACATATAACAAATTGATCGTTGATCTTTCTTTCCTTTTTCTTTTTTTCAAATATTTGACAAGCGCTGTATAGGGAGATGATGGTGAAATTGATATATTTTCTATATTTTTCAAGCTATCTAATAATCACAGTGTGATAGAATTTATAAAACAGTTATATTATCGGTCGTTCTGAATGGTTGTGAAACTTGGACTCTCACTTTGAGAGAAGAACAGAGATTAAGAGTGTTTGAGAATAAGGTACTTAGAAAAACATTTGGGGCTAAGAGGGATGAAGTTACAGGGGAATGGAGAAAGTTACACAACGCAGAACTGCACGCATTGTATTCTTCACTGACATAATTAGGAACATTAAATCCAGACGTTTGAGATGGGCAGGGCATGTAGCACGTATGGGCGAATCCAGAAATGCATATAGAGTGTTAGTTGGGAGACCGGAGGGAAAAAGACCTTTGCGGAGGCCGAGACATAGCTCGGAGGACAATATTAAAATGGATTTGAGGGAGTTGGGATATGATGATAGAGACTGGATTAATCTTGCACAGGGTAGGGACCGATGGCGAGCTTATGTGTGGGCGGTAATGAACCTGCGGGTTCCTTAAAAGCCATTTGTAAGTAAGTAATTGATCGATAATATGTAATGTGGTGAAGTTTCATTTCCGTGAGTAAATTAGTTCTTGAATTTTTAACAAATATATTTTGAAAAATTTACATATTTCAAAATTAAATGTGTTGCTCAATTTTTCAGTAAAATATTTGAAAATCTTTACGTAGATTCTTCGCCCAACAATGCATAATACTGTGGAATCCCGGCCACCAAGTTACTCAATTGAGTGTGCTCGTTGTGTAATAGCAATTATATATATCAGGCCACAGAGGGAAAAATACTAGAGAAGAGGGATTCGATTAGGTGGTGTGGATTGAACTTCGGCGTAGCTCAGTGGTTAGAGCACTTGATATGTAGAACCAATGACCCGGGTTCGATCTCCGGCGCAGGAGCAAATATTTCTCCTCTAATAACCATTGTTACCATAACAGATAATCTGTAGGACCAAAAATTAATCTTTACGTAGAATAGACTTTTCGAAACGAACTTCGCTTCCAGAAAATCAGGTAAAATCTTCTTCCTTTCCCTTCCAAGACCAATATGGAACGAACATTCCAGATCAGTGTTTGTCTGTGAGAGAAATATTTTATATTTTAAATAGCATTTTTGCAGATTTTTGGAATTTTTTTCATTTTTAGTACCGGTATTGTTGTTTAGTCAACTGTCCAAGACAGGTCTGAACCTCACATGTGATACCAAAAAGGCATCACTTATGAGGCAACTAGGCCAGGAGATAATAGGGTAGGGTGGCATACATTGCTGACTAGCTACATATTACACTAGTCAGAGTTCAGATGCATCCAAACAATTGTTGTTCCTCTGACACTTCGTCAAGTGAGGTGTGCTACTTGGTAATAGATGTACAGTAGTGGCAAAAAAAAACCGGACCGACCTTGTAGCTGATTTCAGAGCCTTGTTCACTCCAGAGCACGATAGACTGGTAACTAAGACTTTCGTGGTTCGAATCCTGCGTGGGGAAGGAAACTTCTTTTTGTTCCTTACTCAAATTTATAACTTAAATGCTTATCCGTCGGATGTGAAAATTTTAAAACTTTCTAATTACGAACCAAATCCGTTATTATTGTACTCAACATAGATATGTCAGATTTACATTTACGGGCAAAATAAACCATTTATTTCACAAAAGCCTACGAGTACAAGAATACGTATACTACAAATTCCATACCTTAATATGCAAACTCTTTCTTGTAGTAAGGAACCTTTTCTCTAGGAGGTGCAGTTGAAATTTCACTTACCTGCAACGAAAACAAAACACAAAGGTTAAAATTTATAAACCGAAAGTTCAGTACTTAAGTTACTATTGAGATATATTCGATAAGTATTTCTTATTGTATTCAACGCGCTAAAATATTGTGAACTCACATTTAAATTTACTGGTTCATATTCTTCTGCATATATAGGGTTATTCAAAAGTAAGTTACACTTTGAAACAGGTATAACATTTTTCAAAATTAACCTATACACAAAATGGTAACACATTTATATGTATCGAAAAACGGGATTTGTTCATTTCTGACATTTGTTTCGGTTAACATGGTATTATCGCCGCGGCCTCATGCTTAACATGTCTACATCATACAATAACATGCGGTGTGTTTTTAAAACATAATTTTGCAGACCGATTGTTGCTCTGTAGGTTTCACTCTAAGCGTCACGTTGTCACGTCTACTTCCTCGATAAGAATAAGCACTAGTTTGTTATATTGTTAAATGGCTATTATTATTATTATTATTATTATTATTATTATTATTATTATTATTATTAGTATTATTTCATATACGAGTACGTTGACATTCTTAACTCTTAATAATAACTCTTTAATAATAATTTTTAATCACATACCTTAATGTTCGTCCTCAGCACAAGACTTTGCAACTTCGGTTTTAGTCCACGTGGATTAGACAAGTAGGTGTCATTTAATAACGGAAGCAGCTTATTGGTTGCAATATTGAAATTGAGGCGAGTGATTGGAACGGGGACATAAGAAATTGAAAACAATAATACAATTAAATTTCAAAGACCTGCCGAATGTTATGCACGAGCCGCTCAAAGACCTGCCGAATTTTAACCATGAGAGCGCGGCGATAATAACAGGTTTTGTTTATAATGTGGCAAAAGTAAATTTACTTCACATTGAAATTTTAAATCACTATCATGGACTGTGTTTTGAAATGGTTTTGACTTTACAAGATCGAATTAGTCTTGTTCAGTGTTATTATGAATGTAAAATATGTTTAAGAAACGGAATACGAAAATTCAGAACAAAACGTACTGTATTATATAAGAATTGGTCCGTGAAGTTTGCAAGATTATAGAAAGTTAATGAAGAAAATAAAAAAAACGATTACCAGACAACGTTATTTTGACATGCTGCAGAATTTTGATATACAAAATTTACGAAATCGTGACATCGAAAACATAATCTTCATGCATCCATATTTATACACCAGTTAAGCGATTGTTATGTAACACGTTTGGGGATCAAATAATAAACAGACATTTTCCTAGCACCTGGCCAGCGCGTTCTCCCGATATCAACCCAGCAGATTTTTGACTGTTTATTTATTTAAAATTGCGAGTTATTTTAACTAATCCTACGAATACCAACAAACTAAAATATGCTATTTCGCAACAAAATTGAAGATATTCCCCCACATCTATTAAATGCTGAAAATGCTGTTCACAACATAGAAGAAAGATTGTTGCATGTTAAAGAACAAATTGGCGGACTTATTCCACATTTAAACTGAATCCAATAAACCTCTATGTTTATAAGTATAAGTGTGTTCTTGTTTTGTGTGTATCTTAATTCTTAAAAAGTTTATAGCGGCGTCAAACTGTAACTTACTTTTGAATACCCTTTATATCTGTTTTTATAATCATAATGAAGCTGCGGATTTATGCCTATATGCCTATTTTAATCCTTAACCTGAAGGTGGAATATTTTAGGTTACATATCTATTTTAAGACATTGTGAGTATTATATGCGAATTCTATAGTGCCTATAATTGCCTATTTCACTAGTAAATGCCTATTTGCTTATAAATGCCTAAAAGTTGCCTAAATATCCGTATTTTATATTATACTTGAATTTACTGACCGTTCTATCAATATCTTTTGAATCTATAATTTGTTTTTTTTTTTTATCCAGCAGAGGGAAGTGATAAAGAACCATCGATAATTCTGTGTGTTACGTTTTACTGCCACCAGAGCGCGGAGAAATCGAATAATTGGAAATCAACCAATAAGAAAAAAAATGTATTTCGAAAGCCGCATGAATCATTGTGGTAGTTGACTGGGGTAGTTGTTTTAAACTGTGTATCCGTTTTGTGAGTTTGTGAATTGAGTATGGAGTTGAGTTTTCTGCTGTAATACGTGAAGTATACCGTGGAGATATGCCAAAGCAAAAGTTATCAGAAGCACTGATTGGAAAATACATTGACATTACTGTGTTCCCACTGGTCTGGTCCCCAGCTGAGACTGGATCCCTGAAGTATTGCCCCATCACTTCATCTGAAGTGGAAGGGAGTTTCTCCCAAATTAGGAACATTCTTACAGAAAATAGACATCAGTTCTCAGTACAACATTTGGACGAATATTTAATAATTCACTGCCATAATGACATTACTAAAGAAAGTAGTGTATAATGCTACTTTATGGTCGTGTTAACCATTAAGAATTAGAAATTGTTAATGCCTTTTTAAATACCTATTTTAGAATTTTGAATGCCTATTTTTCCTGCCTATTTCAACTGTTTTAGTGCCTAAACATCCTCAGCTTGATCATAATAAATTATAATTCACTCCCCTTTAGCTAATTATAATAATATAATTATTATTTGGTAAAATTACATGTATCACTTTCATCATTATTATTTATATTAATGAAGTACAAAATTAATATATTAAAATAAGATTGTTTTGTGTGATTCCACTCTACAGTATTTTCCATTAAGTTAATCTTCCAGATAGAAGTGTGTTTATCTTTTCCTATACAGCTACTTAAGGACGTGTTGTATACAAAATTTACCTTAATACAGCATTCATTTTTTAGTAAGACGAGTCCTTTTCTTTTAATTTTAATTAAAATTGGATGAAGTTAAGCAAGTTAAATATTAGTAAACTTTAACCTATGTTTATTAAAAAAAGAATTTATAACTATGTTGAAACTGTCATTTATTTAAGATAAACTTTTCCTAAAAAATCAATTCAGATTTAGCATGGAATTCTCTTTCATAATATGTCCGAAAGTGAATTAGGGTGTCCTTCCCTAAGATCACTACTGCGTGTTCAGTTCAAAGTGTGTCATGGCTCGCTGTATGACGTCATGTGGCTAGCCGACGAGCCTAGAGAATTCAATCTTCCTACATTTCCGCAGAGGCGTATTATCTAAGTGCCAGAGAAGTTGCCTAGCAAGTACGGCGTTCATTCTGAAGAGTACGTATCGATACACACGGTAACGCCGATAGTGGCAGGAAAGCGAACTGTTTGGAAACACGTACTGAGGTGAGTTTTTTCTTGCTGTCGGGATATGTGGAGAAGGTTAAGACGATTACTTACGTATTTGTTGACATTAACTTGGACGGTTTATTTATGCCAAAGCAAAAGACATCGGAAGCACTGATTGGAAAATACAATGACATTACTGCGTTCCCACTGGTCTGGTCCCCAGCTGAGACTGGATCCCTGAAGTATTGCCCCATCACTTCATGTGAAGTGGAAGGGATTGTTGCGGTACGCAACCGATGGTAACAAATACCCTGCGTACGACTTGCCCGCGCAAAACACAGTTCGAAAGAGGTTATGGTAGCACACAGACCGTAGAGGCCGCCATCTGTTGCTACGACGTTCAAGTTATACCGTACACGTTCTCAAGTTCAGATTGAACGCCTTGAATAATAGGCAATTTCTCTGACATAAAAGCTGAAACTCGCTTCAAATCGCTGACTCACAACAGTGACGTCATGACACACTTTGAAATGAACACCCAGTATTGATGCTTCAGTTCTGAAGCTAGTCTCAGCATTATGAAGCTATAAGAAAGAATGATTTCTTTTTAAATTAGGATTTTTATTCCTTATTGAAGAATGGAAAGCAACAGGAGTTGATGGAATCCCAATTGAATTAGTCAAACGCTTGGGTGAAGACAAGAAGCAAATTCTATCATTATACAACGAATTATATGAGAAAGGCGAGTGGCCTAAAGATTTTACGGAGACAGTGTTGCTGCCAATACCGAAGAAAAATATTGCCAAGAAATGTAAGGAGTTCAGGACTATCAGTCCAATATCGCACTCGGCGAAGATTCTCTTGCGAATACTGAATCGACGTTTATATTCTAAGATGAAAGAACAGTTGGAAGAAGAGCAGGTTGGCTTCAGGAATGGAAAAGATACGAGAGATGGAATTGGACTGTTACGGACAATCGGCAAAAGATAACTAGAAGAAGAATAAAAAAAGTGTATGTAGTATTTGTGGACCTAGAAAAGGCTTTTGACAGAGTGGATTGGAATAAACTGATGGGAATCCTAAAGAAAATTGGCGTGGATTGGAAAGAGAGAAGACTGTTCAGTAATCTTTAATTGAAACAACGAGTGAAAGTCAGGATAGGAGAAGAAATGTCAGAAGGAAGTGAAATAGGAAGATGAGTACGTCATACCACCTACCCTATTCATCATCTACTTGGAGGATTTAGTACTGAACTATTTTCAGAGCATTGGAGAAGTGATAGTAGGGGGAAAAAGAATAAAGTGCACAAGATTTGCTGATGAGATGGCGGAAATGATAGTGAAGAATATGCTACTGGAGCTAAATGACAGCTGTGAGCAGTATGGGATGAAGATAAATAAAAAAATAAGACGAAGAGCACGGTCATAGGAAGAAAAATACAGAAGATCAACTTGCGAATTCTAAATGAGGCAGTACAGCAAGTGGACAGCTTCAGATACTTGGGGTGTACTATAAGCAGTAACATGAGCTGCTGCCAGGAAGTCTAAAGGAGGATAGCAATGACCAAGGAAGCTTTTAATAGAAAAAGGAGCATCTTCTGTAGACCTCTGGAAAAAGAACTTAGAAAGCGATTAATGAAGTGCTTTGTATAGAGTGTTGCATTGTATGGGGCAGAAACATTGATATTACGACGAAGTGAAAAGAAGCGAAAAGAAGCATTTAAAATGTGGAAATGGAGAAGAATGGAACGTGTGAAGTGGACAGACAGAATAAGGAATGAAGCTGTGTTGGAAAGAGTGGGTGAAGAAACGATGATGCTGAAACTGATCAGGAGGAGGAAAAGGAATTGTTTGGGTCACTGGCTGAGAAGAAACTGCGAACTGAAGGATGCACTGGAAGGAATGATGAACGGGAAAAGAGTTCGGGGCAGAAGAAGATATCAGATGATAGACGACATTAAGATATATGAATCACATAAGGAAACAAAGAGGAAGGCAGAAAATAGGAAAGAATGGAGAAAGCTGGGTTTGCAGTGAAAGATCTCTCCTTGGGCGGAACACTAAATAAATTAATATAGTTTATTTTACATGTTGATAGACATTGATAGAGCTTCTATCTAAAGAGTATTTGATCATTAACGTATGTTAAGTGGTTCACAAAATATTATATATTTTGGATGGTTATATTGTGAAAATCATAGGTGATATTGACATATCCGCCATTTTAGTAGCTTTCGATATATTTCTTTCATTTTTGTTTAGCATGTACGCAAATTCCTTACCTTTCAAACTATGTATTTGTTCACTGCTCAAGTCGAAGTAGGCGCGGGGAGAACTGTGAACAATCGTAGGTAATGCTGAAGTCTGACACAGAGAGAGACACCAGCGAATAGGGATTATAAAGAATGGACACTGAGCGAAATTTCCTGTGTTTTGTTTCTCTGTGCGCCGGCGTATAGTTGCACTTTCAAGCGCTAGAGGTTAGTGTAATCGAGCATACGCTAAGATAATAAATGAGAATAGAGTTAAGACACAGGATCCAAACATAGCCTATCTTAAGCTACGGTTTGGCTACGGCGATCTTCGCCGACGATCATCGCTGGCGATCTTCGCTGGGATTCTGCCCCGTTGATTTGAATGTGCATGGTTTCTTTACGGCGATGAACGTCAACGAACGTCGCTGGGCTCGACGAACATCGTCGACGTTTGCCTTGGAGGCAAAAACCTGGCGATCATCGCCGAGAAACCAATTGTAAAATTACAGTAGGTGATGAATTAAATCATTTAATAACATACATAACGTCACACATACCATAATGGCGGTAAAACAGAAATCTTTCTGCAATTTCTCCACTAATGAAGACGAGATATTAATTGATTAAACACAAATCCCCGTTCGACATGAGCCAAAAAGAAGAATCAACGTAAACAATAACAAATCTATATTTTGCAAACTGTTAATACAGTTGAGTAAAGTGATTCATAATTGAAGGATACATACACGATGCGGCAGATTTGCCTACTGAAGTAAAAGTTAGAGTGTGAAATAGTAAGTGAAGTGGAATTCCGAGCAAAGGAGAGAAGCGCAACAACCTCCATACATTATTTCTTTTATTTGTAACATTATTTCCTAAATAAATGCTCCTAAATGAAAAAAATAACATCGTAAAAAGTAAAAATAAAGTGTTTATATAATTGGTTTTTACCTTAAAGTTATGCTTATCTTTCAGCTGGGCTTATTGTTTGTGAATAAATTTTGTGGATAATTTTACAATATCATTTTCAATTGAACTTAAGACAAAATGAAATTGTTCGGAAGAAAATCTGAAATATTCCTTAAAATTGATGGGTTAATTTTCAAGATATCTTTATCAGTGAATTAATAGACCCCTCTGTATATCTATTTCTAAACATGACATTAACTGCCGGTACTTTAAAGATCCGTACTTGTTTTTCAAGGCAAAACTTACCCATTAGAACGTTATCTTATTGTCACTCACATATATTATCAGCTGATCAGACATGGTCAACTATATAAAACAATTTACTATCCATCTACGGAGTTCGCCGGTAAAGAAACCACTCTCTGACGATGACCGCAGGCGATTTCAATCGTCGGCGATGTTCGTTCGACGAAGATCGTCGTAGCCAAACCGTAGCTTTACTGCATAACCCAGTAACGCTTCGCTTCAAATAAATTCCTTATTTCTCAGTGACAAACTAGTTGTAATAATAATATTTTATATTTCAGATATAATAAATTATATTATAAAATAATATAATATATTATAAAATTAAGTATCGAATTCGTTTAATATTTGCATATAATATAATATAGGTATTTGGTTTTACTTCTCGTAAGAATTTTGTTTTTCCATTTTCAGTGCTACCACATCATTACATATTTTAATTGTTGGTGGGGTCAACGTCTCAACTGTCATTATAAAGGAACTCTAGAGTCTAGACATTACAGTTAATGACGGATTTATTATTTTATGGATCCAATTTATTTTATTTGAGTACATAATGTACCTATATGTATTAATTGTATGTGTTATATTTCCGCTGTGTCGACTGCTAGCTGGTGTGATGTCAGCGCCAACTCTAGGGAGAAAGCAGAATCTGACGCTTTAGCTGGCTTGAAGGTCATTGAAATCAGTCCGGCTACATCAAAGGTACCGACGCGAAGTGTCCATTCTTTAAAATCCCTATTCGCTGGAGACACCCCTATGTGTACCGAAATTTAAGACGGTTTACGTTAAAATATAAAATTCAATACCGCTTTAGATAAGACAATAACTAATAATGTGTTGTTAATTTTCTTCTTAAATGATTTAATCCAGCATTTCTCAAACTTTATTCAAGTGGGGACCACTTTTTGAAATAAAAAGAGTTCCGCGGACCATCTACTCTTGTTCCCTTCCAAAGCAAATTTATCATTTTTGTAGCATATTTTAATACCAGTATACTTGTATTTTAAAATAGAATTAATTAATTATAATACTTTCGTAATTATATTTTTTTGTAGCCAAACACAAGTAACTTATAACAAATTCTATGCATTGTTGATTCATCGCTTGCCTGTTAGCAGTTACTTGTTTGAAATCCTTCTTATGTGGTACACGCTAGTAGTTTGCCCATGTCTGTTAAATAGTGCCCATTATAAATAATGGAAAACTGGCTTCGATCCGGATCTTTGAAAAGAAAGGAACATGATGATACGCTTCATTTAGGCAGTGCTAATAGTTCAGAAGATGTGTGCGAAGAAATATATTAATTATAGTTCATTAAAGAAATATCTAGTCCTACTAGGCCTAGTAGCTATTCAAAGAAAAAAACTTCCGTAAATATGACAAGAGTTATTTGGAACTTGGATTTACTTGGTGTGGCAATTAGAGTGAGCCAAAACCTCGGTGCGTTGTTTGTTACGAAGTGCTGTCAAACGAGTGTATGAAACCCGCGAAATTGAAACGGCACATAGAGACGAAACACGCAAGTGTGAAAAGTAAACCTGTCGGATTTTAAAATAGGCGGAGTCTGAAATTTTTTATATCGTCATGTGGAAAAACAAATAAATTAATGCAGAAACATGCCCGATTTTCAACAAGTAAAGATGAAATTTGGCACGACGTACAGTACGTGCCCATTTCAATGTGCAGACTGGGTGTCTGCAAAACTATTAAGAATTTCATCAATACATGAAAAGATTCGGTTCTTTGGTCCTCTGTTATGAATTCGGGTGGTTCCTGGCTGGGTTACAGGCTCGGCACCAGATATGCAGGGAAAAGATGGTGAGAAACGCCACGTCCATAGTGTTTTAAATCCTCTTTTGTTGCTGAGAGTAGAGTGGGAAGTGGGTAGACGGGTAGGGTAAGAAATTTCATAAAATGTTAATACTGGGAGAAAAAGTGAAAGGCGATCGTCATGTGTAACTTGCAAAGTCTGAGATTTTCAGCTATAGTGTGATACGCTATTCGTTTGAATTTTATTTTTTCTTGTATCTTTTTTGAAGGACCGCAAGGACAAAACTCGAGGACCACAGGTGGTCCGCGGATCATAGTTTGAGAAACGCTGATTTAATCGTTTAGTTTTGCTTAAGAATGCAGTTTGTTGCCATGCTGCTTATGTGTTAAAACCCAAATGAGGGTAACGAAATCTTAAGCTTGACTTCGTCCAAAAGGGAAGCAAAGCTACAGATTTCATGTCATAGATTTACAGCACGTAAAAGAAATTTTCCCTTATAGAGAGCTGATTGCAAAACTTGCGGCCAATCTCTGCACATTGATTTTCAACGCTGAATAATGTCTACAGTTGAAAGTTGCCAGTTAGGTAAGAACGCCTGAAAGTCAGGAAGCGTGTGATGTAGTTAGCAAGCCATTAACATAGTTGGAAGGGATCGTACTTTGGCGTGAAGGACTGCGACACGCCTCCTGTATTGAAACTATTCACAGCATTGCCGAGACATCCTTTCACCCAATTCAAAACCAGGAGGGTCTAATGTAACAGCTTGCTCAGTATTATTACGAATAATGTAGGTTGACATGGTACATAAAAGAGGGCTGTAGTAAAGCTGTAAAGGAAATACATACAGGTCTATCTGTTTACGTATGTAAGTTCATTCAATTGAGAAGGGGAATTAAACAAGAAGTCGCTTGAAAGAAAGGAATGAAGTGAGAAGGAATGAAATAAGTAAAAGAAAGAAGAATAAGAAAGCGGTGGAAATGAAGAAAGGACGAAACCAAATAAAACATGAAACTAAAGAAATAAATGAAAAGAAATAACTGAAAGAAGAGACGAAAAATACGGATACTGAAATTAAAGAAAGGAGAAAGAAGGAATTAATTTAAAGCAATAATATGAAATAAATTCAAGTAAAAGAGATAAAACACGAAGTAGAATTAAAAACGAAAAGAAAGGAAACATGAGCGAAAAGTCATAAAGACAGAAAAAAAAAGGAAACAGATTTTTAAAAAAAGAAAAAGAGAAACAAACAAACAAAATACGGTTTAATAAATTGGGGTGGAGTAGAATCATCTGTACTTAATCTATTAATTTTATTACACACAAGATTAATAAAAATTTGTCTGACCAAAAGTATGGATTACCCAAAAAAATTTAATTTTAATTTCATTTATATTATTTGCCTTCTTTCTTCTTTAATATTTCAAATCACATTATACTGTACATGTTTATTGTATTCCCTTGTGGTCACTCAAATTCTTTGAGCTGACGTCATTAATGAATAAATAAAAATATTTTAAAGCATTAACTATTGAAGAAATTCATAAATATAGTTTACTAACTTACTACCACAGAAATAAAATAAAACATACTGTAAATCTAATCGATATGAATATCGTATTCGAAGACAAAAGTCTACTTTCCCATTCATTAAGCCTAAATGTCATACAAGTGCAGCTCTTAAGCATGGTGCTACTTCCGGCCCAAGACTTTATAATAAAATTACAAACCATTTTCCAAATTTGAAATGAGCCTTAATGTCTTACAAGTGCAGCTCTTAAACATGGTGCTAGTTTCGGTCCAAGACTTTATAATAAAATTACAAACCATTTTCCAAATTTGAAATGAGCCTTAATGTCTTACAAGTGCAGCTCTTAAACATGGTGCTAGTTTCGGTCCAAGACTTTATAATAAAATTACAAACCATTTTCCAAATTTGAAATGAGCCTTAATGTCTTACAAGTGCAGCTCTTAAACATGGTGCTAGTTTCGGCCCAAGACTTTATAATAAAATTACAAACCATTTTCCAAATTTGAAATGAGCCTTAATGTCTTACAAGCGCAGCTCTTAAACATGGTGCTACTTCTGGCCCAAGACTTTATAATAAAATTACAAACCATTTTCCAAATATGAAATGAGCCTTAATGTCTTACAAGTGCAGCTCTTAAACATGGTGCTACTTCCGGCCCAAGACTTTATAATAAAATTACAAACCATTTTCCAAATATGAAATGAGCCTTAATGTCTTACAAGTGCAGCTCTTAAACATGGTGCTAGTTTCGGCTCAAGACTTTATAATAAAATTACAAACCATTTTCCAAATATGAAATGAGTCTTAATGTCTTACAAGTGCAGCTCTTAAACATGGTGCTAGTTTCGGCTCAAGACTTTATAATAAAATTACAAACCATTTTCCAAATTTGAAATGAGCCTTAATGTCTTACAAATGCAGCTCTTAAACATGGTGCTAGTTTCGGCCCAAGACTTTATAATAAAATTACAAACCATTTTCCAAATTCGAAATATTTTAAAATTCAAGCTTTTAAAAAGTAAATTTATAAAATTATTCATAATATATATTATTAATAAATCTATTTTTTTTTACCTTTTATTTCTGTCGACTATATTCATGTTTTTCTTGAATATCACTGGCTTCTGTCTGATTGTCAATTTACGTATATTAAATGTGTGTTTTTTTTTGTCTTTTCCTCTTTCTTCTTTTTTGCTCTTGTGTGTTATTTACTGGTTTGAATTAAGTTACTTACTGTATTTAGTAAACTGTAATTGTAAATTTTATGTTATATTATTGACTAAGACCACACCGTACACGAGCCTGGCTCTTACTGTAGTGGCTAGAAACATTTTTGTTTTATAAATTTAATTTGTACTTACCACCTAGCTAGCTGGTTAAAAAAAATTAAATTACATTTTACATTAAATTAAATTAAATTAAATTAAATTAAATTAAATTAAACAAAAATAGAAACAACCAAAGAATCAAACAAGAAATAGTAAAAAGAAAGAAGTCAATAGGATAGAAATTAGGAACAAAAGTCATACCAGGAATCAAGCTACATAAGTGAAGTACTGATAGATCAAATTCACACAAAAAATAAACAGTTGGAACCAACGTTTTTGGCGTATAACCTTGATAGCAGTACCCAGTCGACGAGCTGCTGTTGTCCTGTATTAATGAGTTGCGATAACGCTCTCCTTCGTTTATTTTTTCACATCCTCCGCTCCTATCATTATTATGAAACCTACAAATAAACCACAATACAGTGCAAGTGGATTCAGTACGTGTCGTGTACACCAATACAAACACTTTTCTTTAACGTCATATTGTGCTTTCATTCATTCATGCAATCATAATGTTCTGCCCAAGGGCAGGTCTTTCACTGCAAATCCAGAATTCTCCAGTATTTTCTATTTTCTGCCTTCCTCTTTGTCTCCTCATATGATCCATATTATATTTTCTTAATATCGTCCATCATCTGACATCTTCTGCCACGAACTATTCTCCCGTTTACCATTCCTTCCAGTTCATACTTCAGAAGGCAGTTTCTTCTCAGAAATTGATCCAGACAATTCCTTTTCCTCTTTCTGATCAGTTTCAGCATCATTCTTTCTTCACCCACTCTTTCCAACACAGCTTCATTTCTTATTCTGTCTGTCGATTTCACACATTCCATTCTTCTCCATATCCACATTTCAAATGCTTCTAGTCGTTTCTCTTCATTTCGTCGTAATGTCCATGTTTCTGCCCCATTCAATGCTACACTCCATACGAAGCACTTCACTAGTCCCTTCCTTAGTTCTTTCTCCAGAGGTCCGCTGAAGATGCTCCTTTTTCTATTAAAAGCTTCCTTTGCCATTGCTATCCTCCTTTTGACTTCCTGGCAGCAGCTCATGTTACTGCTTATAGTACACTGTCCACTTGTTTTACTGCCTCATTTAGAATTCGCAAGTAGATGCTGAACAGGGTAGGTGATAAAGGGCATCCTTGTCTTACTTCTCTCCCTATTTCACTTCCTTCTCACATTTCTTTTCCTATCCTGACTTGACTCGTTGTTTCATATAAAGATTACTGAACAGTCTCCCCCCTTCCCAATTCACGCCAATTTTCTTCAGGATCGCCATCAGTTTATTGCATTCCCTCTGTCAAGCGCCTTTTCTAGGTCCATATGAGGCACTATTTCTCGAGAACACCAGATCTTAATTGCAACTGTAATGGGACATCAGCGCTTACTCAGTACAATTGACGACAAAACCATACCAAGACTGTCAATAAATGGGTCGTTTATTAAGTATAGAGACTCCGTAACAAATCTTGGATTATTAATGTACAGAGATCTAAACTGGAATAGTCAAGTAACTCACATCTGTAAGAAAATATTTTCATTGCTCCACTCTCTAAATCACTTGCGAAACTGTCTGCCTCTTTCCATAAAAAGAAACATTGTTCAATCGCTAGTGATGCCCCATTTTGATTACTCCGACTTCCTCTTTTGAGAAATATAACTGTCAATTTAATTGAAAGACTACAACGTGTTCATAATCTATGTGTCCGCTTCATCTGCAATACTCATAAATTTAACCATATAACGCCATCTTTTGAAGTTCTTTCATGGGTCCGGCTAAAGAAACGTAGAATAGTACATTCTTTATCTGTTCTGTTTAGAATATTGTTCACTTCTACTCCAAAATATCAGAGAACTCGCTTTGAACATCTTACAACGTTACGGAATCAACATCAGGCCTTATTATCCATTCCTCGTCACCGTACCTCTTTCTATTCATCCTCTTTCACAGTGTCAGTTTGTCGCCTATGGAACTCCTTACCTCGTCATGTCAGGGATTGCCGAACGGTTAATCAATTTAAATTAGGAATTAAGCATTATAATACTTTTACATGAAATTGATTTGTGAGCGTTAGCCGATTTTCATAGGTTATTCTGTGTGTTTGTATAAATTGTTATTTAGGTATCATAAAGTAGAATTAGGATATGAATTGTAAATAACATAATTATGTATCATGTTCAGTTAATATTTCATTATAGCCCATGTAAGCTTGTTAATGTGCATGAAAATGATTTTTATACTTAAGTATGACTTTACTATTTTTGTCATTGTTTGATTATGTATTTCACTTCTGGTAGTGTGGAAGAGAAGGCCTCATGGCCTTAACCCTACCAGAATAAATAAATAAATAAATCAATGAATCAACGAATCAATGAATCAATCAATGAATGAATCAATGAATGAATCAGTGAATGAATGAATGAATGAATAAATAAATAAATAGAATGAATAAATAAATAAATACATAAATAAATAAATACATAAATAAATGCATAAATAAATAAACAAATAAATAAACAAATAAACAAATAAACAAACAAATAAACAAATAAATAAATAAGTAAATAAATAAATAAATCAATGAATCAATGAATGAATGAATCAATCAATCAATGAATCAATGAATGAATCAGTGAATGAATGAATGAATAAATAAATAAATAGAATGAATAAATAAATAAATAAATACATAAATAAATAAATACATAAATAAATAAACAAATAAACAAACAAATAAACAAATAAACAAATAAACAAATAAACAAACAAATAAATAAACAAATAAACAAACAAATAAATAAACAAACAAATAAACAAACAAACAAATAAACAAATAAACAAATAAATAAATAAGTAAATAAATAAATAAATAAAGTCCACACCTGTGGAGTAACGGTTAGCGCGTCTGGCAGTGAAACCAAGTGGCCCGGGTTCGATTCCCGGTCGGGGCAAGTTACCTGGTTGAGGTTTTATTCCGGGGTTTTCCCTCAACCCAATATGAGCAAATGCTGGGTAACTTTCGGTGCTGGACCCCGGACTCATTTCACCGGCATTATCACCTTCATCTCATTCAGACGCTAAATAACCTAAACTGTTGATAAAGCGTCGTAAAATAATCTACTAAAATAAAATAAATAAATAAATCTTATTGTAACACCACTGCCATACTTTATTGTATGAGTCTTTTACAAAACATTTACACCTCAAAATCACTGCAAAAGATGTTCAAAAACATTTACAAATCAAAATCACTGCAAAAGATGTTCAAAAATACCTCCATTAACCTGTACACAAAGGTTACATCCGCAAGACATGGATTATCTAACGCGGTGAAAGACTTCAGGATTATCGTTTAGTTCCATTGCTGCAGCAAATATCCTCACCACCAGTCCGGTATGATAAAGCACTGCACTGGGTCAAGACGTACAACCAAATGTGAATTTGTAGAGCCGTCATGAACTTCAAAACACATACGCCTTCTACCGGTTTAATAAAGCCCCCTAGGAAAATATGGCATTAGAGAAAACCGTTTCTATTGGTGTCCCATACAACCTCCCGAAGTTTATCTGTTTAATTACTTTTCACCCTGTATTTTCTAAGTATTTTTATACTGATTGAGTGGAAGAGAAGGACTTAACTCTGTCACTACCATTAAAAAATAAATCAAATAAATAACGAACAAATAATTTAAATTTTACGAGAGATCGTCGCAGTATCAATTTTTATCACTAGAATGCATTTTAAAGTTTGCGGGGTCTAGTTTTGAATCATGAATGAAACGTCAACAGCAGCAATTGTTCTCTGATAGTAGAGTACCTGTGGCACGCGCCAAATATATATATATATATATATATCGTCACAGCCTCCGGCGTGACTCAGTCGATTAAGGCGGTTGCCTGCCGGTCTGAAGTTGCGCTCGGCCGTGGGTTCGATCCCCGCTTGGGATGATGACCTGGTTTGGTTTTTCCGAGGTTTTCCCCATCCGTAAGGTGAATGCCAGTTAATCAATTGCGAATCCTCAACCTCATCTCGTCAAAATATCATCTCGCTATCACCAATCTCATCGACGCTAAATAACCTCATAATTGATACAGCGTCGTTAAATAACTAAAAAATATATATCGTCACGCCAATCTAGCCTATGAACAATTAACTTTATCTCCATTCGCGCTGGGATAGAATAGGTATCTAATAATAACCATAGAAACAGAAAAAGTTAAAAATCAAGACTACTAGTGGCTTGTGCAGCAAACTAAGTTTATTAGACGTTCAAATAAAAAATTTTCAGATTTATTTTCAATGAAGAATACCAGACATTTTGAAAGTTATTTGCTTCCATAATAATGTAACATACTCCCTCTGAATGGTTTTTTATGCAAAATACCTTTTCTTGAACCTATCCACCTTCAGTTTTTGAGTTTCAACTCGGAAACGCAAGTAACAATGTCAGGACGATCATTGGGTTTTTCATGTGGGAATAACAAAGCAATAACTATTTCAGGTTATTGTGGATTGTAGGTGAAAGTTAAAAAAAAGTCAGGTTTGCTATGCTTTAGAACAATAGACATAGCATCTTGGTATAGCTGCTGCATGTAGAGATTGAAATGTAGAGAATTAAATCATTTTACCCTGCTAAGAGTTCTTGCTGAAATGGTCGGGAGACTGCAAAATTTTGTAGGCCTCTTATTTTATCAGTAAGTAATACCTTTTGGTTTTTCCTTAGGAACTGAAATTTTTGCGCTCTCTCGAGCCAATACTGAAGAGAATGACGTATATAAATATCTACACCACACTACCATTAAGTATATGAAAAAGACCCAACCCTACTTGATTAATAACTATAAAAATATTATTATCTTCGGTAAGTTTTGTAGTTTTATATATATAATAGACGCCACTCAGTAAATTTATAGAAATGAAGATCTAATGTAAGATATTCTCTACATCTACTTACATAACACCAAAACATTTCACTTTCATATCATCAATATAGCATTAATATGTATAATTAATGAAAAATAATGGCATTAACTATAATAATATTTCATTTCTAATGGTAATAATGTCATCAAACCACCTCACGTTTTGTAGATTTTAATATCCAATACACAGCTGTACTCAGAAAATTACACCCCGCAGAATCAGACCTGTGAATTATTTTCAATAAGTCTTAAAGTTTTTAATAACCAGTTATTATATTTATTTCTGTATCGATTTAATTCGGTAATAAACCTAATTTAATTTATTTAACTGAATTGAATTTGAGCTCTAAATATGTCAGCAATCCTGCAGGTCATGGCCTTCATGTAATAGCGTATTGTTTCAATTTCATATTGTAGTTTGCCGATAAGCTATTAATATTTGACTATGATTGTTTGTTTACTATGCCTCCTTTGCTTATCTTAAAAGTAAATGATTTGCATTAACGTTTTCGATACATGTGTATCATCTTCAGATGTGAAGTGTTAAATTAACATTTATAATGAAAACCTTGCCTATTAGGTGGAACTTAATATGATGATATTCGGGTCATACTAGTGTGATTGCATTAGACTTAACTTAAGTTGATCTATGATATACATGTTATGTTTGGTTAAAATCACTTGCAGTGCATGTGGTATAATCTAAAATATATAAAACTATTTAAGAATTGTATACAACCATAACGAATACAAAGAAGAAGTGTGCGCACTCCTATCTGTTCAGCATTGTCGACGGTGACCAAGAGAATTAGTGGCGCTGCGATCGGTATTGCTCAGTTGGAAGCGAATATCCATAAAAGAAGCAGTAGAGTGTTCGTTCATTTCGTTTGCTTTTTTAGTGTAATTAAGTGCGTTAAATACTTTAAGTGCCAATACACTAATCTGCAAATATTCGTACACGAGTGACAAGTGAGTAGCTCTCACGATTTATTTATTAAAGGACGAGATTATTATGTTTTTGTCGTGTTATATTTGAAGCAATGCCTTCGTGTTTTGTTCCGGGTTGTAGGGCGTGCGTGTTTCATTTGCTTATGCAAACAGAACAGACAATAAAAGAAAAATTGAGCGATGGAATGTGGGGCGACATATTTCACGAGTGCATAGACAGTATTACCTCAATTGTAATTCAGCCACCGGGAACAGGATGCTGCTTGGATCATGCCATGGATATCATACCGAAACTAATTTTTCACTATATGAAATGTCGGTTCTTCTTCCGGACGAGTCGACCTGGTTGGCAAGTTGGTATAGCGCTGGCCTTCTATGCCCAAGGTTGCGGGTTCGATCCCGGGCCAGGTCGATGGCATTTAAGTGTGCTTAAATGCGACAGGCTCATGTCAGTAGATTTACTGGCATGTAAAAGAACTCCTGTGGGACAAAATTCCGGCACATCCGGCGACGCTGATATAACCTCTGCAGTTGCGAGCGTCGTTAAATAAAAAACATAACATCTTCCGGACGAAACAAATCCGACGAGAACTCCAAGCTCCGAGAGCCGCCAAATCATCTCGTAAATTCTCCAAAGTGTCGGACAAGTAACTGTTGGTGAGTACATATTGCATGCCTACAAGCAGCCCTAAGTTAAGTTTTACATATTAAACTATTATTTGTTTTACAGTGTGATGTATATGAATGTGTTTTCCTTTCAAATAGTCTTAATGTTGTAAGTACAATGCCAGTTACGTACGTATATGGAGCGAAAGGTAAACAGTGCAACTTACGTTAAATGTATTTATGTACTTACACGCGGAACAGACAGCGAACTCTGCACTAGCGCCGCGTGGTATCGGCCGTTTGAATTAGCAGAGTGCGACCACTACTTCTTTCTATTCGTTATGATACAACTATAAATGTAGTCATATAAATGTGAAAACTTTGTAGAAACACTTTAAAAAGTTTAAAAACACTTTGAACACTTGTTGGCTGTGTTTGCCGGTTTAGACTTCGTTGAATAGGGCAGTTTCTGTTGATCTTGATGTTTGACAACGGATTAAAGCACAGTGTCGTTTTGTCACTAACATGTCTATATTTTATTAAAATGTATGTTGTTAAAACGTTTTATCCAAATGTGGCAAACACAGCCAACAAGTGTTCAAAGTGTTTTTAAACTTTTTAAAGTGTTTCTACAAAGTTTTCACATTTCTATGACTACATTTACAGTTGTATACAGTTCTTAAATAGTTTTATATATTTTAGATTATACCACATGAACTGGAAGTGATTTTAACCTAACATAATATGTATATCATAGATCAACTTAAGTTAAGTCTAATGCAATCACACTAGTATGACCCGAATATCATCATATTAAGTTCCATCTAATAGGCAAGGTTTTCATTATAAATGTTAATTTAACACTTCACATCTGAAGATGATACACATGTATCGAAAACGTTAATGCAAATCATTTACTTTTAAGATAAGCAAAGGCGGCTTAGTAAACAAACAATTATAGTCAAGCTTATTGTTTATTGTAGTGTGTTTGTGTTTTGTTTTATTCTGAAAAGCCATTATTTCTCAAAACTGACGACAGATGAATTTTGGAAAATAGGAAAATGATGTAGGAAAATTAACATTTGACTGAAAACTACTATTTTTCTGAAAAACTGTGGGTTCCAAGCTTCAAAATGAGGGGTCATTTATTGAAATCCGTTCAGCCGTTTTTCCGTAATTTCCATTACCAGTTCAAATTATATATATACTAGTGGCTTGTGCAGCAAATGTTGCAAACTAAGTTCATTAGACGTTCAAATAAACATTTTTCAGATTTATTTTCAATGAAGAATACCAGACATTCGGAAAATTATTTGCTTCCATAACAATGAATGATACTCTCTCTCTCGACCCAATACTGAAGAGAACCACACATATAAATATCTACACCACACCGCCATTAAACATATGAAAAAGACCCAACCCCACTTGATTAATAACTATAAAAATATTCGATTTTTAATAATATTATTATCTTACGTAAGTTTTACAGCTTTCAGTAACATATACTATATATACTATATAGCCGCCACTCAATAAAATATAGAAATCAAAATCTAATTTAAGTTATTCTCTATATCTACTTATATAACCCCAAAACGTTTCACTTTCATATCATCAATATAGCATTAATATGTATAATTAATGAAAAATAGTCACATCATGGCATTAACTACAATAATATTTCATTTCTAATAGTAATAATGTCATCAAACCACCTCAAGTTTTGTAGTTTTTAATATCCAATACACAGCTGTACCCAGAAAATTACACACCACAGAATCGAACCTGTAAATTATTTTTAGTAAGTTAAGGTTTTAATAACCAATTTCATTTGAGCTCTAAATATGCCAGCATTCTTGCAGATCATGGCCTTCGTGTAATACTGTTTACTGTAGTGTGTGTTTTGTTTTATTCTGAAATGCAACACGGCCGACTTGATGCTCGCTTCGCTTCTCCTGAATGCAATTAGCAAGTTCTCAAAACTGACGACAGATGGATTTTGGAAAATAGGGAAATTATGTAGAAAAATTGACATTTCACTGAAAACTACTAATTTTCCGAAAAACTTTGGGTTCCGAGCTTCAAAATGAGGGGTCATTTATTAAAATCCGTTCAGCCGTTTTCCCGTAATTTCCATTATCAGTTCAAATTAAGTATAGAAACACCAAAGAGGCCATTTTCGACTTTACTTCCATGGATCATCCACCGGAAGCGACACAAATGTTTAAACGAAATGAACTCCATACGTTAAATGAATGGAAATTACTCGAAGTTTGTCAGTCTGACGCCGCCCACAATTCTGTCCGCGGTCGATACGTCAGCACTGGCACGAGGCAAGATCGACAGCTGAGGAGATTGGCAGCATGTGCCGGGATACCAACTTCGTGCACTGGAACCGACTCCAGTACATCGGTCCATTCATCCCGCGCTTCCCTCCCGTCGGCGGCAAGGTGCAGTCCTGCAGCCCCGGCCTAAAAATACTGCCGTGACGTCACAAACTGCCTCAGCACTTTTTGGATACGCATTTATAACAACACAAACAGTACAGGTCTGGCCTTGCGGGCTGGTTACCGAACTTAGATGAACTGGAGAAAGTTGTGTTCAAGTTTATCTCAACACTTGTGCCACTCCGGCAGAATTCTATTTTACGCAAAAAAAGCTCTAACCGTATTTTAAGCTTCGCTTTCCTCCAATATCAAGACTGAACTATAACATAAAACTGAACTGATGTGTAAAGTTAAGGTACCTATTATAAGTCTAAATTTCAGTTATTTTCCTAAAATACTTACTTACTTACTTACTTACTTACTGGCTTTTAAGGAACCCGGAGGTTCATTGCCGCCCTCACATAAGCCCGCCATTGGTCCCTATCCTGAGCAAGATTCATCCAGTCTCAGCCATCATATCCCACCTCCCTCAAATTCATTTTAATATCATCTTCCCATCTACGTCTCGGCCTCGCCAAAGGTCTTTTTCCCTCCGGCCTCCCAACTAACACTCTATATGCATTTCTGGATTCGCCCATACGTGTTACATGACCTGCCCATCTCAAACGTCTGGATTTTATGTTCCTAATTATGTCAGGTGAAGAATACAATGCGTGCAGTTCTGTGTTGTGTAACTTTCTCCATTCTCCTGTAACTTCATCCCTCTTAGCCCCAAATATTTTCCTAAGTACCTTATTCTCAAACACCCTTAATCTCTGTTCCTCTCTCAAAGTGAGAGTCCAAGTTTCACAACCAAACAGAACAACCGGTAATATAACTATTTTATAAATTCTAACTTTCAGATATTTTGACAGCAGACTAGATGACAAAACTTCTCAACCGAATAATAACAGGCATTTCCCATATTTATTCTGCGTTTAATTTCCTCCCTCTTGCCATTTATATTTTCGATGTACTGATAAATACTAAAAATGGTAGTGATTTTGTAACTGGCATGTTGGCAACCAAGACAAATATCGATAATATTTTGGCGATACTGGAGTTCCATGAAATTAAAATTGTACTAGATTTCTGAGCCGGTTACTGGAAGCTAGAGATATTTGAACATACTAATAATTAATTAATATCAGTATTAATATTAATACATAATAGTTACTTTGTGTGTTGCGTTGTGGTTACAATTCAAGACTATAGTCAGGTAAGTTTCCGGAGTTAAGGCCCATTCACAATGAAAATTAAACATAACCGTAACATAAACACAGAAGTTTGCGCCCAGGCTACCAAATGGGATCATTCACAATGATTCACATAAGCATTGACATAAACATCACCGTAAGACGTTAACATGAAAATTTGCAAACTCCAAACTTTCATGCTTATGCTTACGTGATTTGCAAACAGAACACAACCGTGGAGCGCTGAAGTATACGACAGAATATGAGGAAATGGCGTCGTTGTTATGTTTCCATGGTTATCAAGTATGTTTGCTGTTATGTTTATGTTCCCATCGTGAATGATCTTGATTTTACCGTAACGTTTATATTCTTAAGTTAACTCTTACGTTATGTTTAATTTTCATTGTGAATGAGCCTTTAGTACTAATAATTTCATGTGGTCAAACAAAATACATTTTTAGGTTAGGTCTCGTGAGTCAATTGTTTAGTCAAACCAATGAGTTTCGTATTTCTAGACAAAATACTTGATACGTTGATCCCTTTCTCGTACAGTTTGCCTATGAAAATATGTTACAAATTATTGAATTATGTAGAATAAACTTCCAACATAAAGTATGGTAAGTAAATAAGTCATTTAGTACGTAGGATCGTGTGATATCTGGTTACAGTTGGCAACACTGACTAGACGGCAATATTTGCTGTTTAGGAACAGTTCTTATGTGACCCTCACTATATCTCAAGACTTGTGTCACTCCGGCAGAATTCTATCTTACGGAAGAAAAATTTCCTAAAACATATTTTAAGCTTCAATTTTCTCCATATCAACACTGAACTACAAATTGAAACTGAACTTATTTGTAAAGTTAAGGTATTCTAAGTTCAGATTTCAGTTATTCTTTCCTAAAATACTTAAATATAAACTGAAAAGTCTATATTTGCTGTAATGACTGAACGATGCTTCATAAGAATGCATGAAAGTGAAGGAATTGAGCTAGAACTGGATATTTTCGCGTTCTTTGTCGTAGACGAATGCAGATTACGAAAATCATTCTGTAAGAAAGATCTAAAGTAGGCCTACTACGCATTCCATGTTTGCTAATCTTGGTTCAGAGGGAGCCTTTGAAGCTATTGTTGTTTTAAATTATAACACGTGTGAGATAAGGCTTCTATGATGTTATAATATCCTTACTTAGTTATGTATTAACTAGTGTCAACGGAATTTTTGATAGCGCGATGGTATTTCACGAGATGAGGCCGAGGATCTGCCATAGATCAGGCATGTCAATTGATTCCCACAGGAGCAAGAGCGCGCTATAGAGCCCAGGAGAGCCTGAGCGCATTACAGCGGAAAGGAAAGAGACAGACGAAAGAGGTGGTATATGCCGCTTGGTCGAGCTATATTCAGGGATGGCCAGCACTGATTCAATAGATAAAGGCAGAAAACTTATTAAAACTATATCCATGTTAATTTTTAGATTTGCCTGAGAAGTATAAGTGCATCATAAGAATGTAAGTTTTAATTTTAATGCTCATTTTTCACAAGTTTGGATTTTTTTATTCAAAAGTAATATTTTCTCAACTTTTCGTATAGAAAGGTGAAATTTTCAGGTATAGGCCTATTTATTTAGTAGCCTCACAGAATGTTTTCGTAAATGTAATATACCGTATATACGTACTATTACTGAAGATACTGTATTGAAAATTTTGGAAATGTTCGCATGGAAATTGTTTATAAGGAAATGAATTAACAAAGCAACTACTGTTACATCATAAGCAAAAATACGTGCCCATGTGTTGTAAAAATGTCAGCTCTATAGCTTCAGCAGATTTCGAGAAAATAATCTAATATTCTGATGTTGGGAAGTTGCTCACAAATATCACCTTAAAAGCATAATGCGATAAGAGATCTGTTATGTAATATTAGTTACACTTAAAACAGATACAGTACCTAGGTAACTTTGCTTTGTACTGTAATATTGTTTTGATTAGTTTATTGATTACTTTTGTACGGCTAAAGATACCATCAATATAAATTCCAACTTATCATGTCATACTCAATCTCTTTCTTTGGAATATCACTTTCTTTATGAATGATGTGTTTCATCCACTTAATACAGTATAATATTATACTACTATGGAATTTAAGTGAATATTCCTTCTTAACTCTCTATTATGTTATTAAGATTTAAAACACAAGTGCAATATTAAGAAATGAGTGTTAGTACTTTTGTTTTACAGACAATATAAATAATATTAAACAGAAAGAAGCCATATAAAAATAACGACATAAAATTTCACGTTCCGTTTAAAGTTTGTGCACCACTGTTTTCTTAATTCAACAGGTTGTTTATTCATATACACAACCCTTCCTCTTTCCTTACTTAGCGCTTGCTGCCCGCGCACGACGTCAAGGTTAGAAAAATTCGCTTGCTTTGATATCACTGTCGTAGACGAATGCAGATTACGAAATTTATTCTGCAAGATAGATCTAAAGAAAGCCTACTATACATTTCATGTTTGCTAATCTTGGTTCAGAGGGAGCCAATGAAGTTATTGTTGTTTTAAATTATAACACGCGTGAGATAAGGCTTCTATGATGTTATAATATCCTTACTTGGTTATTTAACGACGCTGTACTAACTAGCGTCGATGGAACTGGTATTTCGCGACATGAGGCGAACTTCCATGGCACATGGACATGTGAGGATGCCAGAATGAAATCCGAACGAGTAGGGAACTTTAGTACAGTCCTCCGGTGTGGTTAAGAAAGCCCCTAATCGGCAGTTAGCGTCAAAGTTCATTCTCCCTCTCCAGGCCAATAATAATCACACTAACAAGAGGAACAAACCAACATTTTTAAAGTTTGAGACAGACATTATTACTCTTGAAACTGGTTAAGCGCAAATAGGCTTTCTTTAAATTTGAAACAAACTGTGTATACGATTTTTACTAAACCTTCATTTTATTATATTATTCCGAAAGAATTAAAGTTTAATGATTCTGTAATACAAAAAGCTCCATCAGTTAAATTTTTAGGTTTGATTGTTGATGAACATTTAACATGGGATAAATATATTTTGGCTATCTGTGAGAAAATTGCTCCAATGTCTGGTATTTTGAAAAGGCTTAAAAGATCTTTGCCTACATCTTGTCTCTTGAATGTATAGTATGCTTTTATCCATTCTCATTTAATGTATATGTCAATTATTTAGGGACATAATAAGAAAACTGCTTTGAGACCTTTACAAATTATTCAAAATAGAGCTTCAAGAAATTTATTGGGTTTTAATTATTTGACTCCAGTTAAATATCTATATCAATTTTCTTTCGTTCTACCAGTTGAATCAATTATCAAATTAGGTGCTGCTATTTTCATGTACAAAATTATTAACAATTTAATACATAGTAATATTACATTTCAGTTTAATAAAGATATATATATATATATATATATATATATATATATATACTTATTTAACAAGACAAAATGACAATATATATTTTTCTTAGCATAGCTCCGTAACTTATGGAAAGAAAGGACTTAATCATTTTAACAACTTTTAATTAACTTCATTTAGAATATAGACTTTTACCAAATTGCCGGTGTTTTAAGAATTGTTTAAATATACGTTTCTGGGAGGATTATTTATTTTATGCTCGACCATGCCGAAATGTAGTAATTATACACCTGGTAGCAGACCTTTAATGGACCTCATTAAAGTACACCCACTCATTAAAGATCAGGTCTTTCAGCCAATGACGACTCAGGTTACAACTGTTCAGCCAATGACAGGTCAGCTTTCTACCGTTATAAAACCGCAAGTATCGATTATTCTCGGATATGCAATCGAAAGAGAATTAGCGAAAAGTCACGGAGGCTGGAAATCCAATACTGTCGCAGAAGGTTATGTTCTGTTACTATAATAATTAGCGTTAATTGTAAATAATATTCAAATAAACTCAATTTGTCATCTAGTTTTTCAATGTCTAATTTATTTTTAATGTTATCTCTGTAGGTTCTTATGGCCTACCAAGGTCATTGTGAACATCTGTTCCTCGGAAAAAATCAATACTTTCGCGTCTGCGCACATCTCACAACATACGGGACATTGGCCAAGGTCAGATACAAAGAAAATTAATAATATCAAGTTAGAAATATGGTCGAGCATAAAAAGTCGTATGAAACTCGCCTATAATGGTAATTAAGAAGCTCGTATGAAAATTATGAAACTCGCTTGCGCTCGTTTCATAAATATCCATACTCGCTTCTTAATTACCTTCATTATAGGCAGGTTGCATAATGTACTATTAATTCTCAGTTGATTTATTTATTTCATGGTTTCAAACTTTTTCTTCTTTGTGCCCAAAACTTTATGTTATCTTACTATTTGTTCTTATTTTGCTTTCTTTCTTTTAATAAATTCTTGTGTTATTGTTTGTTTTTCACAGACTGTAGTTTCATGACTTTTCAATTACATTGTATAACATATGTGTCTGTTCTTGTATAGCCCCTACATATGAGTTATACTCGTTGAGGTATACTCAATGAATTAAAAAAAAACATCTAATGAAAAGGAAGCTGTTGCAAGCCATTTGCTCGGCAGCATGAGTGTCGTAGATCTGTCTGCAGGTGACAATCTATATATCGATTATCTAAGCACAATGTATTCGATTAATTGCAAAGTAAACAGGGATAAGCAAAACGCCTTTATGGCTTACGTGCCATGACGTACTTGATATGACCGTCAAACAATTCATCAATCAAATACAAGTGGCTGACAGACGAAACGTTGACTTCATTCCAAGAGAAGTGGGTTAAAATTAAGCATTTACTTATTTAAAATGAATAGGAAATGAAAGAGTTAATTATACACACCATATTTAATCATAAATCAAGTCTACAAAAATATAAAACTGGTTGCATAAATCACTCTATGTGATCACAAATTTAACATTTGAACAACGAATGCTATCAAGGTACATGTTGATCGCATGAAACTACAATATATTTTAATTTCGCATTCAATTTCAAATGAAAAATTCGGCATTCAAAACCCAAAAGTGATTAGTACAAAATCATGTGAACCTCGGGGCCGTTATGGATGTTTGATAACAAGAAAATCCAGTCACTACCGGGAATTGAATTCAGTATCTTCGAGCCCACAATCAGTTACTCTAACTAACCTACCTAGCCGCATGCAATTAATAAATGTAACAAATTTTCTAAGCACATCGGGAAATGTTTCAGACAGTATTATTCATTTGGTACAGCAGTTGAAACAACTACACAAATTGTTATGAATTATAGTTAGATTAAAGCGAAGAAATGAAAACTCTTCACTTTTGATTGCAAGTTCAAAATTTTCGTGGTATCAATGATGATGGCGATGGTGAAACCGACAATGTTCAAAACATACAAAGGTGAGCCTGCCTGGAGAGACATAAAAAATAGGCTGCAGCCGCCAAATTACTCTTCAAAGAACGACCACTCATATAAATTGAGGGAAAGAAGACAGAGGATGGACACTGGAAAGTTTTCCTTTCTCAATCGTACTATCAGGGACTGAAAAGCTTTACCTGCAGATTTACTAAAGGCTTTACCAATAACTAAAAATGTATTTAAAATAGGCTTAAGGACTTTACTAATAGACGGTAGTATATTATACACACTATTTAAAGGGTGTAATTGATATTTTATTTGAATTATTGTATCAATGAAGAAGTGTGTTGTGTCAGTGAAGTATGAAGTGTGTTTTATCAGTGAAGTGTGTTGTGTAGGCCTTAAGTAAAATGTGTTTTATTCAGTGAAGTTTTGTAGTTTATAGTGGTATGCAAAGTATTTGAACAGTGAAATGTTTTTGAAGTATTAGTGAAATGAGAATAGTATCAGTGAAATGTTCGTAGTTCCAGTGCAGTGAGTGAGTTGTCAGCGAAATGAGTGTAGTGCTGAAAGGTACTTGTTCATGTATGAACATATTATACTAGTGGATTTAGTTCGAACTTAGGGTTAAGATACAAAGTAGATTTACTTTAAATGTTATTTAAGTGATCGTGCTTTATTTAATTTGGGATGCTCCTTGTTACTGTTATTATTAGTATTATTATTACTATTATAATAATTATTATTATTATTACCATTATTAGTGTTAGTAGTATTATTATTAATTTGTTATTAATTGTATTTTTATTAATTGTTCATTATTAATTGTTATTAATGAGTGTAATTACCACTACCACCGGGTATTTAACCTTTTGCAGTGTGAAAAAATACACATACAATTTATATTGATGATGACGTTGATAGCAGCGATGGTGATTAAAATCTTAACGATGGCTTTATTACTGTTATTATTACTATTATTACTATCACTATTATTATTATTATTATTATTATTATTATTATTATTACCACTTACTTACTTACTGGCTTTTAAGGAACCCGGAGGTTCATTGCCGCCCTCACATAAGCCCGCCAGCGGTCCCTATCCTGTGCAAGATTAATCCAGTCTCTATCATCATATCCCACCTCCCTCAAATCCATTTTAATATCTTCCCATCTACGTCTCGGCCTCCCCAAAGGTCTTTTTCCCTTCGGCCTCCCAACTAACACTCTGTATGCATTTCTGGATTCGCCCATACGTGCTGCATGCCCTGCCCATCTCAAACGTCTGGATTTAATGTTCCTAATTATGTCAGGTGAAGAATACAACGCTTGCAGTTCTGTGTTGTGTAACTTTCTCCATTCTCCTGTAACTTCATCCCTCTTAGTCCCAAATTATTTTCCTAGGAACCTTATTCTCAAACATCCTTAATCTCTGTTCCCCTTTCAAAGTGAGAGTCCAAGTTTCACAACCATATAGATCAACGGGTATTACAACTGTTTTCTAAATTCTGGCTTTAAGATTTTTTGACAACAGACTGGATGATAAAAGCTTCTCAACCGAATAATAACAGGCATTTCCCATATTTATTCTGCGTTTAATTTCCTCCCGAGTATCATTTATATTTGTTACTGTTGCTCCCAGGTATTTGAATTTTTCCACCTCTTCAAAGGATAAATTTCCAATTTTTATATTTCTATTTCGTACAATATTCTCGTCACGAGACACAATCATATACTTTGTCTTTCGGGGATTTACTTCAAAACCTATCTCTTTAATTGCTTCAAGTAAAATTCCGTGTTTTCCCTAATCGTTTGTGGATTTTCTCCTAACATATCCACGTCATCCGCATAGACAAGCAGCTGATGTAACCCGTCTTAATGGAAGTAATAATATTAATTTTAATAATAATAAAGATAATAATAGCAAGAATCTTAATAGTATTAGTATTAATAGCACCAGTAATTCATAGCAGCAATACTACCAGAATCAGAAGTTGCTTTTTAGTTGGTTATTTAACGACGCTGTATCAACGACTGGGGTTTTTTAGCGTCGATGTGATTGGTGATAGCGAGATGAGGTCGAGGATTCGCCATAGATTATCCGACATTGAACTTTCGGTTGGGAAAAACCTCGAAAATAACCCAACCGGTTAACCAACCTAAGCGGAAATCGAGCGTAAACCCGGATCGGGAGACAAATAGCAATAGTGAAGGCTATAGTATGATGGAGATTGTGATCGTAAACTGCAGTATGTCCATAATATTGATTTCTGAAGTCTCCTTTTCTAACTTATTACATTTTATTCTCTTGGTCGTAATTGATTTACAGAATTTAAGAGTCTTCTTTTCTTTATTCCACTTCCGCAACAAGGGGGAGACAACTCTTATCGGCCTTTGTGTGTCGTTTTTCAAAATTTCGCTTAAAAAATATCTCTGCGCCGTGAATCGTCCGAATTATCAGCGCTTTTTCAAAAGTTTAATACAACGCGAGCGTATCAGGGCCTCATAGTGCTTATTCTGAACCACCTGGAATCGAATCTCGAACCTTCCTATTTTATTCATGCAACATGAAATATATTTTTCACGCTGACCTCTTGAATGGCGAGCTGGGTCCCGGAGAATGAGCCCCGCGGGGTCAACGTGATACCAGCTTGTGCATTCGCTACTCAATGCTGGAGGAGACCGTTTCACAGAGAACCTCTTGTAAGGGAGAATATAGAATGGAGGCCGCAGCATTTTATTCTAGTGTTTTGTAAAGTGCGGAGAAACGCCACCACATATTTTAACCACTCAGCTGAATAGAATATACGAAGATGCAATGGAGAAAGTGTGAATATTCACTTGTGATTGAATTTTGGACTTCGTTCTTATCGTAAGCTTTATTTAACCTTTTATCTGGCGCCTGCATTATGTCACACCCAGTGTTGCCAACTCAGCGGTTTTCCCGCTAAATCTAGCTTTTTTGGATAACCATCTCGCGGATAATATTATATTATCCCGCTTAGCGGAAATACTAGCGGTTTTTAATCTTTAAAATTTCTGAAATGAAATTCATATTAGCATTATAAGCGGCTTTCATAATTACGTTTAATTCGTTCAGTGTCTATTCTGTGAAGTAATGGATGTGTTAATGTAGTGATAATTCTATACTATATATCGATCGTCCAGTTCAAAATTGCGAAACTAAAAAATTGCCATTTTTTAGTTATTTATACTGCTGAAAGCTCCTTTCGGAGCTCTTTCCGATTCAATATTGAGATAAGTCATATTTACACCCAAAAATAAAAAAAAAGAAATAAACTGCTTTAGAAGTAATTATAACTATGGACTTTACTAATTCGTTATTACTACATTTCGAAATGTATTAATAATGAACTGGAAGATTGTGATAAACTCGTCCTGAATACTGACTCATTTCTAATTGTCGTGGTTATGAACCAGAACTCTGTTCCTTTCTAAGTGATTTATTTGAAACTTTCAACTGAAGATATATCAAAACTGTTTTTTTTTCGCACTTTTGAATCAGACGATCGATATGTTACCGTTAAAACCCGAAATCCGTCAAAACCAGTTTCAGCAAATAAAGATAGAAAGTGAGTTTTCGTATAGGCTAATCTAGAATCAATGTCAGATTAGGTCTGGTTAGTTTAGGTTTTTGTTTGGTAAAAGCCTAAAAAAAACCTATACAAACCAAAGCTAAGCTGTCATTGAATCTAGATCTTACCAAAATTCGCTTTCTATCTATCTATATTTTAAAATTACTTTTTACTAGTTGAAACTGGTTTTGTCGGATTTTGGGTTTTAACGGTAACATATATAGTCCAATAAGAATTTAAATATGTTGTGTATGTGATAAAAGTGTTCAAAATTGCTTTATAGCGCCACATTGGGACTGAAAAAAGTATCTTATATTCATTACATTGGCGGGTGGATGCTGTATCTTAACCATTATTATTATTATTATTATTATTATTATTATTATTATTATTATTATTATTATTATTATTAGTAGTAGTAGTAGTAGTAGTAGTAGTAGTATATATATTAAAATCTAGAGATATTTGCTAGAAAATCGCGGGTTTTCGAAAGTCATCTAGAGGGATTATACGAACAACTGTTGACAACACTGGTCACGCCAAACCCGTGCAATCAGTTGCCTGCCGTAGGCGTGTTTTCACGCTTTGGTGCAGTTCAGTGTTGCCAACTCAGTGGTTTTTCCGCTAGATCTAGCGTTTTTCAGTGTTAGTTTAGCGGGTAAAATTTACGAAATTTATATTGCTGATATAGGGATTTAGCGGGCATTTTTATAACTCACAGCGGCAAAATAATCTAATTTTACACCGACTATTACACTCTTACTACGTCATACTACTTTTGACCAATAAAATGGTACGAAAGGACGTATTTCAGCCAATCATGGCTGCTTATCGCACAATTTTATCGCGTCCCTAGCATTTGTTTAATTTTATCGCGTCCCTAGCATTTGTTTCTTTGTTTGCCAACATTTGAAACTGCGCTGGTCTGGACGTCAAAATATATATAAAATTACAAACCACTCCAGTCGATGCACAGCAATTTCAAATATGACTCGCATTGGCATTCAAGAACAAGAATTAATAAAAATCACTGATCATACCTATGCATCTTCTGAAATCCGATTTACAAATAAATGAAGAGCACCATTCGGAAATCCTGAATAAGTTGAATACACCATTTAGGCCTAAATCAACGAGTTCCACTTCTATTATGCACACGTCCAATATAACATCAATTGAACCACCAACCACATTCAAATTTGAAAATTGTACATTCAATAATTATTCCTTTTAAAATTATTCATTCGGAAATCCTGAATAAGTTGAATACACCATGTAGGCCTAAATCAACGAGTTCCACTTTTATTATGCACACGTCCAATATAATATCAATTGAACCACCAACCACATTCAAATTTGAAAATTGTACATTCAATAATTATTCCTTTTAAAATTATTCATGTTTATTTTTTATGTCGTCGTCGTTAATTAAAACTTTTCTAACACTTGTGTATATTAGTTAGGTTATGTTATAGCTTCTGCTATATGATATTATGGATAGTCACGTATCAGAGATTGTTTAATATTAAGATTTATTGAAAATCATCTGTCAAGTGACGTTGATTACTGGGATTCGGATAATTGAAGTGGAATGCAACTGTCTTAATAAAAATGAAACTGAATCAACAAAGCCTTCTTGACTAGTAACATTGCCATCGTGTATAACTATAGATCGAGAACTTCTCGACGAGAAGGCATTGCTCACTACTGCCATCTAGCATGCATCTAGCGTAATATTTGTAATGTTGAGATGGTACAATAATACATTTGAAGACAGTTGTATTTTCGTAAGTCAATTAATATTTTATTGTATTGGAGTACTTCGTTACTTCTAATCTTTATATACTTTCTTCTAATCGTGTAATAGTCAATTAAATCCCACTCGAGTTTTGATTTTCTCTAGATAAATCTGCAGATTTCCACTCGCAGATTTATCGATAAAATCAAAACGTCTAGTGAGATTACTGTTGATAATTTAGCAATTTAACGGTTCCTGCATGATCTCATAGTGAGTTTTTAAGAATGGAGTTGGCAACAATGGTGCAGTTTCTGTTCTACCCTAGGCCTTACAGCTACTATCAGAAGTGTGCTGGCAAACAATTTAACAAAGGACTCGCAAAAACAGAGTGGCGGCTAGCGACAAGATACGATGCAAGGCAGTAGCGGCTGGTGGTCAAAATAATGAGTGTGCTACAATCTCTATATTTGCCTACTATATACATTTACATGTATTTATCTTAATTTGAGACTCGCCTAGTGAAATAATATGAAGTCCTTACGACGTTCCTTCGTATTGCAGAACTTGCCAATTACCCTGGTGTTAAACCCCTCCATCTTGGACATCATCTTGGATTGTGGGGCGCAGAAAGTATAGTATGACGTCACATTCATCGCACCGATTTCACCATTTTACCTTAGCTTGCTCCCTCCGGTCTTTCTATCTTCTCAGGTCTGTACAGAACGTGAGCAGAGCATCCATGTGGTGACTGTACGTACATCCTGGAAGTCTGTGGCCAGTACATGAAAGCTATCATTGTAAATCAGAGTCCTGTGTCGTCAATGAGTTGCGAACAAGTGACATCCGACTCATGCATGAAAATAGACTCTGCACACATGTGAGCAGTCACGTGAGAGTCGACGCACATCAGGTCTGGACACACCGACGTGTATTTAAGTTGGATTGTGAGACTGACTATCATATCACAGTACTTTCTTTATACTCAGAATGATAAATTTAAAAGAACCTAAGAAAGAACAACAGAAAGATACAAAACACTGTGGAAATCATAGCTTATCAGCGTATTCCGAATGTCAACGGACCGGGTGACAACAATGACGTCACGCTGCAGCGAAATAGGAACAAAACTTCTGGAAGGTTCGATGGCTATCATGGCGGCTGTACAAGTTGTTGGCTGTGCTACGCTAGAAAGATTTTTCGAAATTTCCAGACTGTCATCTCGTTCAAAGAAAAGAGAGCATAAACAATTTATTTCTTGAACCATGTCAGAGACTGTCGGACAATAACAAAATTCAAATTTAAATTTAAAAAATCACATTCTAGTTCATGGAATTGCTTGTTGAACACCTGTCAGGTTGCGCAACTTCGGCTTAACCCATGACATATAGTAAATATTTTAACTATGCTGTTGTAAAATTGACAATTAATAGGCCTATTTTATGCATTTATTACTATTATTATTATTATTATTATCAGTTATCAGTATCATTATTGCTATATCTTTATATTATATTAAAATCAAGATTTTATTCAGTCAATCACTTATCAGTTATCAATGACAGACAATTCTGTTACATTGAAAAGTACAATTGGTAAAAGTTATCACGAATATTTTCGACCTGCCTAGAGGTCATCTTCAGGTGATATTTTTAGCATACAATATTTAAAAACTAGGTGAGTTTTAAATACATTTGAACACTTATAACCATGTTTGCTTGACATAAATTGGTGGGTAACATACATTAAATGACATATAGATTAAATCTTCCCTAGATCATTTTACGATACGAACATTAAAGCACATGCAATGTGTTTAAAACATAAATTCAATTGAATTCGTTTAAAAATTGTTCAATGTTTTATGACTAAAACTGTTCGGTATGATGTTGGAAGACTATGGAATATTTTCGACCTGTATAGCGAAATCTTCAGTTGTAATTAAGCAAACATTATTTAAAACTAGATTAATGTTTAAAATACATTTAGCACTATAATAACTTTGTGTGCTTAACATAAATATTCAAGTGACATACATAAAAAAAAATTAAATGTATTGCTATTTCTGTTTTTCTTTCTTTTCTTTCTTGTATTAGCTCGTTGAGAGCTCTATAGTGTTCTTTTGACCCTGTTGACCCTCTATAGGGCTTTAATTTAATTTGTATTATTTTCATCAGCATCTGTATTTCTTTTTTGTATTTATATGTGCTATCTGGTAGGATGGAAGAGAAGGCCTTATGGCCTTAATCCTGTCAGATTAAATAAATAAATAATAGTGAAAAAATAATAGTAATAACCGGTCCGTTGACATGTTCGCTCATAAACCATTAACATATTGTTTTTACGTTGTGCTCATTACAAACAATACAGCAGGACACACAGCCATGACACAACAGTTCACGATGTCATTCGTCTGCTAATTCCCGCCCTATACAAGAACCAATCAGATTCATTGATGGCGGTTGATAGAGACTGCCACCACCTCTGCAAGTTGATGGCACCGGTGCTACACCGGTGGAGCATCAGTGACGTCATCTTTGAAATTCGGAACACCGTGATGCCATCGGATTGCTCAGCGCTGAGATTCGGAATACGCTCTATGTTGGTGCTCTTGAACTGCGAAGTGTGGGTGGAGAAGAAATTATACAGGTAAAAGTTCTTGTTTGAATCCCCTACAAGCCGGGTTTTATGAAAAGTTTCTTCTCCAAAATATTACAAGACAAACTGGCTTCCATGAACTTCTTTAACTCTCGTCTAATAAGCCTGAACAATTTCTACGTTTGCTTTCTGTTTCGAAGTATTTTCCTTTCTTTTGTTTATTAAATTCACTCTTGAAATTGTACATTACATTTTAGTTAACGACACTCGCAACTGCCAAGGGTCAACGCCTGTGGAGTAACGGTTAGAGCGTCTTGCCCTCGAAACCAGGTGGCCCGGGTTCGAATCTCAGTCGGGGAAAGTTACCTGGTTGAGATTTTTCAGGGGTTTTCCCTCAACCCAATATCAGCAAATGCTGGGTAACTTTCGGTGCTGGACCCCGGACTCATTTCACTCGTGTTGTTAGAGAAGAGAAAATGATACTACAGCAGTGACGTCAAAACAAGCGCATTTTTCTGAACTTGATGACGTGCTCGGGTAGCAAGCCCTAAGTATGGAAAGAGGAAGGGTTGTGTATATGAATAAGCAGCCTGTTGGGTTAAGAAAACAGCGGTGCACAAACTTCAAACGGAACGTGACATTTTATGTCGTTATTTTTATATGGCTTCTTTCTGTTTGATATTATCTATATTGTCTGTAAAACAAAAGTACTAACACTGATTTCTTAATATTGCGCTTGTGTTTTAAATCTTAATAACATAATAGAGAGTTAAGAAGGAATATTCACTTAAATTCCATAGTAGTATAATATTATACTGTATTAAGTGGATGAAACACATCATTCATAAAGAAAATGATATTCCAAAGAAAGAGATTGAGTATGACATGATAAGTTGGAATTGATATTGATGGTATCTTTAGCCTTACAAAAGTAATCAATAAACTAATCAAAACAATATTACAGTACAAAGCAAAGTTACCTAGGTACTGTATCTGTTTTAAGAGTAACTAATATTACATAACAAAACTCTTATCGCATTATGCTTTTAAGGTGATATTTGTGAGCAACTTCCTATCATCAGAATATTAAATTATTTTCTCGAAATCTGCTGAAGCTATAGAGCTGACAATTTTACTACACATGGGCACGTATCTTTTGCTTATGATGTAACAGTAGTTGCTTTGTTAATTAATTTCTTTACAAACAATTTCCATACGAATATTTTCAAAATTTTCAATACACTATCTTCAGTAATAAATATACGAAAACATTCTGTAAGGCTACTAAATAAATAGGCTTATACCTGAAAATTTCACTTTTCTATACGAAAAGTAGAGAAAATGTTTCTTTTGAATAAAAAAAATCAAACTTGTGAAAAATGAGCATTAAAATTAAAACTTACATTCTTATAATGCACTTATACTTCTCAGGCAAATCTAAAAATTAACATGGATACAGTTTTAATAAGTTCTCTTCCCTCTATCTATTGAATCAGTGCTGGCCATCCCTGAATACAGCTCGACCAAGCGGCATATACCATCTCTTTCGTCTGTCTCTTTCCTTTCCGCTGTAAAGCGCTCAGGCTCTCCTGGGCTCTAAAGCGCGCGCTTGCTCCTGTAGGCATCAATTGATATGCCTGTACTAAAGTATATGCTACTGGGGCTAGATAGCAGCTGTGAGTAGCATGAAATGAAGATAAATGCAAATAAGACGAAGAGCATGGTCATAGGAAGAAAAATATAGAAGATAAACTTGCGAATTCTAAATGAGGCAGTAGAGCAAGTGGACAGCTTCAAATACTTGGGGTGTACTATAAGTTGCTGCCAGGAAGTCAAAAGGAGGATAGCAATGGTCAAGGAAGCTTTTAATAGAAAAAGGAGCATCTTCTGCGGACTTCTAGAAAAAGAACTGAGGAAGAGACTAGTGAAGTGCTTTGTATGGAGTGTAGCAATGTATGGGGCAGAAGCATGGACATTACGACGACGAAGTGAAGAGAAGCGACAAGAAGCATGTGAAATGTGAATATGGAGAAGAATGGAGCGTGTGAAGTGGACAGACAGAATAAGAAATGAAACTGTGTTGGAAAGAATGGGTGAAGAAAGAATGCTGAAATATAGGGAAAATAATCTTCAAACCTGAACTGATTATCATATTGGCTGCTTATTTTGATATTGAACTATTATATATTGAATATTTAGAAAATGTGGGATCTCAACGTGGCAAGGTTACTAAGAATTATTATTAGGCATTATACTCAATTTGTGACAATATAGATTTTCGAAACAAGTAGGAGTCAAAATTTTTACAAGAAATTTAAATCAGACTTGAATCAAATACCTTACTATAATAATACCGGACAGCTGTACACTAGTAGCATTAGAGTGAGTGCGAAATCTCGCGGACCTGACATCTAGCGGAGCGGGATGGAATTACGTCCACATATACAAATATTAACATAGCGGGACTCGGCTATTGTTTAAAACGTGAGTTACTAATGTGGAATTATATATGAAACACTTAAGAAAAGTTGAATAGTATTTAATGTAAAATTATTACCTTATATCAGAGCTGCATATTATGAGAATATTGCATACTTCATATTACTTTCCGTAATTATTAATTGTTAGATATTTTTTCTTTGCTTCAGTGAGACAAAATCATTTCTGACATTAGGAATGAATTTACAATAATGCTTTATATACCCATTGCTGACAACTGCAAAAATAAAAATGGTAGTATTCTGATGCTTGTAATAATTATTAGTAAAGGCATGTAGACAACAATAAAACTTAATTTTCTAAAACCTTCAAATTTTCATTATATTTTAACTTCTATTTATTTATTAGGCCTAAATAAAAATCAACACAGAGACAAAGGCATTAGGCCTAATAACGAATTTGGTGACTCACGTTTTATGAACTGTACGATTTGGAGCAATTTGTAATGCTGCAATTGTCACAATTATAAACAGCACACATACACCATGACATTTTAACACAGCACTAATTAATAAAACTTAACTAGCCCAGCAACAATATACATTGCAGTTGATTACAGCTTGTTCCGCGAGTATCTCCACACCGGCAGGTAGGTAGCAGCACCAGCGTCGTTCGCAAGCAAAACTGCTAGCTGTCCGGTATTATTATAGTAAGGTATTTGCTTGAATATCCTACAAACAGAAATAGACCACTTATTCCAGTTCAGCATCTATTTATTCTTGATTCTATGACACGGGCTCTTTTCAACTAACTAGACAATGTCAATAGTGTTTCAAAATACACAGTGAGTATTATATTAAAAAGGTTTCAGCAGAAATTGCTTCTTTGAGAAGTCCTATATTAGCAAAAATAAATAAATTGTTAACTGCCTCCCATTGGAGGTAGCCCAGAAGGACTCAGTATACTCTCCTACATGAATTTTAAAATATTAAATGTTTACATAAATTTGTTGATAGAAAATTAAAATAAATATATATGAATTATAAAGTGAAGAAAGAGAAATTAAATTGAGTGAATATGATGACTCTGAATTTGGCAAGAGCGTTTCAAAACTGAAGTTATGATGTCAGCAGTAAGTGTCTGTGCTAGTTCAAAAGTCTTCCTGAAGCTTTCAAAGAACTTGGGAATCACACCACGAGCTCCAATAAGAAGACCAATCACCTCAATGTATTCAAGCTGGTATTTTGCTTTAAAGTAATCAACTGTTGGCAGATAAATGTTGATCTTTTCTTGATTGACATCCTTCGGCTGGCTACTCCCCGTTTCAATCCTTATGGTAGGATCAATTACATATCCTTTCTTGGTAGTCTGGGAATACGCTATGATGTCAATATGTCTAGAGGAGCCATTAGTAGCAAGGCAAAAAACTTCCTCTTCTACTGTCCAAGACTTTTTTTTCAAAGCAGTTGCAATTAAGGATCGAACATGATGGTGTCTGGCATTTCGGAGGAGTAAACCTCTGTTACACTGACCTCGGACATGGGCAAGAGTTTCAGTCTCCGGGCATCCATGTCTGCACCGGGATCCGTCCAAAGAGCGACCAGGTACTCCTCTAGCTGCTGCTAAATTGGCATTCATTTTGAGGCAGGTTACCCATTCAGATGTAGATAGTCCAGACTTATTAAAAATCCAGGCGTTGGCTTTAGGCACTTGGCTGTACAATTCTACACCTCTGCCTCTTCCAGGCATTACTTTCCATGATTCGAATTCTGCATTTCTTAATTCTTACTATAACCTTACTTTGTAATAATATTATTATGCAATAGTAGTCACCTACAACTTTCATTTGTCTTCTTCTTTATCGATCATGGCCTACTGTACCAGGTTATGATTTTATACGTTTCATGACTTACTCTAAAATACAGAATTTAAAAAATAATATCAGCCAGGGGCGGCTCGTCCGTAAGAGCTGCGGAGCTGCAGCACTCCCTACTTTGACAGGAAAATAAAAACATTTATTTTAATTTGTAGAAGAATTGTTACAGATTTTATTGGTAAATTGCTTTATATTTCATCTGGCCGGGAATATGTACTATTATCTTATGCATTATCTTTTTGCGCGTCGACTGTACTGAAATTGACACTGCATTCAAAGTCGTCTTGGGATCTTCAGGGTGGGACAGATCATAGAGAGTATGTCTTGCTAGGTCAGGGGGTAGAGAGGTGAAGGGAAGCAGAGGGAAACTGCCGCTGTTTAAAACCCGTATCTCGCTGCAGTGGCTTCCAGAGCCAGGCGACAAGGAAAGACCTTTCCTTCCCTCCCACACCGCTATTGTAATGCTACGTCAAATGGATTCTTTATTCCCTTGAAACTTAATGACAAAATTTTTATTTTCTCTTCACATACTTATTGTTGTAGAATCTTATCGAGTTAATATAACGAAATTAATATTATCTTTTGTCTTATTATTACTTATATATCCAGTCTCCAGCAGAACCTAATATTTGTCTTAACTCAAAATGATTGCACGAGTATAATCCTCTTGATATAGCACGTAAAATACGAAAGAGACTTCTTTTCCAGTTTTAGAAAATTGTTGACCATAAGTATATTATCTGAGTGTTGCTTTGGTGTGACGTCTTAATACCGTAACGTAACTTAACCAGTGCAAATTTGCAAGCATGAGTGTGTGTGAATTACAGAATATTAATTTTATTTTTCTCAACTTTTCCATGCGGAGAAAATTGATGTAATGAAGTGAAATTAAAGAGTCGTTCGTTACCCAACTTAAATCTTACTCAAGCTTCTTCCAGCCGAAATAGTGCATACATGTAAGGAAGTATAATAATGACGTTTACGCTGAGCATCTGTGGTTGCCTCCCCTTCGGTTGTGATACTGCATAGACTAGGAGTGGTGTGACAGATTTAGGACATTTGCCCCTAAAAATTAAAAAGGACGAAACTTCGCAATCTCACCTGAAAAATGTTGTTTCATTGGCTATGTTAGGCAAAACTAATATTTATGCGCAATTAAGTGAAACGAACAGAACAAACATTCTCAAACATAATCAAAAAGTGAGAAAAAATCGTGAAATTATTTTTAAAAATATTGATTGTATCAAATTTTGTGGCCAATATGAACTTCCCCTTAGGGGACATGATGAAAAAACGATTCGAAGGACTCTGGTGTATTTCGTGGGTTGCTACAGTCCGTGGGTAATCTAAACGAGCCTCTCAAAAATCATTTGGAACATGCCACTGTTTAAAGGTAATTCTAAGACAATTCAGAATGAACTGGTAGATTGCAAGTTGAGTGTCTGCCGATCAGAAATTCAGACTGAAATCGATGGTATTAGTTTTTCTTAGGGATTAGCAAATGGTCCCACAGACATCTCCCAACTAAGTCAGGAAGTTTTGGTTTTTCGTTATGTAGTGCATTTATTTTTGTCCTATACTTATTAGTAATCGTCTCAAGAAGTTAAATTTGTATGTACCAAAATCTATTGCAGCTCTCCCAATCCACAAGTTCACGAGCCGCCATTGATATCAGCCAATAATAAAACATTTCCTTACATGTGCAAAATCATTACCAAATGCTATTGAGTGGTTAAAATAGTGTTAACGACTGTTATAGTGAAGTGTTGGTTGTTTTAAACAAAAGAGTGTTGAAGAAATGGAAAATACGTTAATAAAACGTTAAAAGTAAACAGGCTGTTAAGCCAAATTAAACATTTCTTGGAGAAACTGGCCATAGGACTATTAAATTTGGCGACGTTAAATCGTCTCTGAGAAGCTAACCCTTCCATTCTATTCAGATACAAAGGCACTCCAATTTTATTTGTACGATTCTTTAAGCGGGAATCAATCAATACAATAATTCCAGTGGCTTTGTTAAAAATTACACACAGACGTGGACATTCGCTGTCACATGAAAGCGTTCGGGTCTCCAGTCAACTATTGTTGGTGCATTTCCGTCAGTCCCAACTGTTCTATTGTATGGAGCAGAAATTAATCTAGACATTTACGGCACAAGAGACAGGAGGGATTGAAGCTGTTGAAATGGATTTCCTCAGGCTGCTGACAGGTTATTCACTGCTAGGCCATCAAGGAAACGAGTCAGCACGAAACGAGTGCAATATTATAAGCGGCGTGGAAATCGCTGATAGCTGCAGAAGAGCTGATAGCAGCGTCTGTCCAGAATTCATGCGGTCAGTGAGAACCGGTTAGGGCCTACATATATCCCAAAATTAAGGGAAAACGTGGACTGTCTGCCAAAGGTTTGGATTAACCTCTTCCCTTACTATAATATTTTGTGCGAGATCGTGCGTATTTGCTTGTTTTCCGCACAGAACCAATACGCGGTAAGTGTGAAATACCACATTCAGTATTCCCAACATAACACACATAACAATTTCCCTCTTCTTACAGCTTAAGGGCGACATTCATTTTACTGCTTTAGGCTTTTAACATATTATTTTTAGAGACGTTTAACATAGTAATAATTATAAATTGGAAACTTACCACTGCAATTTCACATAAATTGCAATGTTAATTATTGTTTTTAAATATTTGCAAAAATTAAGTAAAGTCTACTACTCCACGAAAGCTATTGTATTCCTGATACAAGTAACATTAAGGAAGCCGTGAAAAAATCAACAAGATTCCAGATGCCGATGTTATTACTGCAATATGTTATATAAATAATATTGTTAAAATATTAAAATGAAAAATAAATCATTACATAACCTTACCGTTTGTTTTAAGTTCGCATTTATAGACTGGGGGAAAAAAAAGACAGACGTATATCACGGAAATTAAAAAAGCTCAACTACGTTTCGCTTTTTCAATCTTTTCCTCGAACATGAAAACGTCAACATACCGCTCTTGTAACGTATATTACTATTACCAGTTTTGTGAAAAAAGTGTCATATATTTTTTTTTTTTTTTCGTAAAGAGTTCATTTAATATTGCGGAATCACTGTACATCACTAATTTTCTTACATACCTAAAAAAATCACTATGAAATAGACATACATTCATACCTGAATTATTATCCCGCGTTATCTCGTGCACCTTGATTCCAGCTCTGGTAGTTGTCCCACTTTGATTTTCTCCTGAACTATTTACCAACTTACGATTTTTTTTATGGATTAATTTATGAGGTACAATACCAGTGCTGTTATCAAGACGTTAAATGTTGCTTGTCGTGTGATAGACTCGAAACCAGGGTATTACGCACAGTGGCACATTGCATTCCGGACAGTAGTATCTGCTCTCCTTTATGAGAGCGTTTTGTGAAGAATGGTGTAGCAGTCATTGAATATTTGTACCAGTACATCTGTTCTTCAGGTTTGTGAATAATGTTCTGCAGTATCACTATGCCCAAAAGTACACGTATTTCAGAGTCTGTAGTAGGCCGCCACGAATTATTTTCAGCATTCTGTGAACACTTACTAGCATGCCGAATCGTCTCCTCGAATATAACGTTCATGAGGTCATTATTAAAGAATAATTTTAAAAATTGAGAATTATCGTTATCAGAAACAATGTTAAAATTTCAGGGAATGGGGACCTCGGAGGTGCAGAAGAAATGGTGCCAGATGTCTTCTATTCAAACCACTGTCGAAAAGCCGCGACATCAACTGATCTGAATTTGTTTGTTGGTCTATAACTTCTTCTTCTGATACCGACGTTTCATTTCCTAATCTTCTACAGGAATATATTAATGATCAAAAGTTTCGGAATCACTAACTTGATCCATCTTTACACAAAACAGCACAAAAACACCAAACACAAACAGAAACAGCCTAAACTAACTAGCATCTACTCACTACTGTGTGTGAATGCTATATGAGCATAGAATTCTACTCGCAAGGAAGAAGTACAAAAAACACCACCAGATATAGCAATATCATTAACTTCTGTAGCCGTCTAGTGAGGAAAAGGTTAATGAAAGAATGGAAACGTATATATTCGGGATATAATCCTTAGAAGCGAAAATGGGACTCAACGAGTTAACTCGGGTTAATAAATTTTGACACAAGTTAGCAACTCGGATTAATCAGGGAAGTGGTTAACCAATGAATGTATGGAAATGGCACTAGCTTTAACCTGTAATATTTGAATTATTACCGTCTTCTATTAGTAGAACATACAGAAGTTAATCAAGGAAACGGATTACGTGGCACGTATTCCTATCAAATCTCATTTCACTCTTTATATAATGTTAACTATAATCGATTCTCCCTGCATAAAATGGACAAATTACTGAAAATTTGTTAATCGCATACCGGTTGTGATTTGGAAGATTTTCTGTGTGTAAAATTGACAGAATGAATTCCTTTAATCTAGTAATTGAAAATAATGTTGCGCAGGTACACTGGACTGCAAAAGAAATGCCGAGTCGAAGTCAAAGAGCATGAAGTGAAATAAACGAAATGAAAGTAGAGTGTGAAGTGGACTAAATCGAAGTGAAAGTAAACGGAGTGAAGTGGTACTGAATGAAATGAAAGCAAAGAGAGTGAAGTGGACTGAATCGAAGTGAAAGTAAAGAGCGTGAAGTGGACTGAATCAAAGTGGATTTAAGGAGCGTGAAGTTGACTGAATCGAAGTGAAAGTAAAGAGCGTGAAGTGGACTGAATCGAAGTGAAAGTAAAGAGCGTGAAGTGGACTGAATCAAAGTGGAAGTAAAGAGCGTGAAGTGGACTGAATCGAAGTGAAAGTAAAGAGCGTGAAGTGGACTGAATCAAAGTGGATGTAAAGAGCGTGAAGTGGACTGAATCGAAGTGAAAGTAAAGAGCGTGAAGTGGACTGAATCAAAGTGGATGTGAAGAGCGTGAAGTGGACTGAATCAAAGTGGAAGTAAAGAGCGTGAAGTGGACTGAATCAAAGTGCAAGTAAAGAGCGTGAAGTGGACTGAATCAAAGTGGATGTAAAGAGCGTGAAGTGGACTGAATCAAAGTGCAAGTAAAGAGCGTGAAGTGGACTGAATCAAAGTGCAAGTAAAGAGCGTGAAGTGGACTGAATTGAAATGAAAGTAAAGAGAGTGAAGTGGACTGAATCAAAGTGGAAGTAAAGAGCGTGAAGTGAACTGAATTGAAATGAAAGCAAAGAGCGTGAAGTGGACTGAATCAAAGTGGAAGTAGAGAGCGTTAAGTGAACTGAATTGAAATGAAAGCAAAGAGCGTGAAGTGGACTGAATTGAAATGAAAGCAAAGAGCGTGAAGTGGACTGAATTGAAATGAAAGCAAAGAGCGTGAAGTGAACTGAATTGAAATGAAAGCAAAGAGCGTGAAGTGGACTGAATTGAAATGAAAGCAAAGAGCGTGAGGTGAACTGAACTGAAATGAAAGCAAAGAGTGTGAAGTGGGCTGAATCAAAGTGGAAGTAAAGAGCGTGAAGTGGACTGAATTGAAATGAAAGCAAATAGCGTGAAGTGGACTGAATCAAAGTGGAAGCAAAGAGCGTGAAGTGAACTGAATTGAAATGAAAGCAAAGAGCGTGAAGTGGACTGAATCGAAGTGAAAGTAAAGAGCGTGAAGTGGACTGAATCAAAGTGGATGTAAAGAGCGTGAAGTGAAAACAACAAAATGAAAGTAGAGTGTGAAGTGGACTAAATCGAAGTGAAAGTAAACTGAGTAAAGTGCACTAAATCGAAACTTTAGAGTGAAGTGGACTGAATCGAAGTGGAAGTATAGAGCGTGAATAGACTGAATGGAAATGAAAATGAGTTGCGGGAGGTGAAGTAAAGAGATGTGAAGGTAAAAGTGACAATATAGAGCAGGAATCGAAATTAAATACGTAAAATTAAAACAGACCTTGAAGTGAGCAAAATAATTGAAGGAAACTGAGAGTTATGTGAAGCGATGAGAAGTTGAAGTAAATGAACAAGATGTAGAAGCAAGTAAACTAAGGTAGGATTTTCTATTAGTGAATATCGATAAATGTAGGATACAATGAAATGAAGTTTTCCACTTACTCAACCCAAGCGCTCACTGTATGAATGGTCTGTCCGTATATCAAGAGGCAGATACATTTTCTTAAGTGACCTATGTTGCAAACAATGAAGAACATATTCTTTCACCTTAATCCTCAGAAATAAGAAGTTGGGATATAAACAGCGTGCTCACAACAAAGAACAATACAAGACGAAGTCACAATGCGGCGAAGAGAGAGAGATTGCTGCCACAAAGCGCCTGGTAACAAAAGAAACCCACATCATAAATATTTATACCCGGAATATTTCGCCGGGGGCTACTACACTTGCAGACGTTGGCAGCCTTGAAGTGCCTCCCCGCTCTCCCTCGAGGACACTGGTTTAGTAGAAACAAATGCGAGCCGGTCCGTCGTAACTATGACAACTGCCGCAGTGTTTTGTTTCTTTCTGTAGTTTAAGATGCTCTCACTACAGGATATTGATTGCAGCTTTGCCGCGAAACTTCACGAATTCCATGCATGTGAGCGAGCAGCAGGGGCGGCCCGTCCCTATGTGCTACAGTACAGTGATAATTTTTGCTCAAATACAGTGAAACCTCTCATTTACGGACATCGAAGGGACGTAACAATCTGTCCGCATCTAGGAGGTGTCCTTTATTGGGAGGGAGGCTCCTCAATGTAATTGTAAATTTATAATATGCATTATGTATCCTTTCGCGCTTTAAATGAATATTATTGTAGTTCAATTTTAAATACAGTATACTTTGCACCTTTGAACTACAGTAGATAAGACGGAAAAAGGAAAATACAGTACTGTGCCATGCAATTTTATTCTAGGTTTACAGTTATGCAGTACCGTCAACGCGGGCTACTTCGACCCTTAAGGTGTTACTTGAATCCAGAAGAAAAAAATGTTTACTTACCATTGGAGTAACTTAAGTGAAAATATTTGTGCAGATGGAAGTTTGCAGAGAAAAAAAAACCACAACTTTCGACACGAAACTGTTATTTTACATCGACGAAAACATTTTTTTCTTCTGGGTTCAAGTAACACCTTAAGGTGTCAAAGTAGCCCGCGTTGACGGTACTGTAATTTACAGTTTTCAACTTAAACTTTACGTCCAGGTGCCATCTCTCTCGAAACAGAACAACTGATTGAAGTGAAGAGAATAACCACACTAACCCTATCATGTGTTGAATACAATTTCACGATCGTGGAAACCTTGACTCATCAGACAGGTTAAATTTTATGACTTTGTTTATCCACCCGCTTCCAGTTAACAAGGGGTAGCTGGCTGGGCTACTGGTAGCGTACAAAACCCTTATTGTCTTCTTTCACGTTAAGGACTTTCTGTACTAAATTTTACATTTTTTGAAACACATTAGGTCTTCAAATCCAAGTTCTGTCCGCAGTCAGGAGGTAAAGCAAGCTTTAGGACTGTGAAACAGCTGTCCATGTCCGTGTCTGAGAGTGTCCGTAAACGAGAGTTAAATTTATCATTACTTCTATATTATTTCAGTTGGGACATAAAAATCTGTCCGTATATGAGGAGTGTCCGTATCTTGGGGGTGTCCGTAAGGAGAGGTTTCACTGTAATGTATTTGTAATACCATAGTATCTGATCTGTCATTTAACAATATCCTGTGGTTATATTCATGACGCGTTATCGAGTGTTCAGTCTTCGCTCTTCGTTCTTTGGTGCCTCAGGGGGTTCTTTGTGCTACTCTGAACTTCATATGAGAATGTAGACATTCATGCGCATGTGCGAAGCTGAAATCACTGCTCTGATTGGCTATTTTTACGCGGTAAAGTGCTGTAGTCAGCTTCAGCACAACACAGCTTGCAGATTGCAAAAGTACCGGTAAAGCGTAACGAAAGAATGCTTGTTTGTGGAAGAACTCGGAACTATTTACAAATTCAAATATCAGACTGCTGCTGCCATCTACCTGTAGGCCTATGAGGTTCCTTCTGAATCAGCTAGCAAGCGACTGAAAATGAAATCCCAGAAAATTGAAGCCAAGGAAGTATATGTCCGTATAATTCAGGAAGATATTTACCGTTTCCATTCTTTAAATTACCTAGACGCCACAAAATTGTTACACGGCAATTTTTTTTAGAATTTTTCGTATAATTTTCGTGAACGCGAACTTAAAGTTGTTGTCAACAGCTATACTGTAGTAAACAAAAGAGTGTTAAAGACACAACTTGGAGTTCTATACGGAAAACCCGACTTCCAAAATATAGATGTCTGTTTAATTGTTACAATACATAGTCTCCACCAATTTACAGGATCCATTCCGTGAAGTAACGAAGTTGTTAAATATTTCGGTTACAACACCAATGACCACTGCTGAGCCAGAAAGATATTTTTCTTGCTTGAAACGCATAAAAACGGTTTTTAAGGAACGGTATGTATGTATGTATGTATGTATGTATGTATTTATGTATTCACACTGCAGTGGGTATATACCCGGTGGCAGTGGTAACTAATTACACTCAATAATGACAATAACAAAATTATTAATTAAAAATACAATTAATAATAATACTAATAATTAATACTAACAATTAATAATAATAATAATAATAATAATAATAACAATGGGGAATAGGCCTATGCTATATTAAATGAAACGATCCCTTAAAATAACATTTGAAATAAATCTAATTTGTATCTTAAAACTAAGATCGAACTAAAACCCACGAGTATGATATGTTCATATCTGCACAAGTACCTTTCAAATTACACTCATTTCGCTGTCAACTCACTCACTGCACTGGAACTACGACACATTTCACTGATTCTATCCTGATTTCACTAACACTTCAAAAACATTTCACTGTTCAAATACTATGCACTGCCACTATAAACTATAAAGCTTCACTGACAGGAACACGTTTCACTTACACAGCACACTTCAATGACACGACATACTTCTTCACTGATACAACACACTTCACTGACACAACATAATTCTTTACTGATACAACACTTCAATAACAACATATCATTTACACCCTTTAAATACTGTGTATAATTACCGTCTATTAGTAAGGTCCTTAAGCCTATTTTTAAATACATTTTTGGTTGTTGGTAAAGCCTTTAGTAAGTCTGCAGGTAAAGCATTCCAGGATCGTCTCACTGCTCTTGCAATACTGTCAGTAGAAAAGAGTATGATGTCCAAGATGGAGGGGTTTATCACCAGGGTAATTGACAAGTTCTGCAGTAGGAAGGAACGTAGTATGGACTTCATATTTCGTAGGCGAGTCTCAAATTAAGATAAATACATAAGTGTAGGCCTCTACAGTAGGCAGATATAGAGATTGTAGCACACTCATTATTTTGACCACCAGCCGCTACTGGCTAGCATCTCAGTTCATGGCATCATAGTAAAAACTTGGCAAACTTTGCTCTTCAATATGTTTCCAAACAAAGTCAGCATATGATATAAAAGTAAAAGATTCTAAGGCTGTGCTGTGATAGCGTACGACGTGGAAACTAAAAAGAAAGTTCAGGAAACTCATATTCGATATTCATGATTTTAACATTTTTATCGATTCGTGTTAAAACTAGTTAAGTTCTGAAGTCATACACATTACTTGCTTTCGGAATAGCGAATGTTACACGTCGTATACCGTACGTACTATAGGATACATAATAGATAATAGCATATCTTATACAACTTTTAGTTAACCCTTTAGTGGTAAAACATAACATTATTTAGAATAATTTTATTTATAAAGAAAATTAGACATTCCCAAATAAAGTTTCGATATATTGTGCGTTTTTTGTGGAAATAATACCTAATTACTTACTTACTTACTTACTGGCTTTTAAGGAACCCGGAGGTTCATTGCCGCCCTAACATAAGCCCGCCATTGGTCCCTATCCTGAGCAAGATTAATCCATTCTCTATCATATCCCACCTCCCTCAAATCCATTTTAATATTATCTTCCCATCTACGTCTCGGCCTCCCTAAAGGTCTTTTTCCCTCCGGCCTCCCAACTAACATTCTCTATGCATTTCTGGATTCGCCCATACGTGCTACATGCCCTGCTCATCTCAAACGTCAGGATTTAATGTTCCTAATTATGTCAGGTGAAGAATACAAGGCGTGCAGTTCTGTGTTGTGTAACTTTCTCCGTTCTCCTGTAACTTCATCCCTCCTAGCCCCAAATATTTTCCTAAGAACCTTATTCTCAAATACCCTTAACCTACTGTTCCTCTCTCAAAGTGAGAGTTTACGTTTCACAACCATACAGAACAACCGGTAATATAACTGTTTTATAAATTCTAACTTTCAGATTTTTTGACAGCAGTATAGATGACAAAGCTTCTCAACCGAATAATAACAGGCATTTATCATATTTATTCTGTGTTTAATTTCCTCCAGTATCATTTATATTTGTTACTGTTGCTCCCAGGTATTTAAATTTTTCCATCTCTTCAAAGGATAAATCTCCAATTTTTATATTTCCATTTCGTACAATATTCCCATCACGAGACATAATCATATACTTTGTCTTTTCGGGATTTACTTCCAAACCTATCTCTTTACTTGCTTCAAGTAAAATTCCCGTATTTTCCCTAATCGTTTGTTGATTTTCTCCTAACGTATTCACGTCATCCGCATAGACAAGGAGCTGATGTAACCCGTTCAATTCCAAACCCTCTCTGCTATCCTGGACTTTACTAATGACATACTCTAGAGCAAAGTTAAAAAGTAAAGGTCATAGTGCATCTCCGTGCTTTAGCCCACAGTGAATTGGAAACGCATCAGATAGAAACTGACCTATACGGACACTAAGACACATTTTAATTAATCGAACTAGTTTCTTGGAAATACCAAATTCAATAAGAATATCATATAAAACTTCTGTCTTAACCGAGTCATATGCCTTTTTGAAATCTATGAACAATTGATGCACATTTGATGGACATTTTGATACGTGTGCAAATTATTTCGGGACGCGGGACGCAATGGTCGAAATCGGGACTGTCCCGGGAGAAAGGGGATGGTTGGAAAGCCTATGTATAGTGAGTCGGTGTGAGTTTGGGATGAACCTAGCTTAAGGGTTAGGGCAATAGATCGTGAAAGGTCGCAGTGCTGAGTTATAGTTCACCCTCCAGAAATTTCCATTACACTACATCGTTTTATATTTGAAGTCTGTGACGAATGATTGAAGATTGACTGAGGAAAACTGGACAAGTCTGAGGGAATCTGCTTTACAAATGTTACAACATCTCCCTTGGAGCGAACGCAATTCCTTTTGGAAATGCAAGTAACTGACAGCCAGCGGTTTGTGTAGGCGAAACATCGCCCACTATGAAACACGACAATTCTTTGAACTGCCTCCTGGAACTAGAAACTGGTCTGAATGTTTGAACAGTACGCCGTCCACACGAAATGCATCGACAGACGGCAGGCGTGTGATTCCTGTCTTTCTTATCTCTTGTTTGCTCAATTTACCCACACATACACATTATAGCATTATCAGTGTGCCTTACTTAGTATTGTAGAAGATAGCACCATCGTCAAATTAACATTTGTAATCAGTGTAGCCAACTTTAGCGACAAGTCGCTAGATCTAGCGGTTTTGAGTGGGTTTCTAACGACAAAAATTACGAACTAGCGACCAACGACTTTTCTGGAGTTTTTATTAACCATTTGGCGACAAAGTTAGCGATTTTTACGTTTTGTCATATTAACTGTTTTAATAATATGTATTTGGAGACATTAATTTTGTATCAGAGGGAAAGGAACTGACCACCCCACCCCATTATCTCCTGACCTAGTTGCCTCATAAGTGGTTTTCTTGTATCACTTGTGAGGTACAGACCTGTCTTCGGACAGTTGACTAAACAACAACAACAATTTTGTATTTTTTAATAGTATTATAGAGAAAATATTTTCCTTGGTGCAATTTCAAATCTCTATAACAACAACACTACCATGACATCTTGGGCACCCCCATATTATCTTTCCTTTGGCGAATTCTTGGCGTTGTTAAATAGCCCAGTATTTCATCAACAGTAATTTTTTTGGTTGAGGTGTATCAGCACAAATATTCTGCCGGAGCACACTCTAAAGACAACGGATATTTTAAATGCAGTGCATTCACTGTAACGGCTCCAACGCATCGGATTTCCCTATCAGCTGTTTGGAACATGACGTCGTACGATATTGACATTACTGATAACAGAGGAGTTGAGGTTAGGTCTATTAATTATGACTGTTAGCGAATAAGAATTTGTAATTGCTTCATGCGTCTTAATTGAAGAGGAAGAAACGAAAGAAATATTGGTTACATAATATATTTGTAAGAAATGACTTGATTACTGTATTGGGAACGCCTCAAATTATATAATTCTTCGCAGTTTTCTACACACGAAATAAGTTTTCCGTCTGCCATTTTGGCGCGACACTGAACATGGCACAACATAATAGTAACAGTTGAGCAATTAAAATTGATTTATTAAAGAAGGCCATGATCGCACGCATCGGAAAAGTTGCCCATCCGAGAAACGTGGACGGATTTGCCGAGAGGCGATGCGTCCGATACGATGTAGTGAACACGGTCACATAACAATTACAGCAAAGATAGTCTTTTTCCGATCCGTGCGATTCGTCCGATGAGTGCGATACGATGTAGTGAACGCTTACTTTAATAGCTATCTATGTTTCCTATGGCCATACTTTCTCTTTCTATTCGAATGCTGAGGTAGAACCCCTGTTCAAACAGTCTTAGTGAAACTAAAACTATGTAAGAGAATTCATATCAGCTATACCTCACACCAGGAACACCTTCAGGATTTCGGGAAAAACGAGTTACAAATAAAAAATTGTTGGCTTATATGAATCCTTCTTTTCCAAATCAGCAGCTACAGTAGAAAAGGATATGAATGAATTCTACCTCTAAAAATTACGATATTTTTTGCTATTGTTAATCTTACCCGTATCTTTATACACGCCATTTTTTTAATTGTAAATTGTATTTAGCGATATTTTAGAGATATTTGACATCTTACTTGGCGACTTTGAGATGACAATTGTTGGCAACACTGTTTGTAATGAACAGATAGTCTTCTGCAGTGAACATTTTTACACCTATCCATCATGTAAGGAAGAAATTGGCTGGGTCACTGGCTGAGAAGAAACTGTCTACTGAAGGATGCACTGAAAGGAATGCTGTTAGGGACAGAAGAACATATCAAATAATAGACAACATTAAGATATATGGATCATATGCGGAGAATAAGAGGAAGGTAGACTGGATAATGCTGGGTTTGCAGTAAAAGACCTGCCCTTGGGCAGAACACTATGAATGAATGAATGAATGAATGATGTGAGGAAGAAAAGAATTTGTTTTAATCCAGGTTTCCACGGTAAATGGACTATAAAAAGTATTCTGTACTTTCTTTGTGTCAAGATTTACTTTCTTCGATGTTCCGAAGCTAATTAACTGTAAAAATTTACGAGAGTCATTACCTTCGCAATGAACTTGTAAAACTTGAACAATTTCAAGGTAAAAATTGTTTCTGGGCCGGGTATCAATCCTGGGATCTTTGGCTTAGCGCACCAACACTCTACCGACTCAAGTCACAAAGAGTTTGTGTGCGCTCAAAGTTGGGGTTCTGGCGTCTTGTCAGCCCACTTGAGGTGTGTGGATATAAAGAGAAAAAAATTGAGACTGTGTCGTGTGTAGTTTTTGGGTTGCTCAGTCGGTAGAGCGTTGGTGCGCTAAGCTAAAAGTCCCGGGATGGATATACGGCCCCGGAACAATTTTTCCCTTGAAGTTATTCAAGTCTACTTCACAGGGAGCTACACCTGAAAGCGAGATTTGCAACTTGTAAAACTGTAAATAGTCTCGAAAAGTTAGAAAAATGAACCGTAAAAAAATCTTAACAAAGAATATATTTATCAACTTCATATAATAAGATTATTTGTAACATTTTCACAGACGTACAAGTTTTCAACACACTTCCAGCGAAGGAAGTAGCACTCAGACAACGGATCGAAGTTAGTTGTAGAGCTGCCAACTCGTGAAGTCAAATGTCACCAAGTAACAGTAAAAAAGACCATAAAATCACCTAAATATATATTTCATTAATTTTATTCATATGGTAGCAGTTGTGTTAAAATAGAAATAAAAGATAGCCCCATTATTCAGAAATTATAAACCAATCTTAAGGCTTAGAACATTTAGTCTTCCCCTCCTCTTCAAAGACGAAATCCTCTCGAGAAGTTGACGCTGCGGATGTACAGGGACATCATTTTATTTCTACTTGGATTTTTATTGTACCTGCATTTCTGAATGTACTTCACTCTCACCCCTTCACTAATGTCCTTGCTCACGTCAGACACACAAACTTACGGCCGCTGTTGCATTCGAAGTCTTCAAGCAGTGAAGTAAACACTGCAGTGTATATTGTGTTTCATAAGTATGATTGCGTTTTCTATAGAAGAAAGAACCTATATTAATAATATCGTACTAAAAATTATATTCAAGAAACGATAAATTCAATTTCAGAGAATATGCTTCAAAATGTTTTTAATAATATGCGTACTGAATTGAAGCCTGCATTGTAATGAACGGCAACCATTTACAGCAACTTGTTTAAAAATTCAGATTAGCTTTTTTTGAATTGAGGTGGCTAGAAGCAAAGGAATGCTAGTGACATTTGTAATAACGTGAGTTAAGTGCATCCAGTGTAAGCAAAAGTATCTAAAATTTTAGTGGCAAAGGGATATTTTAATCGCAGCACACATTAAAATTTAAATAAACATTTCACCGATTTTACGAAAGCTTAAATATTTAAACCCCATTTTCTCAAAAGTAACTTAAGTGCACTTACAGCCCTTTACTTATGACCCCTCAATTTAAATGTACTCTCTATATCAGGCGTCTCAAGGCCAACGCATAAAAGTTGTTACAAAGAGCTAGTGTAGATAACATAGTCAGCTGAAGAGATAAGCAGAGTACCCGAAGATAGCCGATCGCTGATTAATGTTACAAGCATGAGTGAGCTAAGTTGTAACTGTCGCGGGAGAAATGCTACAAAGCTGCACTTTTGAGTTGTACTGTCACAATAGACGGTTGTTTTCGGAAGGAATAAAATTTCTTAAGTTGTATGCGGTAGTAATAATAATAATAATAATAATAATAATAATAATAATAAATTTATTTACTAGTTATATATTAATGAGTAAAACGAAGGGATCTGAAGCATGAAAAACCGTACATATTACGTAATTATTTAAGCACAAGGAACTGGCCACCCTATCCCATTATCTCCTGGCCTAGTTGCCTCATAAGTGGTGCCTTGTTGGTATCATTTGTGAGGTTCACACCTGTCTTCTGACAGTTGACTAGACAACAACAATATTTCATTTCTAGTAAGTGCTTTGTGGCATCTTTCTTTGTTTTAAGTATATACTATATTTAATAAAATAAAATAATAATAATAATAATAATCAAATTAGAATTAAACTTGTTGGTTGTTAAGGTACGTATTCTTACGACACGTCGATATTAATATAGCAATTACAATAATAGTTAAATAATGTTTTTCGTAATGGTTTCAATAATTAACAATAACCAAAACATCTCAGAAATCCACAATAATTAGAATTATTCAAATCTTAAATCTGGTCTCAAATTCTTTTCTCAAGTCCTTCACTACTTCATTGTATTTGTTACTCTGGTCTTGATTCAAATTAGGTAATAATTTTAGATTAATAAAGTGGTAACAGTTACCCACTGACACTTGCTATTTCCACAATTTCATGTAACTATGAAAGCTTTTATTTCTTTATACATATGCGGTAATCAGGACATTCTTTCCTCGGAGATGCAGACAACATCCTAGCGGTTGCAGATGTTTATTCAAACGTCGCGGTCAATGACGTCATCCGGAGGTACACGAACTGGTCCCGCAAAGAGGAGGAAGTGCTCCGAGGAGGCCCTATTGAGACGTCTGCTCTATATTGTATGTTAACACCAATAATTAATATTCTAAATAAATTAGACATTACATAACGAACATAGCCGCCTGAAAAGTTAAGTTTTTGAAAAAAAAATGTTACTACTCTACTGTATTTTGATAAATTCCGTAAAAGTGATGATCAAACTGAAAATCGTAATATCGTATTTCCCTACAACATAAATGGATACACTACTTTTCTCTCCTCATATACCTAGTAAAATGATTTGTTTACATATTGCACTAGTAACATCAAACTCCTGTAATGGAAGGGGGGCAACAGTGTTTCCGAGTACAGCCAGGTTAATGTTAAAAATGTTGGTAAAAATAAAGTGATGTCCCTGTTTAAGGGTACCAATTTCTTTGACTACATCGTCTGGTCATGTGTAGTTATTGAAGCATTTGTTGACTCTTTTCATGCCGAATTTAATACACATACTGGCATGAAGTGTTTCAATTTGCATTCTATTTCGCAATTTACATTTGGTCAAGTTCTCTACACTGGACATGCGTTCAATATCGGCATTTGGATATGGAGGAGTTAGAAATGATGAAGCAAATGTAGCAAGCTCAGAAAAAAGGGATTTAAACTAACAGTAACACAACTCCATACTGGACTTATTTTATAAAGTATCGTACAAATTTTAAAAGGCCGCTGCATAGGGAAAAGTTCCGACAACTAATCGACAAAATGGGCTGCTAATGAAACAGAACAAATACGCAGTGACTTCTACATCTGTTCTTTCCTACTTCTTGTTACTTCATGCCTATAATAATCCTATTCTGAGAGTTGGAGTGATGAAATCACTGTGATGATGGGGGAGGGAAATCCCCACGTGGTGACGTTACACATTATTTTGAAAAGCTAATGAATTAATATTTAAGGTTAACTAAATGAAAAACCAGACTAAATCAATTAATATTAATTTTCTGTCTCCAAAACCTCAGGACTGCCTCCGTGGTCTGATGGTCAGCATGCTGGCTTCCAGATCAGGAGGTCCTGGGTTCGATTCGCGTCAATGGAATTCCTTGTCACAAAGTATTAGGGGCTGCAAGACAACAAACACCTTTAAGAACAGCTTAAAAGATAACCTTATTAGCATTTCACTCCAATCATACTGATTTAAAATATTACAGACTACACTGTTGCTTTTTTTTCTTTAGACATCATCCTGATTGTGCTGCATTTTCAAAATTGTCTCATAATAATCTCTTTCTATTATCTAATATAATTTGAAATATATTAACATTCTATGTATTTTAGTTTAATTCTGCTACACAGTTTATTTCAGTGTTTAATTAATAGTTCATAGTATTTTGTTGTTTAATTCGTAAATAACTCTTGTACACATGTAACTCTCATCTAAATCAAATTGTTGAATTCTTTGTAAGTTCATGCATATGTATATACACTTTTTGCTGGTTGTGTGGAAGAGAAGGCCTTACGGCCTTAACTCTGCCAGCTAAAATAAATCATTATTATTATTATTATTATTATTATTATTATTATTATTATTATTATTATTATTATTCCCGGGCTCGTCTCTCAGTGAATTTTTATTGAAGAATAGGAATTCCCTGGGTGTCTAGAGTCTGGAAATTTGTATGATTGTGAGTGTGCCGGGTTAATATTAATTAACCAATCGTCACAAATATAAAAATACATCAGGACTGTCGCTGGGCAGTAACCTGAACACACGTTTCAGCGTCACATTGTTGACATGTAACTCCATCTGTTAGCACAACCATAAAGCATCTAATAGAATTTTTCTCCGTTCCATTAGTCTTTCGCCGTATGATGACGCAGAATATCTGCATGGAAATATCATATGTACTTCGGTACATTATAATAATATATATGATATGCGTAAATCGCTTCGTGATTTAAGACGGCGCTTATTCCGTCGGATCCCGGCCAACTAGTCACTCATTACGAGTGCACCTCAGCACATGTGTGGACTTCGGTCCTAGGTTCAAAGATATCTATGACGTAGTCCAGAGGGCGGCCACTAGAGGGAACCCAAGAGTTGGAACCTAAATCTGAGATGATTCTTCCGACGCCGGGGTGGAATCCGGTGTGGCTTAGTGGATAAAGCGTCAGCACGTAGAGCTGAAAACCCGGCGCCGGAGAGAATTTTTCTCCGTTCCATTACTCTTTCATCGTATGATGACGCAGAATATCTGCATGGATATATCATATGTACTTCGGTACAATATAAAAATATATATCTAATAGATGCTATAGAGTTACCAACAACGAAAAAAAAAAAACTCAGATTTATCATTGGGCTTTCTTTAAAAACACCAGAATTTTGACATGTCCCTAAATGATATTTTTTGCACCAAACAGCTTCCCAAAAAACAGATCACCCAATTGGCAACACTGTTGACTGTCAGGACGTAGTAATGAGAGAAGGACAAGTATACAGTCGGTCTAATTGGGGTGTATTACGTGGTATTTCTGATTGGCGTGCTTGGTTCCTTTCGATCAAGATACGTAGTTAGTATGGCATTCTTTACTAACAAAGGAAATTAACCGTCTTTCTAAAACAAAAAAACTAAACACAACCATTTCACCTTTGTTAAAGTATGTACTCTTCGCATACATCAGTCGGTTGATTAGAATTCCTACTTGTAAAGCAAACTTGCCTTAACACGGAGTTAAAACTTTTTACGCTTAGTGTATTTGAACAGAAATTCGGAAGGGTATTTTTCTATAAAACAAAAATAGATTATATTTAGTACAGGGACATCATTTTATTTTTACTAACATTTTTCATATCAACCTGGCTATACCTTTAGAGAACCGGAAACACAGTTTGCTATCCCCTTCCACGACTGGAGTTCGATGATACTGGCGTAAAACACAAACAAATCACTCTACTAGGTATAGGACGGAAGAAAAGTAGTTCATCCATTTACATAAACTAGAAAATATCGCAATTTTGAGTTCGATAATTTTCATTAGGTTTTTGTTTAATCAAAGTACAGTACTGTATTAAGAATATGTGTTTTTACTCACGAACTGAGTTATCCATGTGAACGTATTCATTATGCAGTGTATATTATACTGTCTACAGCACATTAGCGTACAATATAGAGAAAGAAGTTAAATGGAAAAATAATCATAATATGAATATTTAAACACATTTTTGAAAATGGTGGCCGTTCACTTCGGTACAGGCTTCAGTTCTTTTGTGCATATTATCGCAATACAGACTATTGCATCTAATTCCAATCAGCAGTTTCGTCCTTCGTACTAGTAACTCATGTTGAAATAATTCTGTACCTACTCTATAAAAGAATATCTTACGTACTGTAAATTCAATCTTCACTTCTGCCCGACCCGCACAGACAAAATTACTCAGACATGCTTTCTACTGTCCGTCTAAGTGGTTATGCCGCAGGATCGTAGAAAGGGAGGGAAATCACGCGACAGTTAATTACTTAACGAGGCCCTTTTATTTTAGTTATTTTAAACAGTTGTATAATATTACGTAAACGTCCATTTCCTAACAGAAATTAATGTTTTCAAAAAAGAGCTAAGACAGGCCAGCTTTTACAGAGGGGCGAACAGAAGCAGGTGGAGGAAATCGGGATGCGACGTAGGCAAACGGACAGTACCTGTGCGAAAATATAATTCAATATTGAAAACTCTTTCGTCACTGGAAAACGCGAACATATTTCTGGAACGTACTATACTCACTAACTCAGTGCTGTTTACTATATGCGGTCTTGGATCTGTGTGTAGAGGACAGCTGGAACTTCATTAGTAGAAGGGGTGGGAGTGAAGTACAGTCAAAAACTCAGGTACAATAAAAACTGAAGTAAAAATAAAATGATGTCCCTGTATGTCATGTGGACATAAAGACAAGATAAAATATGTTTCATTCAGAGACATTGTTAACAAGACAGAATAGCAATATTAAGTGAAATTAGAATAATTTCATATGCAGAGTGGAAGTGAAATTGCTTTGCAGATTTCCAGAGCGATTAGCTCGTGTTATATGTAACAAAAATTATGATGGAAAGTTCATAGATTTCATTTTCAGAAAAAATGTTTCCCCCCCCCCAAATGTTTAACAATCTCTTATTGGGTAAATATTGCGAGTAGGATCGTGATTTTTGTCCTTACCGATAGGAAATTTAATAAACAGTAATTTATCCCTCTGGCATATTCCAATAGCGTGCACGGTTTTCGTGTAAATTTAATTTTAAAAACCTCTCAATTCAAACCATTGCATGAAGCGAGCCAGTGTCAACGTCTTGGCAGAGAGCAGCTTGCGTACGGAGACTCACCGAGTTCGTTGACCTCTTACATCTGTATCACGAGTAGAGTGTGTTAGCGACGATGTTACCGGGCCGCTGAAAATTCAAACTTAATTTTCTGATTAACCGTGCATTTAATCACAAAGTGTAATATAGGTTTTCTATTCATTTACGTGTACCCTATCGCCATTTTGAATCTGCAAGGTTATTTCACTTCCAAACTGTATACCCTCAACTTTCGGATGACACTCAAATAGTTACCTGAATTTTATCTCGACTTCAGTTTTAGTGATAGTACATGCCAGTTAACAAATTAAGAAATATATACGTCAAAAGATTTGTTTTCAAAAAAATTTACGAATTGGAAAGCCCACGTATTATTAAACAAAGTGTGTTATGTCCACATTTTAACATACTAAACAACACAATTTAAAATTAAGCACAAAAATGTGTGGTGTAATATTGAATATGAATGTAATTCAATTACGAACGATGTGTTCCAATGTATTTAAAATCGTATTGTAATGCGTTAATTAATAATAAATTCAACTCTAATGTAACACAAAACATGAAAATAACCGCGGGGTCAAAGTCGACACGAAACAGAATTTATGTAATTTAAAAGCATTGTAATCAGCGACACGAATGAAAAGTTCATATTGCCGCACCTATATAACGCTTAATGTAGACATTAAACATGTAAAAATGAATATAGGGATTCATTTAAAAAATACGTTTTTGTCATACTTTGTTTAAACAATAACTTTAAAACACTGATATAATATTACTTGGTTTATTTTCAACAGCTTTTCTGTGAAACATTTAATGGCAAATCTAGAAATTGTACAGTTACAAAAAAATATCCCATACTTTCATATACTATGTTTATGCAGTAGGATTTTTATAAATTAAATTGTGTTTACCTTGCGATTATAGACTACAAACAATCTAATTAAATTTACTTTCCCAGTGCAATATGACCACAGTCTAGTATATACAGTCACGAAGCTCAATACGTAGTGAATATGCATCCACAGATAGTTGCTAACCTCTAGGATCGCTAATATCGCCTCATTACAGATAATGCGAAATAGTACCTACACAGTCTATTGTTCCTAGCACCCTTACAACTCAAGCTTCGTGACCAGAGTGCTGCATTGGAGTTAAATCGCTCGCTTGAACTCGGTCGAGTGTTGCACCCTCGAGTGAGATACGATCGGTCGTGATACGCTCGTAATAAATAGAAGCACAGTACAAGGTCATCTCACCGACATGTCTTATCTTGTATGGAAGGCGACAGATAAGATACACATATGTTTTGCTCAAAAGGGAAAAAATAAGGCTTTATTTTCTGCGTTTATGACAAACGTTTAATGGAACAGTCAATGGAACGTACCAAAACAGTAACACGAAGTTATAAATAAAATAGTATGAAAAATTTCGATATACAGTTATTATTGCTGATTAATAATTATTCAATATTTGATTTACCACATATATAATATGATAGGTCCATACATAGTGTTCCGCCTATATACTGCGACAATGTAGAAACGTTTTACAAAATATTATTGATATAGAAGTAGATTAATAAAAATATTAGTACCGAGATAACGTCACAGAAAATATAATAAAACGAATAATCATGCTGCACAACTGTTACAGACGCAAAGATTGATACACTTATTATTATTATTATTATTATTATTATTATTATTATTATTATTATTACTACTACTACTAGAAAACTTGATACAGTTCTTGCATTATCGTGATTGTGTTCTCCGTTTATAATAATTACATTAACATCCAATAACATCTATCAGATCTGGCAAAAACAAAATCACTCCTGTGTGGAAAAAAAAAAAAAAAACATTTACCTACAACATTTATATTACATTTTAAAGCAAGTTTTGTAGTTTTACTATGAAGAGGTTAGTTAAACACTGCAAAGTTTTGAAACGATAAACATCTATGATGTTACTACACAGTTCATCACTGTAACAGGAACGAATGTCTAACGCTCGGCTTATACCGTTCGAGGATTTATAGCTCGTGACAATTTTACCCATCATGCATGTGCGCTACCTATCGGATTATGCTATGAACTACTTGGCGCTCGAGCGAAAACGTCTGATGCAGACCTCTGTTCATGACTGTACATATATACTACACTGTGATATCACTATACCCATCCTACTACCTTGCAGTAAAACTAGTATCACCAGGTAACAGAATGTGATCATGATCACAATAATAATCAGTAAAGGGCTACTGAAAACTCGATTAAACTTTTAATCCAGGTAGGACGTGTGAGTTAGTGCTAATTCCACTAAATTTTAAAGACCGTTGGCAGTGAGTGCTAATAAAATCGCATTACATTTTGAAGTGATGCTACAAATCTGAATAAAATTTGAAGATCAATAGACTGTCAAAGACAGTTCAAGATCGATTAAATTCTATAGCCTATGCAAATAGACTGTGAGTGCCAAAGTAAACTGGACAAAATTCTGGAAACTTGTAGTTGCTGAGTGTTAGAAGAAGGTCGACCAAATTGTGAAGGGAAGTAGCCTATGAGTGTACTTCAACTTGTTAGTGTGATATAGGACAGGTTAACTATGTAGCGGCGTCGCCTAGCAACGGAATATTACGGAGCGCCGTGCCCGATAACTTCTTAACTGAGGTCACGGACCAATCAATGGCGGAGCGTGACTCACGTCACGTGACCAGACGCTGCTACGTCATCACCAACAATATACGATCGAAAGGAGGAAGGAAATATACGCATTGCGTAACAATTCCAGTGTTTCCTAGAATTGCATTCGGTGGTAAATCGATGTTTAAAAAAATTACGGAATGAAACAGCTTCGAAAGCGACTCTTTCTTTCGATGTCTCACTTATTTACCGCTAACCTAGCATCGTTATTGCCGCGTACCTACTGAAGGGTTTGGCTATTTGTCAACATTTAGCTTAAACAAGGGATGACAAAACGCCTGCACTGCATGCTCTCAACAACCCGCACAACGTTTCCTTAAGAGCGATGATTGTACTTATTCTTGCTGATAAGTGAATAAAGTGGTCTCATCCTGCCTAAGGTTTTTCCGTGGTTTTCCTAAGGCGTTAAGACAAATGTCGGGATGAGCCCTAAAAGAAATGGGCCACGGACCTGCATTCACTTCCCCAGACATTGGTGACGGCTCAAGATTAATGATTGTTCACATCGAACTCGGGCCCTGGCAGGGTTCAATCGTCCCCTTGTACAGATCACTGGAGTCATCAAGGAGCCAATTGGCTGGTCTCCTGATCTGAGAAAAATCATCAAAGCGCCAATTGGCTATTGTAAGATTAATCCCTACGCGTTCGAATCTTCAAACAGCCAAACTGGCTATCACCGTTTCGTGCCTAGACTTCTCCTCCACCGCGTCTCTCCTCCGGATCAGGTCGCTGTACTTCTGCCCCTCCTCCCCCCCGTATGTTGTAGCTAATCAGTTACGTCCATTTTCGGCTTACCCACTAGAAATTTCTAGCGCTCCTTCACTGGGGCGGCGAAACCCGAAGTGAGACAAGTGGCCAAGAGGCTTGGAGCTCACATATTCAGTTTTTCACAGCCCCAACTCCCCCCTTGCAAAAAGGACGTGCTTTCACGTACCTTTAAAGTTTCTCCTCCCACTTCCCCCCACTCATTCATTTATTCATTCAAAATAATGTGGGATTTGTATTGCTTGTAGTATGAGCACGTAATTCAGGCGTTTCGAGATTCCTGGCTTAGATGAATAAATAATTTTACAAATGATCCGATGCTAAGAACTACGATAATTACGAACACAAAGGTAGTAGTAGTAGTAGTAGTGTAAGTAGTAGTATTAGTAGTAGTATAAGTAGCAGTAGCAGTAGTAATAGTAGCAGTAGCAGCAGTAACAGTAGTAGTAGCAGCAGTAGCAGTAGACGTAGTAGTAGTAGCAGTAGTAGTAGTAGTAGTAGTAGTAGTAGTAGCAGCAGCAGCAGTAGTAGCAGCAGTAGCAGTAGCAGTAGTAGTGTCAGTAGCAGTAGTAGTAGTAGTAGCTGTAGCAGCAGTAGCAGTAGTAGCAGTAGTAGCTGTAGCAGTAGTAGCAGTGGCAGTAGTAGTAGCAGTAGGAGCAGTAGCAGTAGTAATGTCAGCAGCAGTAGCAGCAGCAGTAGCAGCAGCAGCAGTAGCAGTAGTAGTAGCAACAGTAGCAGTAGTAGTAGTAGCAGTAGTAGCAGCAGCAGTAGACGTAGTAGTAGCAGTAGTAGTAGCAGCAGTAGCAGCAGCAGCAGTAGTAGTAGTAGTAGTAGCAGTAGTAGCAGCAGCAGTAGTAGCAGTAGTAGTAGTAGCAGTAGTAGTAGCAGCAGTAGCAGCAGTAGCAGTAGTAGTAGCAGCAGTAGCAGTAGTATTAGCTTGTAGCAGTAGTATCAGTAGTAGTAGTAGTAGTAGTATTAGTAGCAGCAGTAGTAGTAGTAGCAGCAGCAGTAGTAGTAGTAGCAGTAGCAGTAATAGTAGTAGCAGTAGTAGTAGTAGTAGTAGTAGTAGTAGTAGCAGTAGTAGTAGTAGCAGTAGTACCAGTAGTGGTTGTAGCAGTAGTACCAGCAGTAGTAGTAGCAGTAGTACCAGTAGTAGTAGTAGCAGTAGTACCAGTAGCAGTAATAGTAGCAGTAGCAATAATAGTTGTAGTAGTAGTAGTAGTAGTAGCAGTAGCAATAATAGTAGTAGTAGCAGTAGTAGCAGTAACAGTAGTAGTAGTAGCAGTAGTAACTGTAACAGTAGTAGCAGTGGCAGTAGTAGTAGTAGTAGTAGTAATAGCAGTAGTAGTAGTAGTAGCTGTAGCAGTAGTAGCAGTAGCAGCAGTAGCAGTAGCAGTGGTAGTAACAGTAGTATCAGTAGTAGTAGTGTCAGTAGCAGTAGTAGTAGTAGCAGTAGCAGTAGTATTAGCTTGTAGCAGCAGCAGCAGTAGTAGAAGCAGCAGCAGTAGTAGTAGCAGCAGCAGCAGCAGTAGTAGTAGTAGTAGTAGTAGTAGTAGTAGCAGTAGCAGTAGTAGTAGTAAAGTAGTGGTAGCAGTAGCAGCAATAGTGAAGTAGTAGTAGCAGCAGTAGGAGTAGCAGTACTAATAGTAGCAGTAGTAGTAGTAGTAGTAGTAGCAGGAGTAGCAGTAGGAGTAGCAGTACTAATAGTAGCAGTAGGAGTAGCAGTAGTAGTAGTAGCAGTAGAAGTAGCAGTAACAGTAGCAGTAGCAGCAATAGTGAAGTAGTAGTAGCAGCAGTAGTAGTAGTAGCAGTAGAAGCAGCAGTGGTAGAAGTAGTAGTAGTAGTAGTATAGTAGCAGTAGCAGCAGTATCAGTAGCAGCAGTAGCATTAGTAGCAGCAGCAGTAGTAGTAGTAAAGTAGTAGTAGTAAAGTAGTGGTAGCAGTAGTAGTACATTAATTGTGAAGAACGTATCATATCTGGGATGATAAGTTATTTTGCTTACTCTTATAGTTCCCATGACAATTACGTCATGATTGTTCATCAGAACTATTTTTCAGATATTAAGTGGAGTTAACCCTCGCAACCTATCTGTTGTGGTTTCTGACCCCATACTTTTTACATACGCTTGTAAGTTGGCAGAATGTAGTTCTATTCATTCAGCATTCTATAAATGCCACAATACAGCATGGTCCATATCTCAACAGATATTTGTTTCGGGATACGTGTTTATAAGGACTTTATTTCGAGTTTCGACCAATGCTAGCGCCTGTAAAAATATACGACACTTTTTTCAACACCCTGTGTGTTAACGGAAACTACTGTACTGTCATCTTGTATTTTGTTACTCTCTTTACATGAGTTGAACAAACGCTCTCATTAAATATGTTGTACCAGATCGTTTTACCTTTACGGTTGCATTACACTCATAAAACATTGTATCGAAATGAGACAGTTTGTACAATCACAGCTGATAAATTCTCTCCTTCAGTTATCTAGAGCTTCTTCTTTAAAGACTGACTCCTTGAATTGGTTTGAAGCTGTTTTCCTTCAGATTAAATGAAGGCAGCAGACTCTGTTTCCGTCATTGATATAGTTACAAATACTGTTTTTATTTCATTACTAAAATCTACATCAACATCGCTATGTCTTCTACCGCGTCTTCCATGGATCTTTAATAATTTATATCATAAAGCAACAAACATTTCCATCACCACGTCTTTCATACATATTCAGTGAATTCCTAACGATATGCTACAGCTGTATCTAAAAGGATTGCTGTCAGTACTTCACTGAGTAGTTAAAAGTCCTCCAGAACTGGAATGAACAAATGGACGAATGAATGAATGAATGAATAAAGGAAAATAAGGAAGAACGAATGAAAGAAAGAAAGAGAGAATGAACGAATGGAAGAAATAACGAAGGAAGGAATGAACGAAGGAAGGAATGAACGAAGGAAGGAATGAACGAAAGAAGGAATGAACGAAAGAACGAAGGAACGAAAAAACGAATGAACGAATGAAGGAATGAACGAAGGAAGGAATGAATGAAGGTACGAAGGAATGAACGAAGGAAGGAATGAACGAAAGATGAATGAACGAAGGAACGAAGGGACGAAAGAACGAATGAACGAAGGAAGGAATGAACGAAGAAAGGAATGAACGAAAGAACGAAGGAACGAAAGAACGAATGAACGAATGAAGGAATGAACGAAGGAAGGAATGAATGAAGGAACGAAGGAATGAACGAAGGAAGGAATGAATGAAGGAACGAAGGAATGAACGAAGGAAGGAATGAATGAAGGAACGAAGGAATGAACGAAGGAATAAACGAAAGAAGGAATGAACGAAGGAAGGAATGAACGAAAGAACGAATGAACGAAGGAACGAAGGGACGAAAGAACGAAGGAACGAAGGGACGAAAGAACGATGGGACGAAAGAACGAATGAACGAAGGAAGAAATGAATGAAGGAACGAAGGAATGAACGAAGGAAGGAATGAACGAAAGAAGGAATGAACGAAAGAAGGAAGGAACGAAGGGACGAAAGAACGAAGGGACGAAAGAACGAAGGGACGAAAGAACGAATGAACGAAGGAAGGAATGAATGAAGGAAAGAAGGAATGAACGAAGGAAGGAATGAACGAAAGAAGGAATGAACGAAGGAAGGAATGAACGAAAGAAGGAATGAACGAAGGAAGGAATGAACGAAAGAAGGAATGAACGAAGGAAGGAATGAACGAAAGAAGGAATGAACGAAGGAAGGAATGAACGAAAGAACGAATGAACGAAGAAAGGAATGAACGAAAGAACGAAGGAACGAAAGAACGAATGAACGAATGAAGGAATGAACGAAAGAACGAATGAACGAAGAAAGGAATGAACGAAAGAACGAAGGAACGAAAGAACGAATGAACGAATGAAGGAATGAACGAAGGAAGGAATGAATGAAGGAACGAAGGAATGAACGAAGGAAGGAATAAACGAAAGAAGGAATGAACGAAGGAAGGAATGAACGAAAGAACGAATGAACGAAGGAACGAAGGGACGAAAGAACTAATGAACGAAGGAAGAAATGAATGAAGGAACGAAGGAATGAACGAAGGAAGGAATGAACGAAAGAAGGAATGAACGAAAGAACGAATGAACGAAGGAACGAAGGGACGAAAGAACGAAGGGACGAAAGAACGAAGGGACGAAAGAACGAATGAACGAAGGAAGGAATGAATGAAGGAACGAAGGAATGAACGAAGGAAGGAATGAACGAAAGAAGGAATGAACGAAGGAAGGAATGAACGAAAGAAGGAATGAACGAAGGAAGGAATGAACGAAAGAACGAAGGAACGAAGGGACGAAAGAACGAAGGGACGAAAGAACGAATGAACGAAAGAACGAATGAACGAAGAAAGGAATGAACGAAAGAACGAAGGAACGAAAGGAATGAAGGAAGGAAAGAATGAACGAAGGAAGGAATGAACGAATAAGAGAAGAGAAGAGAAGAGAAGAGAAGAGAAGAGAAGAGAAGAGAAGAGAAGAGAAGAGAAGAGAAGAGAAGAGAAGAGAAGAGAAGAGAAGAGTTCATTCTTTATCTGTAATACTCTTTTACCCTTAAAACTCAAGAATAATATTATATTTTACAAAAAATTTCAAAGTAGTGTAATATTCTGAAAATATTGAGATTAGGACAAATGTTTATATGACATTTTTTGCTCAGAATGTCTTCGGAAATAAGCTCCGTAAGGGAGCTAATCACCCTGTATAATGCTTCGTATTGAATCTAGCATAATTTGAAACTAGACCTTTCCCTGGACATCAGTTTAAGACCTTCACTCCCTGGTTTGTCCACTTCGATTGTTTATCTGACCATTTTTACATTCTAATATAATTTCTTCTGTAAATACAAAATTTACTCTTGATTTATTTGTAACCAAATATTAAATCTATCAATAATATTTCATTAGTTCATATTCCTTTTGCTATGAGACTGGGAGTGGGAGAGAGAGCGCGCTAGCTAACACAGACGATCGAAAAGTAGTAGAAAAGAGAAACGAAACTAAGAAGATTTCCTAGTTACAGAGTAACTAACAACAGAAGCGTGACAAACTCGCATCAGTCCTTAATCCTGACTTGTGCGATGTCAGCGCATTCTCTTTGTGAAGTTCAATAAATCCTGCAAGAACTTTCAAGACGTGTTGGCAGAGAAAAAAATCACCTCTGTACCAACACTCCAAACTTACATTGATTTTTTTTCGAATAAGAAACCAAAATAACGTAAGCTTCTACTGCAGACAAAATGTTGATATGTCCTACAATATACCCTTGTTCGCCCAATGACGGAATATGGAGCAGTAGGCTGGGATCCGTACAGACAAAACCAAATCGATTCAATAGAAAAGGTTCAACGCAAGGCAGCAAAATATGTCAAAATTGAAAATGGACATAGTGAAGAGATAGTAAAAGACTTAGGGTGGGAATCTCTCAAATCAAGGCGACGAAAAACCAGAATGATCGCATTGTTCAAGGCACAAATGGGACACAAAGCATGGACCGATATCAATGCTAGATTAGCAACACCATCATACTTAGGAAGGGCTGATCATATTAGGAAGTTTAAATGTAGAAAACAAAGAAAGGACGTGGCAAAATTTTCCTTTGTTAACCGCACAATAGTGGACTGGAACAGCTTACCTGCCGCAATCTTTTACGGTGGTCCTCTCAAAATCAGTACAATTAAGGAAAGGTTGAGATGATTAGACTGAAAATTTAATTGTAGGTGCAGTGTAATTATTTAAGCTGTGTTATGTAATTAATTAAGTTGACATGTAATTAATTAAGTTGATATGTAATTAAATAAGGTGATATGTAATCGGTGTACTTTTGCTTATTTTAGGCGTTATTATAGCATAGTTTTTATTTATAGTCCTAAGTTTATTGCATTTATTTATTTATTTATCTACGTATTTATTTATTTATTTCCTTATTTATTTATAGTTAGATTTAAATTATTTAAATTTATTTTTATTGCTGTAATTATTGTAATATTATTTCACATTATATATCACTGCCACCAGATGTATACCCAATTGTAGTGTTAATACATACATAAATACATACATACACATACATACACACACACACACACATACATACATACATACATACATACATACATACATACATACATACATACATACATACATACATACATACATATATACTGGTGGCAATAATTCTGGAAACTTTTAGTTTTTGTACTGAATTATTATAACATCTGCATTGATTCACAGATTTATACAATTGAAAATGTTACTCGTGACTGATTCGTTAATTATGCGGTTATAATAAAGGTATTATATTAAATCCTGAATATTTAGCAACAAATAATCATTACTATGTGGAAAATTATGTTCCTGTCGTTTAAGATCTCAATATTAATTTCAGATTTCATTATAATTTCCCAATATTTACTGTAATAAAAACTGGTCCATTGTTGATTTTAAGATTATTGTGGATCAGTAGAAGCATTGATGAGCACTGTTAGTATACAATATGGACATTATTAATGTGTTTCTATCATTAGTCTGACTTAAGATTTCGTTCGGTTAACACCCGATTGCTTTACAATAAACTTTATTGATCATTTTATCACAATGGCTCCAGGAAAGGATTGGACATCTTCTAAACGAAGTAGGACAGTCACACTTCGAGAAGAAGGCTACACATTCAATGAAATTGCAAGGAAGGTTGGTAATGGTGCTACAATGTCTGGCGTCCAGAAGGTATGGCAGAGGTACATACAATCTTGTAAAACAACACCTAGGACTGGTAGAAAACCTGAAGTCCAAGAGATATGAGGCAGATTTGTCGATTAGCATTGAAAGATCGAAGTAAATCTTCTAAAGAGACACAAGAAGTTCTTTCACATCTTCCTACATCAGTCATTTCTATAATTCTGGAATGCAGCAGAGTGATTTCTGCAGGCATTTGCTAGAAGGGATATTGAAAAATGCTAACATACATATATCGAGAAAAGTACATTATCTACTTGAGGCAGATTTGAAGTAGAATGTTTCTCTTTATCGTTTATTTTCCAACCTTACTACATAATTTCGTAGCAGTGTTCCTGAACTAATATTCTTTTTGTATTATATTTCCACAGTACGTAATTTCCAATAATTTCTTCTCCTTTTCTTGATATATGATCATGGATGGGCAACTCATGCTCACAAAGTGTTGAAAAAACCTTGAAAGATAGAAAGACAGACGGAGCCAGCCGCAGCAGTTACAAGTTGTTTGTAGTTTCGCTGCAGAAGCAGTTCACTGCCACGGTGCGCTCTGGCGGCTCATGCAGGAGGTCGTGATATCTACTCCATGATTTTAATTTCAGAATGACGCATGGTACAACAATTACAGTAAGTTTAGACAGACTGTACCTGAACACACATAACAAAATTATATTATTTCCAAACTTTGTATATTAGTTTAGTACTGGAAATACAAACTGAATACAACTTTTTCAAGATAGAAGAAATATAGCTGCAACACTTATTTATTATTACACTATTTGTTAATATTTCTTATTATTAGTCTCATTTTAAACATAGAACGCTAGAATTTACAAGTATTTATACATTAAAGAGTATTCCTCTGTTCTCAGAAAGGTAATAGTCTGTATTCGCAAATAATCACAAATTCAAGGAAGTAATTTTTACATGGCAGGGCAAATGAAATAAACTTACTTCTGAGCTCTTTCTGTATATTGAGAGCTTCTACACTTCTTTCTTGGATTAAACTCTGCCTCAAGCACATAATGTGGAAGCAAAGAGTATATTTGGAAATTCTGACTTAGGCAGCATTATGAACAGTTCGATTTCTGATTTCGTGGAATCTGAGTGGCGTGCTGTTCTGTAGATTTATCAATTCAAGCTATAAACTTTCAGAATTTTCTATCGGCTGTAAGCCAAACAAATTTCAGAAAAATCTCCATTCCTTGTCAATTCTCACTTACCAGTTAATTCTGCTGTAGGTCTTGAAGTAGGGCCTTATATTTGATAAGAAGATTTTCTTATCAATGTTAAAGATAGTTTATAGTCAAAGAAACTGAAGTTGTCTATGATCTACATGATACTGCCACATTTCAAATTTATCCATAAATGCTCTTAGCTAGTCGATCATATGTCGTGCAATTCTGTAACTCGCACGCACAACGTGCTAATGATATTTGATATCAGTCTCACCTTGTTGAGATCCCATTTTTACCTTTAGCTATTCTAAAGCAGATCTAGACGGCATTTCTTTATTAAAACCTTCACTATGCTTGTTTATAACATAAAATGTCAGGCGTAAAAAGTGTAATAGAACCTAATACAAGCTTTACTTCCGTTCTTAATAAAAAAAACCTTCTCTTTCGACTCATCACTAAAAGGAAATGATCTGGGGATTATTTTGTTTTTCACTTAAAACCAGCCGCCACTTATTGCAGACGCGAGCAAACTTGTGTCTTGCATACAGTCACTACAGCTAGTACAGAGTTCGTTCCACCTGACTGAGGTTGTGTTGACAGGGAGCACGAGTTGCCCACCCATGTATATGATAATCAGTAAATCTATAAGTTTTGCATTCAATTTCGTGTGATTGGAAGATTTAAATTCTGCCATTTTAAAAACCGCTCACTAAACTGCACAACTCCACAACAAACGTTAGCATGTAATTAAACTGCTTCTCTGCTATATTTATTGCTACAATGTAGTTAAGAAAGTCATCCATCTACACTTGCACAACATACTTTTGAGTTGTTTATATGAACAAAGTATAGTATACACAGAAAACAGCTAGTGTATTAGCACCGGCGTGATGTATATGCTTGGCTCCACCCAACTTGAAACCTACGTTTCGGTACGAAATTCCTAGCCCTGCAAATCAAGCTTTGAGGTATAACTCCCTGTAAAGTTGATGCCCCGGGTTTGATACTCGGCCGCGGAACAACTTTTCCCTCGAAATTATTCAAATCAACTTTACAGGGAGTTATAACTGAAAGCTTGATTTTCATAATACATACACTGTACGTTAACAGAAAACCACAATTCAAGTCACACAGAGTTAGTGTGCACTCAATTTGGTTGCATGACGGTTGTCAGCCCACTTTGAGGTCTGTGGATACAGAGGGAAAAATTGGATTGGTGTCTAGTAGAGTTCCCGGGTAGCTCAGTTGGTAGAGCGTTGGTACGTTTAACCAAAGGCCCCGGGTTAGATACCCGGCCCCGGAACAATCTTTCCCTCGAAGTTATTCCTAGCCCTATTCCAAACATCTCCCCTTGCACAGTGAGAGTTTTATTAGCAGACTTCGAGACTTTGGACCCGATACAATAAGTTTACTGTGCATGCACTATAGGTTGTTGACTCGCTGCAGGTAGATAGAGATGTGTTGAGGTAACAACGTTGCTATTTAGAGTAGAGTACGGTAGAATGGGGGAACACACACATATGGACATTCTGAAAGTAAATACACATTACACAATGATAATGTCAAAAGAATGTGAAAAGCATTTATTCTCCTGTCTTTTATAAGCATTTGTATTTAATTGAATCGTTGAGTTGGAAAAGGGGCCATGTCCTGAAAAGTAAATTGTTCAGGAGAGACAAAAAACTCTGGACATGACCCCTTCTCCAACTCAATACTAATCTAATGCACACTTCTGTTGACGGGACATGACTCCTAGTTATACCAAACGATGCGTACAGACATAGCAGTCAGGTATCACCAATAAATGCCAGTATGAAACATGATGGACTTGACCCCTTTTCCAACTCACCGATTCAATTATACACAGTGTAGCAATTTTAAATTTTTCATTTATCCTATTGGTCGTTTTTTGAAAGTGCAGTTACAGTACCGAATTGCAATGTACCTACTACAAGATACATTTTCAGTGTCTCAAACGTAAATATTTTTCCGTTATCTACCAAACTTTGTACTGTAGAAAGCTACGCTCTACGTCGCATGACGCGATAGGAGCAAAACGAAAAAACATAACATCATTGCAGTCTCTAAGAGACAGTCCTTTATTCTCGGGTGACTATGTCCACTAATTTGCTGTTTATATTACACAATGTTCCATATCCGTTATTTTTACATAAAATTGATTTCCACTTCTGTTTTACACATTCAGTAACCGGTGTACATGGTGTCTCATTAATTCTCTGCATCATTTTCTAAATTAATTTGAGGGCTTCCGGCATCTCTTGCTCTGACTTCTCTAACCGGGTAATAGTTTCAGACACAGTTTGTATGAAAACCAAATTATTCGTCAGAAACTTCAAATCCAGAGCGTTTTCCTTTGCATATTTGTTGTCATTCATTCTACAGTACTCCCACCCACTGTACGCTTTACCACTATACTCAGTACGCCGTTATGCGGATTTCCCACTGAACTGCTCTATTGGGTCCGAAGTCTAGAAGCCTGCTTATTAGTGACGAAGCGCGTAAGTTTAACATGAGTAAATATCAATTACATGTCATTATTCCACTTCATCGCAGGCCTCATATTAGACACACCCTTGGCTATCCTGTAGTGTAAAGGCTTTAATTAGGCAGGCAGGAGGCGGGGTTCTCTGTGTCAGGTCCATTACTTGCGATGATAGCACATTGGTTAGGAGGTGTTACAAACTTTTAGACAATTTAACTAGTCCCACTCTCGGTTAAATGCACGAATCTTTTAATATAGTACAGTTAAGACATATTATTAAATTCACAACGAACATGCAACAAATTTTTGAAGATACTATGGAAAACTGTAAAGGAGAAAAAGTTGATACGAAGGTCAATCAATAAGTTCGCAGACTCTCCGAATGTAGGCAAAACACGACATAGGAAGCCGAGAAGTTTTACAGCACGCCTGGAGTACACACTAAATGCATCACTTCAAAAGCGGAGAAGAGGACTAGCCATGAGGCGTAGGAATATTGAGAGATTTCCCAGTAGGTCCTTGACATGTTTGCACAAAATCACGAGTAGAAGTTTAATTCTCAAAGATGAAGCATGGATAGAACAGAGAAAAATTCTCTCCGGCACCGGGACTCGAACCTGCATTTTCAGCTCTACGTGCTGACGCTTTATCCAATAAGCCAGACAGGATTCCGGTTCCGATGCCGGATCGAATCCTCTCAGTTTAAGTTCTATCTCTCATCATACGATGAAAGAGTAATGGAACGGGTTCAAATCCCGGCGCCGGAGAGAATTTTTCTCCGTTCCATTACTCTTTCATCGTATGATGACGCGGAATATCTGCATGAAAAATCATATGTATTTCGGTACATTAAAATAATAATATATATGACATGCGTAAATCACTTCGTGATTTAAGACGGCGCTTATTCCGTCGGATCCCGGCCAACTAGTCACTCATACCGAGTGCACCTCAGCACATGTGTGGACTTCGGTCCTGCGTTCATAGACATCTATGACGTAGTGCAGAGGGCAGCCACTAGAGGGAACCCAAGTGTTGGAGCTTAATCTGAGACGATTCTAACCGGCGTCGGAGTTGTATCCGGTGTGGTTTAGTGAATAAAGCATCAGCACGTAGAGCTGAAAACCCGGGTTCAAATCCCGGCGCCGGAGAGAATTTTTCTCCGTTCCATTACTCTTTCATCGTATGATGACGCAGAATATCTGCATGAAAAATCATATGTATTTCGGTACATTAAAATAATAATATATATGATATGCGTAAATCACTTCGTGATTTAAGACGGCGCTTATTCCGTCGGATCTCGGCCAACTAGTCACTCATACCGAGTGCACCTCAGCACATGTGTGGACTTCGGTCCTGCTTTCATAGACATCTATGACACAGTGCAGAGGGCGGCCACTAGAGGGAACCCAAGAGTTGGAGCTTAATCTGAGACGATTCTAACCGGCGTCGGAGTTGTATCCAGTGTGGCTTAGTGGATAAAGCATCAGCACGTAGAGCTGAAAACCCGGGTTCAAATCCCGGCGCCGGAAGAGAATTTTTCTCCGTTCCATTACTCTTTCATCGTATGATGACGCAGAATATCTGCATGAAAAATCATATGTATTTCGGTGCATTAAAATAATAATATATATTCTATCTCTCAGTTTTCCATTTGTTCTTTTTTTTTTCTTTTTTCTCTGTTCTATCCATCCTTCATCATATGGTAACGCAGAATTCCTACACGGAAATATCATATGTACTTCGATAGCCTGGAAAGCACTACATTTCTCTATGCGTATTCTGAAGAAATATAACCGAAGGTCAAAATAATTAGCGTACAAAACCCTTGTTAGCCCAATTATGGAATATGGAGCAATAGGTTGGGATCCCTACAGACAAAATCAAATCGATTCAATAGAAAAGGTCCAACTCAAGGCAGCAAAATATGTCAAAATGGGAAAGGGACATGGTGAGGAGATAGTAAAAGACTTAGGGTGGGAACTTCTCGAATCAAGGCGACGAAAAACCAGACTCACCGCATTGTTTAAGACACAAATGGGACACAAAGCATGGACCGATATCAATGCTAGATTAGCAACACCATCATACTTAGGAAGGGCTGATCATATTAGGAAGTTTAATGTAGAAAACAAAGAACGGACATGGCAAAATTTTCCTTTGTTAACCGCACAAAAGTAGACTGGAACAGCTTACCTGCGGCAATCTTTCAGGGTGGTCCTCTCAAAATCAATACATTTAAGGAAAGGTTGAGAAGATTAGACTGACAATGTAATTGTAGGTGCAGTGTAATTATTTAAGTTGTGTCATGTAATTAATTAAGTTGATGTGTAATTAATTAAGATGATATGTAATTAAGTTGATTTGTAAATAATTAAGGTGATATGTAATTACTTAAATTGGTAATAGTTGGGTGAAATAGAAGTACTTATAAGTTAGGTTTACTTTTGCTCATTGTTATGCTTTATTATAGAATAGTTTTTATTTATAGTCCTAGGTTTATTGCATCTATTTATTTATAGTTAGAAATAAATTTAGGTTTATCTTATTTTATTTTATTTCATTTTGTTTTTCTTTTATTGCTGTAATTATTGTATAATTGTAATGGTATTATATATCACTGCCACTGGGTGTAAACCCAATTGCAGTGTTAATAAATACATACATACATACATACATACATACATACATACATACATACATACATACATACATACATACATACATACCAATAATATGATATGCGTAAGTAATCACTTAGTGATTCTGTGACAGTACATGAGGGTAGGCCACCAAATTAAATATCAGACCTCATCCTGACCTTTAAACTCCTGCGACTATGTCATTCTTATGTAAACAATTGTTATTTTCTCTACCTTAATCCCGTAGGACAGACATTCAGAGCGTTTATCTGCTCTCTACATTACACGTCCGTGTGGATACAAAACAAACATACCTCAGTTGGAAAAACAATACAAAACAGTGCGATCGTCAGCTTCATGCCGACTTCCAAATGGTGTAGCTGGAGTTAAAAAAATGAAGAGGGATTTATTCATTTTATACAATCTACAAACCTGGAAAACAACAGACGGGAAAAACGTTTATTCATTTTAATATTTCCTTGCATACTTAGAATCATTGTTACATGCCATGTAACTTGAAACTACGGAACAACACACAAACTTGAGATAGTCACTTGTAAATTAAAAAAAATAATATTAAGAATTATGAACGAACACGCTGTAACTTCACTTATTAACATTAAAATTGAACGTGAAGATTGAAAAATTATTTATTAAATGTTATGGGATAAAGGCCACCATTCTATTTCGTATATTACAATAGCTTTTTCAATTTCCGAGATTCTGTTATGCACTTCACACACATGTATTTATTTTATTTTATTTTATTTATTTAATAATAACATATATATAAAAACGTTACATTAAAATACCCCGAAAGAGCAAAGCTCGTGTTCGGGGACGTTTCGTTACATAGATACACATACTTTGTAGACAAAATACTTAATAAAAAGCTCACATAAAGATGATAATAAAATTAGTAAATAGTAATACTAATAATAACTGAGTGAAAAAAGAGACGATGTTTAGATTGATGGATTAATATTAAATTATTATTATTAGTAGTATAATTAGTGCAGGTCATGTTGATATAGTAACCAAGATAAAATAGAAAATACACTTAGGATAGAAATAAACTTGTTTTACAATACATGGTACATAATATATATACAGGGAAGTCTGTCATATAAATTTTTTAATTCTGGATCTGAAAATTTCATTGCTTAAAGTAGTCAATACTATTTTTGGACGATCGTTAATTTAAATAAATTAATTAATAAATAAGTTTTTAATGTTATATTTATTTTAAGAGTAGATAAAGCTCGATTTGTTTCATTTGGATTTATATTTTAACGGGACTTTGGATTTTGTTGCTATGATAGTACTGTTGTTATGTACATACAATTTCATTGTTGTTTTGTCCTTCTCCATAAGGTCCACACCTGTGGAGTAGTGGTCAGCGCGTCTGGCCGCGAAACCAGGTGACCCGGGTTCGAATCCTGGTCGGGGCATGTTACCTGGTTGAGGTTTTTCCGGGGTTTTCCCTCAACCCAATATGAGCAAATGCTGGGTAACTTTCGGTGCTGGACCCTGGACTCATTTCACCAGCATCATCACTTTCATTTCATTCAGACGCTAAATAACCTGAGATGTTGATACAGCGTCGTAAATTAACCCAATAAAATGAAAAAAAAATTCTCCATAAGTTGTAATTTTCTGTCAGTTTCAATATTAATCGTAGAATTTATGGCAGAAATAATTGTAGACAACGACTGTGCTGATATGATGGAATGTAGTGACATAGAAGAGGCAGTGGAAAGTAGGTTGTGATACACTAATACCGGAGAATCGAAACTAAGGTATGAAGGAGCATATTATATATGATTTTACTTTCCACAGAGCGTGCGGAAAAATTTCATTACATTATTGTTTTTTCGTTGTTGTTACAATTACAGGGAATCGTGTATGAATTCAAGTTCCGTGTCATGGCAACAGTAACAAAAAAACTCAAGATCGTCCAAAAAATAATATAAAAACATGGTCATCTAGAAAATTACACCTTGCCATTAAAAAAATTACAAACGTTCTGTTCAAAATTAATACATAACTAAAATACATCTACACTAATAATAAATCTGTAGCCGAAATTTTTCTGGTAATTTTCGATTTTCCAAAAATAATTAGTCCTAAGATATATAATTAACCACCCTGAAACCGAAAATCGCTATTTTGAAATTTTTGTTCGTATGTCTGTCTGTCTGTCTCGATGTTTGTTACCTTTTCACGCGATAATGGCTGAACCGATTTCGATGAAAATTAGAATATAAATTAAGTTCGTTGTAACTTAGATTTTAGGCTATATGGAATTCAAAATACATTACTTAAAAAGGGGGTTATAAGGGGCCTGAATTAAATAAATCGAAATATCTCGCTTATTATTGATTTTTGTGAACAATGTTACATAACAAAAGTTTCTTTACAAATCATTTTCGATAAGTTTTATTCTTTGAAACATTTTGATAGGACTGATATTTAATGAGATAAATGAGTTTTAAAATTAAAATAACTGCCATCTAACTCGGTGTAATGAAATAAAAAACAAATGACTTCGTCTATAAGGGGCCTTGGACAACAACAATCGAAAGCTATGAAACTAGCCTACAGAGAATGTTTCTGTGTTTGTATGAAGTAATTAATATCGGAAGCTAAATTAACCGATTTGTATAATTAATTATTATTTCACCATTTTAAATTATAGTTTCTCTAGATGGACATAATGCTATAATGTTATTACAGTAACTTCTGAGTGAAATGAGGACAGGTAAGATTAAAATAGCTTCTTATGCATAGAAAACTTTATAGGCTATTCTGTATATTCGTTTCCTCTATTTCTTAAAATAATGTCTATGTAAGTTACTGTACATACGCTATCAACACACTTTTTAGATTATATAATATAATATAATATAATATAATATAATTAATATAATTTAATTTATTTAAGTTATTTGAAGGGTTCAGAAACATTGTGGGCCAAGCGCCATTTACTGAAGACGTAGAAAACAAGGGATAAAATTAAGTTATTACCATAATTCAATGGAAACTTATAGCAAGTAATATAAAGTATACACATTAAATCTAAATGATGTCAATGTTCATTAAACTATGGTTGCATGTAATAAAAATTAAGAAACATGTTAAAGGAATTGTCACTGCACCAAATGAGTGTCTCTGGACCAAAATGATTGCATTTTAATGATTTAAATATAATTTAAATTGAGTAACATATTAAACGATTTATCCTTCTATCAAACACGAATGTTCCCTGGATCAAATGTCCTATTTTAATTATGTAATTACTTTATAGTTATCTCTAACGGGTGCAGCGGAGCGCACGGATACGGCTAGTAATAAATAAAATAAAGATACAAATTATGATTATGCAAAAAATAATATGCAATATACGGGCGCTAAGTAGCGTGGCTATATCACCAAAGGGTATGCAGGGGGAAGTTAGATGAACTTTTGTGTCAGTAGATTCGTATAATATTAATCATCTTAAAAATAAACTCTCTAATAGCTGATTCTTTCTCTTCTCTTACAGCTCATATGCCAGGTCTTTCCTACTCATCTACTGTATACTTTCCACTCCTAGTCTGTGAATGATTGTGTAGCCGAATGGCCACGCTCTTGTACAGGGACATCACTTTATTTTTACCAACATTTTTAACATTAACCTGGCTATACTCGCGAACACTGTTGCCCCCTTCCATTACAGCAGTTTGGTGTTACTAGTGCAATATCTAAACAACTCATTTTACTAGCTATAGGAGGAGAGAAAAGTAGTGTATCCATTTATGTTACAGGGAAATACGATATTACGATTTTCAGTTTGATCATCACCTTTACGGTATTTTATCGAAATACAGTAGAGTAGTAACATTTTTTTCACAAACTCAACTCTTCAGGCGGTTTTATTCATTATATAATGACCACTTTATTCAGCACATTACCGTACTTTCGGTAACTCTGATCTTCACTTCAGCTCAGTCCACACAGATAAAGTTACTCAGTCATGCTACACACCGTACCTGTGCGAAATAAGCAGGGCGGGTATTTACGGAGATCGCGAAAATCACGATATAATAGATATATAATAGATTTTTACTAATCTTTACGAATTAAGTGATTCTGATTAATAATATGAGGATAAAACAATCACGACAAATCGCGAAATAGAGTTCTAATAGCGAAATATGAACACATTCGCGAATTATTATTATTATTATTATTATTATTATTATTATTATTATTATTGTGTCGTTTTATAGTGAATTTCATATTCTGAGTTCTTTTTACCGACATTTTTTTCATTTGAATTTGTTGCACATTCAAGTAGGCTACATTACATGGTATTCCAGGTATTCTGATTACATTAGTGAACTCAAAAGATGGAGAATTCAACATATCACTAATAATTTGAAAGTATTAATTTGAGGGTTGCAAGTTTTTTTTTTTTTCGTTTTTAATGAATGTGTGTTAAATACTGCCTCAATCCAACAAATATTTTATATTGGCCATACCGTACATTTACCAGAATCCAATGAACCTTTGATGTTAATTATTTGGAAAGTAATATTTATACTGAATTCATACTCCAATTTCAAAATAATTGTAATTTCCAAAATTTCCATTAATCTCCAACAAGAATACAAATCAATCTCCAACAATCTCCCCAATATTAAAAAAACACAAATGATAAAATTAATCTCCATAAATACCTGCCCCTGGAAATAAGGTTCAATAATACATTCTCTTCCTTCTAGGGAAACCGAACCATATTTCTGAAACACACTATACTCTGTACTGTTTACTTCACTGCTAACAGACTTCGAATGCAACAGCGGCCGTAAGTTTGTGTGGCTGACAGGAGCAAGAACATTAGTGAAAGGGTTGGGAGTCAAGTACATTCAGAAACACAGGTACAATAAAAATGCAAGTAAAAATAAAGTGATGTCCCGGTACAAGTAGGCTTATAGCAAGCCGGACAGTCACCTGAACACGGGTTGTGGTATGAATGATTATGATACGTGAATTAATGATGGCAAAATGAGGTCCAACGCCGAAAATTACCCAACAGTTCTGCTCCAATTGGTTGAGGGAAAACCTCGGAAAAACCCCAACCAGGTAACTTGTCCCAACCAAGATTTAACCCCGTGCCCTCTCTTTCCACGGTCAGACGTCCCAACCGTTACTCCACAGTGGTGGACCACAATACGTCTTAAACATATTACAAATACTCTGTAGTTGTATCTCCCTTCCGAAGAAAGCCATACCAAATATCTTATAGCCAAGAAATGTTCATCGCTCTCATTTGAGTTTAAATCCGCGATCTTGGAAGGCAATTCAAGCAAGGCAACCACTTACACAGTTAAAATGAAAGTACATGCAAATTATATTATACAGGGTGTTTCCGAGGTGGTGTTACAAACTTTCAGGGATGATGGCGGAGGGCACATATTATCAATTTGAGATAAGGAACCCTGGTCCGGAAATGACAGAGTCGAAAGTTACAAGCAAAAATATTTCTGTGGAAATGAAATAATTGTATTCCTCTGTACACCTTATTTATGTGTATTTATCTGTAGCTACATCTTAAACATACTGTATTCATCTGACGCTTTTTACGTTTTCTACCTACAGTATTCCATTCAGTGCGCTGTCTGAGGGGTGGGGACAGGAAACTACACTAAAGCAATGCAGATAGCGTAATGTGTAACGGACATGGTCTGTCCTGATATGCACGTCTGTAGACAGCAGTGTATGTGTACAAGTTGCAGTGTCCAGTCGATCAGTCCTAGTGAAATGGAGGAGTACACGAGAGCGGAATAAGCAGACCTGATTTTCGAATACGGATGAGCCAATGGGAACAGTAGACAAGCTCACAGATTGTATCGGGTGCAAGTACCCACGTAGGAAATGACTGAGTCGAAAGTTATAAGAAAAAATAGTTATGTGGAAATGGAATTTTAATTTGGCACCACGTTCCCTTCTTCCCCTAACTTTTGGAACAGTCGTGGAAAAATGATATGCGCTTGATGTCTCCTACGTGGGTACTTGTACCGAAACAATCTGTGAGTTTGTCTACTGCTCCCATTGGCTCATCCGTATTCGAAAATCAGATCTGTTTATTCCGCTCTCATGTACTCCTCCATTTCACTACAACTGATCGACTGGACACTGCAACTAGTACACATACACTGCTGTCTACAGACGTGCATATCAGGACCGACCATGTCCATTACACATTACGCTATCTGCATTGCTTTAGTGTAGTTTCCTGTCCCCACCCCTCAGACAGCGCACTGAATGGAATACTGTAAGTAGACAACGTAAACAACGTCAGATGAATACAGTATGTGTAAGATGTAGCTACAGATAAATACACATAAATAAGGTGTACAGAGGAATGAAATGATTTCATTTCCACAGAAATATTTTTGCTTGTAACTTTCGACTAGGTCATTTCCGGACCAGGGTTCCTTATCTCAAATTGATACGAAAGCTCTTCGCCATCATCCCTGAAAGTTTGTAACACCACCTCGGAAACACCCTGTATATCAAATTGTAGAGAACTGAAGCAATTATTCGGAGGTCAAAAGTTCATCACGAAACGTTACCTGGCAACTGGACCGTAACAAATAAGTGGCGCTGATTGCCCTATGAAAAGAGACAAAAGAGCAGCTGCAGAATAGCATGTGAATGCCTTTATTTATGGAGGTACTAGCTGACTATAAATATGATCGAGTAGCGCTATTCACTGTTACAGCTCCAGCCGTCCACCAAGAACACTCATAATGCTGGTTGCCCTCAATTGTGTTCAATACATCGAATCCTTTGCCTTCACGCAAATTTTCTGTATTCTATTCTAACTGCGCAACAATTTATTACTTCAGCTTGCAGCAGAGCCTAACATACCACCCACATCTCACAATAGATACGTCTCCGTGTACGCAGCAGTTAAGGCGTAATTTTAATACTCCGTGAGGCCGGCTAGTCCTACATAAACATGAATATTGTCAGATGCTAAAAATATGCTGTTAAACTGTATAGACGTTATTGGTCAATATCGCAAATTCATCCTATAAATTGAATAGTCTACAGGGTTGATTCCGATCTCTGATAACGAATTTGAATGACGTCATGTGCGTCAGGAATCACACCGACAGCTGAATTGCGGCGAGAGGTGACAGACTAGTGAGTGATTTAATAATCAGAGTGCACGGTGTATCACAATAGCAATGCCCAAGAAAATCGAGCCATTTTAGGAGTGGTACATAACAACTCTTTCCGATGCCAAGTACAGTTACGTGAAAATCATAGGAGCCTGCAAAAAAGTGGTTTCGTTATTTCCAAGACAGACATTTTGTGTGTATCTAATAAAACTGGCAAAACACGGATGGGATTAATTCCAGAGTGGTAAAAGCAATCAAATCCACTCCCCGTCACAAGTCGCCGCACCCCACGAGATGATACAAATTAATTCCATTCCAGCTTTACCTATCTTATTACCAATCTTTCTTAGAAATAACGAAGCCTCGTTTATTGCAGGCTTATTTTATTTTCACTTAACTGTACTTGGCATCGGAAAGGGTCGTAATGTACCCCTCCCAAAAAGGCTCGATTTCCTTGGGAATTTCTGCTGTAATTCACCGTGCACTCTGACTATGAGATCACTTCACTACTGGTCTGTCACCTCGCGCCACAGTTCAGCTATCGTGTGACTCCTGACGCACATGATGCCATTCAAATTCGTTGTCAAAGATCGAAAACAACCCTGTATCCAAGATTTACAATAACAAGTGTGATATTTTCCCCCCAGACTAATGAATAAGTGTTCATTGGCGGAAAAATGGACAAGTATTGATATTTTCTACTCCTGAAGGATAATCTACAGCAAAGTGCGGAAAAAATGGTAATTCATGACAGGTTCGCATTCTACCAAGATAGTGACTCCAAGCATACGTCCTATATTGTACAACTCTGATCGCTGTACCATTGCCCCAAGGTACTCCATCCTCCTCCGCAGTCTCCAGACATGAATGTGATTGAACATTTATGGGACAGGTTGGGAAAACAAGTGAGGAAACCCCCAATAAAATCAAAATAACATCTTAAGGAGAGACTTCAGAAAGAATCACGAAACGTGTGCAAGGTTTACACAAGAAAATTGGTGCAAAGTGAATCTGAATGATTAGCAGAAATTATAAAAAGGAAAGGGAAGCCAGCCAGGTATTGAATATCTTTTTATAGAGGTACAGAACTAATTTTATTTAAAAAGATGTCCTGTGTCCGAATAATTTTGTTAACCAAAGAATGACTTAAGTTTTAATTTATTGTGAATTTTATTTCTGTTTATAACTATTATCGTATATGTTTCATTAAGATATGATTGTATATATGTGACAAGAGTAAAGAATTATATTTTTCCTTCCAAAAGTTATGTCTAAAGAGACAAATGTCCTTAGTGCACTTATACCCTTCATGTCCGGATAATTCAGTGACTCACTGTATCAGTCTTGCTGTGTCCATTTGATTTATAGACTACAGTGCCATCAACAAGCCTACACCGACAGTTTCTTCTTTCAGCCTACATAACACGGGTTTGGAATTTCTGGCAACAGGATGTTAACACTTAATGAATATTGTATTATGAGTAAATGCTACAATCCTGTACTACCAACATCTATAGCAAGTCACAACAACAAGGCATAAGTGAATCGAACGTACAATAGTGCCCAAACTCGTTTTAGCGAGAGAACTTGTCAGATTCTAAGCAAAATTCTGACATTCAATTTCGCTCTCTGGTTAAGTTAACAATGTAGATAATCATCATCATCATCTTCCTAACAAGTATTAGGCCAAGTGGCCTGTTACGGTCTCAAACTAGAATTTTCAGTCCATCTCTTCTTTGGACGGCCTAGAGATCTTTTGCCATATGGATGGTAATGAAGCAGTGCTTTTGGAATTCTGCATCGATTCATTCGTTCGAGATGACCCTTCCACTGAAGTTTATATTTACTGATGAACTGCATAATGGGTTCTATTTGAAGTTCTTGCATTAGGTCCTCATTTTTTTATGATCCCAGCTAGTATATCCAGCTGTTGCTCTCATAAACCTCATCTCACTTGCTGTTATTCTACTGACATCTTTATTCTTCACAGTCCACGCTTCGCTACCATAGCTTAATACTGGCTGTGCTAAGGTTTTATACAAGCCTATTCTTGTGTGTCTTTGTACTAGTGAGGGTTTCATGATTTTATTAATGATCCCCATTTCTTAATTATATTTACATATTTTTTCAGCAATATCTACTTCATAATAAGGTGATAGTGTATAGCCAAGATAAGTGAACGTATTTACTCTTTCTATTATTTTATTATTCAAACAGATTTTGCTTGGTACAGGGAATTTCCCACAAAATGACATGATTTTTGATTTTTCAATATTAATTTCCATGTTATATTTTTCACTGACCTTATTTAAATTGTGTACTGAATATTGTAAATCATCTTCAGTTGATGCCATGAGAACTAAATCATCAGCGAAAAGTAAAGCATCAAGCTGCAAATTTCGATTAATTGGAATAAATCCATGTCGTGTCTGTCGCCAATCTTGAATGATTCTATTTATATATATAATTAACAGAAGTGGTGAAAGGCCACAGCCTTGTCGTACTCCACTATAAATGGGTCGCCACTGTGAAAGTTTATTGTTATTTCGAATTGCTATGATGGTTGTTTTATATATGTTGTAAATATTTTGTATAATCTGTTGAGGTACTTGATCATCTGCCAAAATCTGAAGTAATTTATTCCGATTGACTTTATCAAAAGGCTTTTTAAAATCAATGAATGCCATATGCGTTTCTAAATTAAATTCTCTATGTTTCTTAACCAGTAATTTCAATGCGAAATATCCATCACAACAGGATCTTCCTCGACGAAAACCATTTTGTTCCTCACTGATAATATTGTCGTAATGCTTATTGAGTTTGTTTTTCAAAATATTTGCATAAATTTTATATCCTGCGTTCAATAAACTTATTCCTCTATAATTATCCGTAATTTTCAAATCTCCTCTCTTATGTATAGGAATTACAATAGATTTAGTCCAGCTCAATGTAGATAATAAAAATTCAAAATAAAATCGCAATATGAAACACCACATGAGGGTATAAAGTGGTTACGAATAAACTCAAAATGTCACTGGATATTTCACTACCCGCATGTGTTTTGTTTCTGCTCTATTTGCAAATGGTGAATAGCGAACAAAAGCGAGCCGCTGTCCGTTGCGTGTACCTGTGTACTTGCAATTAACGCTACGGGCAGGTAAGTTGCGTGCGGGAGATTGGTACAACTGACCACGGCCACAGTTGCCACACGTTAACCGAATGAAGTACTGGCTTCTGTTAACCCTTCCTGCTCAACATCGCTGCGCTTTTGTCAACGGAATTTTGAATTGGCTTCATGCACATAAGTTTCCTCAGCTTAGGTTATGAATGAGAGCTTGTTTGAGTCCTCATAGGAGAAGAAATTTCCTCTTCAAATCTCGCCCAGCATATAGGTGATGATTAGACTTCGTGGAATTACCACGAGAATCGCAAGGTTTACTGCGCTCGCGGTATAGACTGTATGAAAAAGGGGGCGTGCAAAGGATAGATTATGCCTCTAATGTAAACACTGAGCAGTATACTGCGGTTACAATAAAACCTGTATCCTGCATTCAAGAAATATAATGAATCATCATTGTAGTAGGAAATGTAAACATGTAAATACACAATTATTTTACAGTGAGATATATTAATTCTTAAAATTTAATGTAAAATGCTCACATCATCCTTGAATATGTGCATTTCGGTGAAGAGTTACGTACATTTTGAGCGATTGCAAAGTAACCTCCTCCGATGGTCACTTAAACAGTTTTTATTTTGGGAAAATGTACGTTCCACATCACACGATGTAATACGTACATATTTTAAGAACGGAAAGTCACTACTTTTTAGTACACCAACTTCAGATGTCTTGTCGTGACCTGATAGTACATCATTTATAATACGAATTTATGAATAGCCAGAATTTTTAGCAATAATGTTTCTCAACTTACATTTCACTTTTTTTGAGATTAGTGAATTTTTATTTTGGATAACGGTTTGTGATACTTTATCCACTATATTAAGGACTTCTGAGAGATGTAGTTTAGACGATTCTAACAGGATGATGCTTTTGGACACGATTTAAAAATTAGAATCAATGAACAGAATATCTTCCAATAGCTGTTCAGAAGACAATGATTTTACAGCTGCAACAGCGGAACTGTCTGTGCTATCCAATGCATCAATTACGTCCATTATTTTGCCGTAGTGTTCTGCACAATAATTAACAGCATCCAACCACGTTCCCCGACGGGTCAAGACTGACTGCGGGGGTAAGGGAATTCCAGGGGCAATTATTTGGAACAGCAACACTCTCATTGTAGTATGTTTGATTGAATTCTTGTCTGCACTGAACAAATGTTAAGCTTTGACTATTCCAACCACAGTAATACAAAAACAAGTGCTGTAGTTGCTCTATCTATTTGGACCGGTCACAACTCTCAACATGAACTGCTTATACTACGAGACCGGGCGGTCGCTCACCTCTTCTATACTACATACATCGGCAACCTGATTGCATGCTACGTGTGGCAATTCAACGAAGTCTACTGATGATGGTGGTGAATTTAAGGAGATAGGCAGCTGTAATGGCTTGATGGAACACGTACTAATCTCACATTACCCTCTAACTAGTTGGATGATATCTCTGCTCAGGCATGTGAACGTGAGAATCTGTCGAAGGGTCGAATTGGTCCTACATGGGATGTCGCGCCATTAGTTTTTTTTATTTTCATGCATATACCACATCTTCTATGAAAATTACTTTTTATTTGAGTTTCAATTACTGAAACTATTATACAGGGCGATTCACGGGAAAGTCAAAAAATTTAGGATATGATATTTTAATAATAATAATAATAATAATAATAATAATAATAATAATAATAATAATAATAATTTATTTATTTAATCTGGCAGAGCTAAGGCCAGTAGGCCTTCTCTTCCGCCCAGCCAGATTCTAATTCTAATTGAATACAATTGCTTACATAGTTATTACATTAATATCTAGACCATAAAACAACATGAAAGTAAATAATGAAATTTGGATAAGTAATGTTAGTGTGACAATAATAAACATTGATAAGAAGTAGTTATAATAATAATAATAATAATAATAATAATAATAATAATAATAATAATAATAATAGTAATATTAATAATGAGATAATTTAGATATTTATCTGTGATATATATATATATAACCATTAAACATTGAGAAACCTGAAACAACTATTACCGTTAACAAGAATTGTTAGAAAAATATTTCGTTAGCCTATTCTTAAATTGGTTTGATGTCTGACAGTCCCTGACATTACTCGGTAGGGAATTCCAAAGCCGAGGAACAGCCACAGTGAAAGAAGATGAATATGAGGATGTTCGGTGGGAGGGAATGGATAATATTGAGGAGTGTTGTGATCGTGTGTCTAGGTTATGATGGGTGGATAAATTTTGAAAACGAGACGCAAGATAGACAGGAGTGGAGAAATGCAATATGTGAAAGAGAAGGGAAAGACAGTGGATTTTCCTACGATCTTCTAGACGGAGCCTGGACAACATTTCGAGGGATGGTGTTACGTGATCAGCCCGGCGAATATTGCAGACGAAACGGACGCACATATTATGAACACGTTGTAGTTTTAGGTCATTTTGAGTGAAGAAGTTCATATGAACATAGGTCCGTTTTCGAAAAATGGCGGAGCTAGATGCATTTTTTGGTAAAATGTCTCGCCTCAATGTGAATCAGACGTTACCATATGCTGCTACGTGAAACGTGAGACAAGGTCACCGATCGCAATGAATAACGTAACATTGGAATTTGCATTGTGAGCGATGTGGATAAGAGAAGTTCATTCACCTCAGAAACCGGGTGGTGGGGCATTACAAATGTCCAATCGCCTGCGCTTATCTGATGTAATGACACAGAACCAGCACATAACACAAATACACTATCACTTATCAGTTCACAGCAGTTCAGTCAGCTACCTACAGTACAGTAGTTATACAGGTACAGTTATCGGAAGTGTTCAACTGTGTTTCTCAAGATGCTTTATAAATTTTCGACTGCAGAATACGCCGATATTGTGTATGTTTATGGTTTGTGTGACGGAAGTTCCTTGCGTTCCGTCGCTGAATATGAACGAAGCTTTCCGAATATAAGGTAACAGATCGAAGAGTATTTACTGTGTATAGGGTTGGATGAAAGACTTGATATACCAAAGGAAGGTAGAAACGAGAGATGCGCTAATCGACCGTATTTTGGATGCTGCACGACGCATAAAGAACAGCCACGAGCAACTCTCTCGAGCGACGAGCGCGATTCACGCCCGAGCGCAACAGTGAATTGAAGCAGAAGGAGGTACCTTTGAAAATGTGCGAAAACATCGACCCAGATGTCTAGAATATTAGGTATGTATACGATCTCGGCTGGGGGGAACACGTTACAGACACAGCGGGAAAAGCATGGAGAGCGTTACACTTTGTGATGAGGGTACTAAGAAAAGGTTCTGATAAATCCAAAGAGATTGCACATAAATCACTAGTACGTCCAGTAATGGAATATGGTGCTGCATGTTGGGATCCCTACAGATTAGAACATATTAAGACACTGGAAAAGATTAAAAAACGGGCTCTTAAGTGTTGTCGGAAAAATTCACCATTAAAATGGGACACACTCACTGACAGGAGAACGCGAATTCGATTATGCGCACTGTTCAAAACATACAGAGGTGAGCCTGCCTGGAGAGAAATAAAAAATAGGTTGCAGCCGCCAAATTACTCTTCAAGGAACGACCACTCATATAAATTGAGGGAAAGAAGGCAGAGGACGGACACTGGAAAGTTTTCTTTTCTCAATCGTACTATCAGGGACTGGAATGCTTTACCTGCACACTTACTAAAGGCTTTACCAACAACCAGAAATGTATTTAAAAATAGGCTTAAGGACCTTACTAATAGACGGTAATTATACACAGTATTTGAAGGATGTAAATGATAAGTCATTATTGAAGTGTTGTATCAGTGAAGAATGATGTTGTGTCAGTGAAGTGTGTTGTATCAGTGAAGAAGTATGTCGTGTCAGTGAAGTGTGTTGTGTAAGTGAAACGTGTTCCTGTCAGTGAAGCTTTATAGTTTACAGTGGCAGTGCATAGTATTTGAACAGTGAAATGTTTTTGAAGTGGTAGTGAAATCAGGATAGAATCAGTGAAATGTGTCGTAGTTCCATTGCAGTGAGTGAGTTGACAGCGAAATGAGTGTAATTTGAAAGGTACTTGTGCAGATATGAACATATCATACTCGTGGGTTTTAGTTCGATCTTAGTTTTAAGATACAAATTAGATTTATTTCAAATGTTATTTTAAGTGATCGTTTCATTTAATTTAGTATATTCCCTGTTGTTATTATTATTATTATTATTATTAATTATTATTATTAGTATTATTATTAATTGTATTTTTAATTAATAAGTTTATTATTGTCATTATTAAGTGTAACTAGTTACCACTGCCACCGGGTATATACCCACTGCAGTGTGAATAAATACATACATACATATGTGAATACAAACTTTAAGTTTATCCATTATCTACCCCTAAAAGCGAGTTAGTACAATGGAATCCCAGACGTTTTTGTGAAATCAAAGAGCTGTATCTTCCTAACCGTTAGATAACGGACCCATATTCATATGAACTTTTTGAGTCAGAATGACTTCAGAATTCACATCCTAAACTTTTGACCTTTCCGAATGAATCACCCTGTATATTACGAAAGTGACACTGCATAAAATAATTCTTGTACATTACACCCTCGTTCCGTCACTCTTCACTTTCGTTCACTTCCGTATTTTCTTTCCTTACTCTTTCCCAGTGCTTTTCTTCTGCAGGAAAAGGTGATTGAACTCTGTGTAGAATAATTTATAGGGGAAGGGTAGTTGACAAAGAGTTTGTAATACTTACTAGAGACACATACCCGTGAGTGGCAGGCAAGAAAAATGTCACAAATTGAATCGGCTAGCATCCGCCATTAAAGGGAGTGTTTGGGCCGCGAAATTCGAAAACAGTACCACAATACATTGATGTAGCCTGGTGATAGACACTGTTTTAAACATCTTTCACAACTGATGAGTCGTGATGAAATAAACATAAATGGCAGAGGAGCGCTATGTTTATTAAAGTATTATAATGATTCATCTTTGGCGATATTCTAAAAAATAAATTAAATCACCCATATACACTCGGGATAAGTATGTGAAATATTGAATAATGGCAATGTCAACATTAATTTTCAATATTACTAGTATTGTTTTAAGGATACATTAATGGATATTTACTGTAATATTTAAAATGATCTATATTTCAGTCCTTTCATGCAAAGAAAGAGGAAGGTATATGGGGCTTTCAAAATATTTAGTGGTGAAATATGAGATCATAAAATTCTGGAAACTGATTTAAAATATAGTGAGAATAAATTTTATCATAAAACAATCTATTCATTGTGTAGTTGATGACCACCAGGTTTCAGGTCAGTACAGACTTTTTAATACAATTAGTAGTGGTAATAGTAGGCCTAGTAGTAGTGGTAATAATAGGCTTAGTAGTAGTGGTAATAATGGGCATAGTAGTAATGGTAATAGGAGGCCTAGTTTTGGTATTAGTAGGCGTAGTAGTAGTAGTAGTAGTGGTAATAGTAGGCCTAGTAATAGTGGTAATAATAGGCCTGGTAATAGTGGTAATAATAGGCCTAGTAGTAGTGGTAATAATAGGCCTAGTAACTTAGTAGTGGTAATAGTAGGCGTAGTAGTAGTGGTAATAGTAGGAGTAGTAGTAGTGGTAATAGTAGGTGCAGTAGTAGTGATACTAGTAGGTCTAGTTCTGGTGGAATTAGTAGGCCTAGTAGTAGTGAGACCTAGTTAGTAGTAGTGGTAATAATAGGCCTAGTAGTAGTGGTAATAGTAGGCCAAGTTTTGGTGGAATTAGTAGGCCTAGTAGTAGTGAGACCTAGTTAGTAGTAGTGGTAATAATAGGCCTAGTAGTAGTGGTAATAGTAGGCCAAGTTTTGGTGGAATTAGTAGGCCTCGTAGTAGTGAGACCTAGTTAGTAGTAGTGGTAATAATAGGCCTAGTAGTAGTGGTAATAGTAGGCCAAGTTTTGGTGGAATTAGTAGGCCTAGTAGTAGTAGTGAGACCTAGTTAGTAGTAGTGGTAATAATAGGCCTAGCTAGGCCATCAGCTATATTTTCACTAATTTCTTTGCATATAATACAACCAAAAACTAGAAGTACATACTGTACAAAACGGAAATTACATGATTAATTCATTTATTGTGATACAAAACAGTTTTATACAGATATAGTCTGAGGATTTTCTTATGCATTCTGCTATTATAATCCACTCTAATGTTATGGCATCTAACCCTTACATACATTGTTGAAATCAACCTTATAAACCTGATTAATGTGTTTCTGGAAAAACATTATCCAAGAAATATTCCGACATTCTGTAAACACATTCAAAGAAGGAACTGCATTTGGAACATTCTTCCAAATATTAAGATATTGTGACAGCGACGTGAGATTCGAACTCACGACCAGCGTCCCGCAAAAGAGAAGATCGCGCGGGCTCCACGGAGCACTGAGGGACGGCGCGCGGCGGAGAGAAGAGAGGGGAAAGGGCCTACGCGGCGAGGGAGTGTGCGCGCGCAACTGCTGCGTGCGGAGTGAAGGGGGAACGGACCCTCCCGACTCTTCCAGAAGCCCGTCGAAGTGGAAAAATTGCGAATTCGAAGTTTCTCGGTTACGTTGCTGTGGTTATAAATTACGGACGCGAAGGAGTGTGTGTGTCATTCATGATTAGTTCAGTCAGTAAGCCAGTGAACAGAGCAAGCCAGTCAGTGTACCGGAGTTCGACTCGAGTGTGCGTCCGCAACTGTGTCAGCATCCAAAGTCCTGAGTTCGAGTGCAGTGGACCGCAGTTGGAGGGACCTGAGTTCGAGTGCAGTGGACCGCAGTTGGAGGGACCTGAGTTCGAGTACAGTGAACTGAGAACTGACAGTTCTGATTTGTAAATAGTGCTTTGTAAATATTAGTTAAGATTAACAGTTCATTGTTGTTCGTAAAAGTCCAAGTATATTGTCATTGCCGTCAGTGAAGTGCAATAACGAACGCTGTGTTGCTGTGCGGAGAGCAAATCCCATTGTTGACGAGATCGTTTAAGGTGAATTGTAGAAAGGAATTATTGTTGGAAGAATAAAATCCTATTGTTGAGTTGAAATAAATTCACAATATGCTTGCTTTCCTGGGTATCCTACAATAGTAGCTATGTTCGAACAAATATTTGCAGCGCAGTATTTCACCATTTCCTTATTATTTCCCTTCAAGTGTACTTATATTTATTCGTACTCCTCAATAAGTATGAACTGCTCGCACTCCCGGCGAAGCATCAACTCCCTTTAATGGCGGCCGAACAGCGGTTCAATTTTGTACGCGAAACTAGCGCCGTTGGTGTCTCTAGTTATATATTACAAACTCTTTGGTCATTGATTACTGTTCACTGCACGGGAATTTTGTTGTTTTTAACCTTCTTTTCATCCTTCTAAGAGCTTCAAATTCTAAGCGGTATTCTAGGAAGCATTATGTTAAAAACATAGATATTCGCACATTATCCGCCAGATAAGGAAGCATTGTTCTTTCCTATACTTTATTAAACTCGCCTTCTCCTTAACTCCCACATCTTCCCTCTTTCTCACTTATCACCTCGTTCGTATCTCGTGTTTATGTTACTCCATCGCCTTCTTTTTCTTCGTCTTCCTCACCTTTTTCTACTATGCCTTCTTTTCTTCCTAATTCATCCTAGCCCCTTCTCCTCTATCCGGTCAAACTCTTCTACTCATCGTCATAATCATATTTTACTCTATACTCTTCTCCTTCGCCTCATCCACGCTATTCTTTCTTCTCCAATTTAATACATAGTGACATTATATTTCAGTTCAATAAAGATATAGCCAACATACTTATTTAACTAGACAAAAAGAAAATATATTTTTTATTCTCAGTTTAGCTCAGCAACTTATGAAACGAGAGGAATTCAGCATTTTAGTAACTTTTAAGCTCGACCATGCCGAAATGTAGTAATTATACACCTGGTAGCAGACCTTTAATGCATGTCATTAAAGTACACCTACTCATTAAAGGTCAGGTCTTTCAGCCAATGACGACTCAGGTTACAACTGTTCAGCCAATGACAGGTCAGCTTTCTACCGTTATAAAACCGCAAGTATCGATTATTCTCGGATATGCAATCGAAAGAGAATTAGCGAAAAGTCACGGAGGCTGGAAATCCAATACTGTCGCAGAAGGTTATGTTCCGTTACTATAATAATCAGCGTTAATTGTAAATAATATTCAAATAAATTCAATTTGTCATTTCGTTTTTCAATGTCTAATTTAATTTCAATGTTATCTCTGTAGGTTCTTTTGGCCTAGCAAGGTCAATGTGGACATCTGTTCCTCGGAAAAAATCAATACTTTCGCGTCTGCGCACATCTCACAACATACGGGACATTGCTCCATGTCACATACAATAAAATTAATAATATCAAGTTAGAAATATGGTTGAGCATAAAAAGTCGTATGAAACTCGCCTATAATGGTAATTAAGAAGCTCGTATGAAAATTATGAAACTCGCTTGCGCTCGTTTTATAAATATCCATACTCACTTCTTAATTATCTTCATTATAGGCTCGTTGCATAATGTACTATTAACCAACTTCCTTTAGAATATAGAATTTTACAAAATTTCCGGTGTTTTAAGAATTGTTTAAATAAAATACATTTTTGGGAAGATTATTTATTTTAATTCTCAGTTGATTTATTTATTTCATGGTTTGAAACTTTTTATTCTTTCTGCCCAAAAATTTATGTTATCTTACTATTTGTTCTTATTTTGCTTTCTTTCTTTAATAAATTCTTGAGATAATGTTTGTTTTCCATAGACTAGTTTCATGACATTTTAAATTACATTGTACAACATATGTATGTGTTCTTGTATAGCCCCTGCATATGAGCTACTTGATAGTTCATTTTTTGATCATTAACACAGAAGGCAGAAATATTTAAGGAGCAAATAGAGTAAGAAAGAACGGAAAGAAAAGAGGGAACAACATGTAGTATAATAGAAAGAAATAGAGAGAAGAGAAGGTATAAAAAGAGAACAAAGAAGTAAGAAAAGGAAATGGCAATAAAATAAAAGAACGAATAAATAAATTGAAAGGAAATAAATAAAACTTGAATGTAACTTCGTATGTCAGGAATCGAAATGCAATCTACTTGAAACACGACTTTTACATTTTACCAGGAAGCACGTTCGCATAACCTGGAGGAGGTAAACTGGGAATACATCTGAAGGATCGCTGAAACCGGATTAGTTTAATGAAGCTTGCAGAGTGCGCTTCACATATTTCCTCGTTTGGCCTCGAGGATAATTGCAGCAACCGACAAATTTCTTATAAAATATCTCGCAACATTATACAAATGTAGTTCCTGTGTAAATCGTATACCGCGATGCTTTGCGTCTAGGCATAAAACTAACTGTACTTAAATATCTAAACGCCATGTCTTGGAGCAGCCATGCCAAACTCAGTTGAAGTGGCAAGTATGACGTCAACCTCATCACAAATCTTTTAGACACGATTGACGTTTATGCATTGCTCTCAATCTCAAACTTGCTTCAGTGGCGGTTAATACATAAACTCATGTTATAAAAACAATCACCATTATATAAATTGTCAATTAGGGCTATCATAAAGTAGAATTAGGATATGAATTGTAAATCAATTATGTATCAAGTTTACTCACTAGTTCATTATAAGTAACGAGCATGAAAATTATTTTTATATATTTTAAGTATGACTATTAATATTAAAGCAGAAATATTACCCAACTGAATTGTTGTTTAAACACTTCAAAGTTTTCAATATTAAACATATGTATATTTTATTTTATTAAAATATTTTCATAGAAATTTTAATAACTTTGAAAGGTATATACATAAATATAGAACTAAAAATATGAATTCTCTGCGTTTGTGTGAAATAAAATGTAAAACCAATGCAGCTTTTTTATCATAGCATGAGTCAAGGTCTCAGATTATTAATAGTACATTATGCAACGAGCCTATAATGATAGTAATTAAGAATCGAGTATGGATATTTATGAAACGAGCGCAAGCGAGTTTCATAATTTTCATACGAGCTTCTTAATTACCATTATAGGCGAGTTTCATACGACTTTTTATGCTCGACCATATATCTAACTTGAAATTAGCGGTATTCAGATGTATATATTTTATTTGTAACTGACAAGATCGGAAGCGACCTTGTTCTAGGTCGTGAACTGTGAGATGTGCGCAGACGCGAAAGTATTGATTTTTTCCGAGGAACAAGAATGTCATTGACCTTGACGTAGTCCCGTTAAACTTGATAATAATATAATATTATAACCTTGATTATTGAATTCGACATTGAAAAACGAGATGACAAATTGAATTTATTTCAATATTATTTACAATTAACGCTAATTATTATAGTAACAGAAAATAACCTTCTGCGACAGTATTGGATTTCCAGCCTCCGTGACTTTTCGCTAATTCTCTTTCGATTGCATATCCGAGAATAATCGGTTTTATAACGGTAGAAAGCTGACCTGTCATTGGCTGAACAGTTGTAACCTGAGTCGTCATTGGCTAAAAGACCTGACCTTTAATGAGTAGGTCTACTTTAATGACATGCATTAAAGGTCTGCTACCAGATGTATAATTACTACATTTCGGCATGGTCGAGCATAAACAAATTTTATTCTAATATTATTTTAAGCACGAATCCTCTCCAAATTAATAAAAAAAAAATAAATAAAATTGTATTGGATTTATAGTTTGGGTTTAAAAATATTAAACGCTATTTAATCTGTATTCACTCTCAACTTTAATTTTATTTTTGTCTGTATTGGAATCCCCTCCTGAGCACGAGTCTTACTCATTCAGGAGCGGGCTAGTTTATATTTCATTGTATTTATTAACTTATATTCATTTCAAATTTGCTAGCAATAAAAATAAATAAATAAATAAATATTAGGTACTATTTTTGTCATTGTTTGATTGAGAATTTCACTTCTGGTATTGTGGAAGAGAAGGCCTCATGGCCTTAAGGGGTTAGGTACAGCTTACAGCAATAAAATTTTGGAAATATTCAACTTTTTTTTCCTCCATTACTGTATCTTGTACAATAATGAAAATTAGTATGTGTAAAACATTGTCCGTCTGCTATATGAAAAAAAAATATTTTTACAATATAAAAACAATTATTTACATTTTTTTTTTTCAAAATTCAATTCCTGTGCAGTGATGAAGCGTTTCCCCACATAACTCGAAACCTATCCAAAATTCTGTGATGAAATTTTTTGTGTGTATTTATGCCTGTCATATACACAATATGATGCAAGATCACTTCTCTATCTTTGATAGATTGTCTGATAAAAAATAAATTAATTTAAAAATGGTCAAATATCAATATTTTCTTCCAACACAAAATTAAAAAAAAAAATATTATTTATTAAGAATGTAGTTGAAAGAGCATGATATTGTAAACATGAGTTTGAGCAATGAAATAAAAGAGAACATGACAATGTTAGCAAGTTTATGAGTTATGAGGGAAACGCTTCATCACTGCACAGTGAACTGCCAACATTTTAATTTTGAAAAAAAAATGTAATTTTTTTTAATCGTAAAAATATCTTTTTCATATAGCAGAAGGACACTATTTTACACATACCAATTTTCATTATTTTACAAGATACAGTAATGGAGGAAAAAATGTTGAATATTTCCAAAAATTTTACTGCTGTAAGCTGTACCTAACCCCTTAATTCTACCAGGACAGGCAGGCAGGCAGACACAAAATTTAAACAAATATTATTTATTAAGGATTGTAGTTGAAAGAGCATAATATTGTAAACATGGGTTTCAGCAATGAAATAAAAGAGAGAGTACATGAAAATGTTAACAAGTTTATGAGTTGTGAGGGAAACGCTTCATCACTGCACAGTGAACTAGCAACATTTTAGTTTTGAAAAAAAATATATATATACAAAACACTATTCAACGCGTACTAAATACAGGGACATCATTTTATTTTTACTAACATTTTTAATATTAACCTGTCTATACCTTTAGAGGACCGGAAACACCGCTTGCTCCCCCCTCCAAGACTGGAGTTCGATGATACTGGCGTAAAACACAAATCACTCTACTAGGTATAGGATGGAAGAAAAGTAGTTCATCCATTTACGTAAACTAGGAAATATCGCGATTTTGAGTTTGATAATTTTCATTAGGTTTTTCTCTAATCAAAGTACAATACAGTATTAAGAATAAGTGTTTTTACTCACGAAGTGAGTTATCCATGCGAACATATTCATTATGCAGTGTATATTATACTGTCTACAGCACATTAGCGTACAATATAGAGAAATAAGTTAAATTGAAAAATAATCATAATATGAATAATTAAACACAATTTTGAAAATGGTGGCCGTTCATTTCGATACAGGCTTCAGTTCTTTTGTGCATATTATCGCACTATAGACTATTGCATCTAATTCCAATTGCCAGTTTCGTCCTTCGTACTAGTAACTCATGTTGAAATAATTCTGTACCTACTCTACGTACTGTGAATTCAATCTTCACTTCAGCCCGACCCGAAAATATAAAATTACTCAGACATGCTATCTACTGTCCGTCCAAGTGGTTATGCCGCAGGATTGTAGAAAGGGAGGAAATCACGTGACAGTTAATTACTTAACGAGGCCCTTTTATTTAAGTTAAATTAAACAGCTGTATAATATTACGTAAACGTCCAATTCCTAAGAGAAATTAATGTTTTCAGAAAAGAGCTAAGACAGCCCAGCTTTTACAGAGGGGCGAGCAGAAGCAGGTGGGGGAAATCGGGATGCGACGTAGGCAAACGGACAGTACCTGTGCGAAAATATGATTCAATATTGAAAGCTCTTTCGTCACTGGAAAACGCGAACATATTTCTGGAACGTACTATACTCAGTAACTCAGTACTGCTTACTATCTGCGGTCTTGGTTCTGTGTGGAGTTGGAACTTCTTTAGTAGAAGGGGTGGATGTGAAGTACATTAAAAAATTCAGGTACAATAAAAATTGAAGTAAAAATAAAATGATGTCCCTGTACTTGAGCAGGATAACACAACTGCACACGTTGCGTTGCAATGTTACTATGAACGGACCGGTGTTCCTTCGTTATGTACGCTGCTGTACTCGCCAGGTACACAAAAGACGGACGACGCGGCACGTGCCATTTATACTCTGATACGAAACAACTTCACTTTTCCTTAAGTCATCCCGCATACATTGTCTGCTTATAAGTCACTAAAGGTTATACACTAGATTCTGGATCATGCCATTTCGTAGGTAAGGGAAGTAATATAAAAGTATCGGAGAATATAAAATTGCCGCAAACATAATGGATAATATTGCCATTAAAATTCGGGTTTTGATAGTGAGCTGCATTCTGACACTTTATCGAAATAAAATGACATATGCTTAACTGCACTATTAAACAAGAATCATATTCAGTCATAGCCACTGTTCGCCCTATTCTCGGTAATGAGTGACGTCACGACAGAACTAGTGTTGGAGAGCTCAGAATTGAACTACATAACATCATGCAGGCCAGCAAATCACTCGTATATCTACACTAATTGCTTACTTTGGCATCCAATATGAAACCTTCATCACATGACAAAGAAAGTTGAAAGCATTTTAAAAACTTTCTATCACTCAACTCCGAAGTCGGTGTTAGTAAACACCAGTTACATTATTCATCAGTGACATGAAAGCCATTCTCTATTAATATTGCTTAACAGCACTGGTTCGGTTAATTGGCATTTCCTTAATGATGTGCTGTACGTAATCTCATAAATTATGCAGCAGAAGAAGTAAACTCAAACGATTTAGAGTAGATAAATTGATGCGTAATTACTGTACCACGAAACATTACGCAATAAAAATAACTGAAAATATGTATGCAGGTATGCATAAAAACTGTGGAAATATTCACTAAAAATTAAATAATTGGGGGTAATTGTATTACTCCCCCCCTGGTAGTAGTAAGTTGCAATAAACCTTGGTAGCAGGAGGGTTGTCGAAATTGCAATAGAAAATCTGAAAAATTATAAGTCTCCAAGTATCGATCAAATTCTAGCAGAATTAATACAAGAGGGTGGAAGTACATTATCTAACGAAATTTATAAGCTTGTACCTCCTATTTGGGAAAAGGAAATTGTACCAGAGCAATGGAAGGAGTCCATAATCGTACCTATCTTTAAGAAGGGGGACAAGACTAACTGTAGTAACTTTCGAGGAATATCATTTTTATTGACCTCGTACAAAATTTTGTCCAATATTCTTTTGAGAAGATTAACTCCATATGTAGAAATTATTGGGGATCATCAGTGTGGTTTTAGGCGTAATAGATCAACTATTGACCAGATATTTTGTATTCGACTGATAATGGAGAAAAAATGGGAGTATAAGGGTACAGTGTACCAGTTATTCATAGATTTCAAAAAGGCATATGACTCGGTTAAGAGAGAAGTTTTATATGATATTCTTATTGAATTTGGTATTCCCAAGAAACTACTTCGATTAATTAAAATGTGTCTCAGTGAAACGTACAGCAGAGTTCCTATAGATCAGTTCCTGTCAGATGCTTTTCCAATTCACTGTGGGCTAAAGCAAGGAGATGCACTATCACCTTTACTTTTTAACTTTGCTCTAGAGTATGCCATTAGGAAAGTCCAGGATAACAGAGAGGGCTTGGAATTGAAAGGGTTACATCACCTGCTTGTCTATGCGAATGACGTGAATATGTTAGGTGAAAATCCACAAAGGATCAGGGAAAACACGGGAATTTTACTGGAAGCATGTAAAGAGAGAGGTTTGGAAGTAAATCCCGAAAAGACTAAGTATATGATTATGACTCGTGACGGGACTATTGTACGAAATGTAAATATAAGAATTGGAAATTTATCTTTTGAAAAGGTGGAGAAGTTCAAATATCTTGGAGCAACAGTAACAAATACAAATGATACTCGGGAGGAAGTTAAACACAGAATAAATATGGGAAATGCCTGTTATTATTCGGTTGAGAAGCTTTTATCATTCAGTCTGCTGTAAAAAAATTGAAAGTTAGAATTTATAAAACAGTTAGATTACCGGTTCTTCTATATGACTGTGAAACTTGGACTCTCACTTTGAGAGACTAACATAGGTTAAGGGTGTTTGAGAATAAGGTGCTTAGGAAAATATTTGGGGCTAAGAGGGATGAAGTTACAGGAGAATGGAGAAAGTTATACAACAAAGACCACACCTGTGGAGTAACGGTTAGCGCGTCTGGCCGCGAAACCGGGTGGCCCGGGTTCGAATCCCGGTCGGGGCAAGTTACCTGGTTGAGGTTTTTTCCGGGGTTTTCCCTCAACCCAAAACGAGCAAATGCTGGGTACCTTTCGGTGCTGGACCCCGGACTCATTTCACCGGCATTATCACCTTCATTTCATTCAGACGCTAAATAACCTAGATGTTGATACAGCGTCGTAAAATAACCCAATAAAATAAAAATAAAAAAATACACAACACAGAACTGCACGCACTGTTTTCTTCACCTGACATAACTAGGAAATTAAATCCAGAAGTTTGAGATGGGCAGGGCATGTAGCACGTATGGGCGAATGGAGAAATGCATATAGAGTGTTAGTTGGGAGGCCGGAGGGAAAAAGACCTTTAGGGAAGCCGAGACGTAGATGGGAAGATAATATTAAAATGGATTTGAGGGAGGTGGGATATGATGATTGAGACTGGAGTAATCTTGCTCAGTATAGGGACCAATCGCGGGCTTATGTGAGGGCGGCAATGAACCTCCGGGTTCCTTAAAAGCCAGTAAGTAAGGAAGTAAGTAAGCAGGAGGGTTAAATATAAGTTTAGACGCCACCGGCGTGGCTCAGTCGATTAAGGCGCTTTCCTGCCGGTCTGAAGTTGCGTTCGGGCGCGGGTTCGATCCCCGCTTGGGCTGATTACCTGGTTGAGTTTTTTCCGAGGTTTTCCCCAACCGTAATGTGAATGCCAGGTAATCTATGGCGAATCCTCGGCCTCATCTCGCCAAATATCTCGCTATCACCAATCTTGTAGACGCTAAATAACCTAGTAGTTGATACAGCGTCGTTAAATAACCAACTAAAATAAATGTATGTCCAGACATGAGTGCGTACCACGAGCTGTGTTGGGTATATTTGGAGTTGTGTGATTTCTGCAACAATGCATTCTGTTGCTTCAAAATTAAAATGCAAAGCCAGAGCTGGAAAATGTATAATTTCATCTAGCGTTGAAACTTATTGGGAATAAACCACAAGCTTCGCTTTATTCCACTCTTCATGTAGGCCTATATGATTTCACAAAGGAGATAGAAGATTTAGACTAAGTTTTTTTACCAGATAATGTAAACAATTTTCATAAACTAATTTACACGTTTACAGTATGCAAATCTGTATGCTCTAACTGTTGACAATCAAATTACTTCACAATCTCATTTTAGCCAACAACATTAATTATTTACATAAATATATACGTGGATGTGATAATAAACTCAAGTAAGTGCTGTACAGACATTTTGCTGAAAAAACAGTCAACCGTTGTAACCTGTTGAATATAATAATAAAAATCATTCTATTTCACTTTAAGCTCCAGTTTGGTGTTCCCATACAAATTTATTTCCTTTTTAAACATTATACATTTCACTCACTTCCTATTTTCAAGCATTATGGATGACGTTCAACACATTTTCTGTACCAATGGATGTAATTACAATGTCTTTCAATGCACAGATTTTATCCATACATTTTGATTGCACAACTTTTAACACTGTATCACTTCGGAATACAGACGTGGACAAATTATTAGCAAAATTGAAGATTTTTATTATATATTTTTACAAAATATGATTCTTCAATTCAGGCTACAGTTGACATTTTTACGTATTTCCAAATTATTAGCGAAATTGAAGATTTGTATTGTATATTTTTAGAAAATTTGACTCTTCAATTTGGACTACATTTGATATTTTTGCATATTTACAAATTATTAGCAAAACTGAAGATTTTTTACTATATATTTTTACCAACTTTGACTCTTCAATTTGGACTACAGTTCACATTTTTTATATTTCCAAATTATTAGCAAAATTGAAGGTTTTTATTACATATTTTTACAAAATATGATTCTTCAATTCAGGCTACAGTTGACATTTTTACGTATTTCCAAATTATTAGCGAAATTGAAGATTTGTATTGTATATTTTTAGAAAATTTGACTCTTCAATTTGGACTACATTTGATATTTTTGCATATTTACAAATTATTAGCAAAACTGAAGATTTTTTACTATATATTTTTACCAACTTTGACTCTTCAATTTGGACTACAGTTCACATTTTTTTATATTTCCAAATTATTAGCAAAACTGAAGATTTTTATTTTATATTTTTTACAAAATTTGATTCTTCAATTTGGACTGCAGTTGACATTTTTGAATATTTACAAATTTTTATCAAAATTAAAGATTTTTATTATATATTTTTACAAAATTTGGCTCTTCAGTTTAAACTACAGTTGGCATTTTTTAATATTTCTGTCTACTCTAATGATAGAAATATGCAAAATTGTCAACTGTAGTCTAAATTGAAAAGTCAAATTTTGTAAACGGAATTATCATAAAATCGTCAATTTTGTTAATAATTTGCCCACGTCTGTATGTATGATAAGACTTTCTTGTGTTAAATTCTAACGTGCCTTGTTTACATGTTTCGACCTTTTATGGGTCATCCTCAGAACTAGTCGTTCATACATATTCCGCAGATTTTATCATTAGTTGTTGCATATGTTCGCAACTTCTGTTATACCGTAAACTGGGGTTACTTTGAACACAGAGGAAACTTTGACCATTTTTTCAGAAAATCATATTTAGGTTTCTACATGCTGCACTTGTTATAGATGGAGGTAAATTTGGTATGAGAATGATTTTATGATAATTTACCTCCATCTATAACAAATGCAGCATGTAGAAACCTAAATACGAGTATGATTTTCTGAAAAAATGGTCAAAGTTTCCTCTATGTTCAAAGTAACCCCAGTTTACGGTACCTTATGTTTGTGTATTATTTGTTACAAAAGCGTAAAATTTTGTTCCTTACCTCTAAACTTTAAATATATATTTTGATGTACCGAAGTACATATGATATTTCCATGCAGATATTCTGCGTCATCATATGATGAAAGAGTGATGGAACGGAGAAAAATTCTCTCCGGCGCCGGGATTTGAACCCGGGTTTACAGCTCTACGTGCTGATGCTTTATCCACTAAGCCACGCCGGATACAACCCCGACGCCGGTTGGAATCGTCTCAGATTAAGCTCCATCTCTTGGGTTCCCTCTAGTGGCCGCCCTCTCCACTACGTCATAGATGTCTATGAACGCAGGACCGAAGTCCATACATGTGTTGAGGTGCACTCGAATGAGTGACTGGTTGGCCGGGATCCGACGGTATGGGCGCAGAATATCTGCATGGAAATATCATATGTACTTCGGTACATCAAAATATATATGATATGCGTAATAAATCACTTTGTGATTTAAGACGGCGCCCATACCGTCGGATCCCGGCCAACCAGTCACTCATTCGAGTGCACCTCAGCACATGTGTGGACTTCGGTCCTGCGTTCATAGACATCTATGACGTAGTGGAGAGGGCGGCCACTAGAGGGAACCCAAGAGATGGAGCTTAATCTGAGACGATTCCAACCGGCGTCGGGGTTGTATCCGGCGTGGCTTAGTGGATAAAGCATCAGCACGTAGAGCTGAAAACCCGGGTTCAAATCCCGGCGCCGGAGAGAATTTTTCTCCGTTCCATCACTCTAAACTTTAAGCTTTTTCCTTAATTTTTTTTATTGCGAGTTGTTTTAATTTTGAAACTGATAAGGCCATGGAAGACTTCATGAATGAGAAATGAAAAGAAATAGTAGATTTAAAGAGAAAAGGAAGATATGATTTAATGTACCGCGAAGTAAAATCTTTAGACTTCACAAATAAAAACAGGAAATCCATGTGGTTGGTAGAAGACGAAATCGGAAATGAAATAACAGACAAACCAGGAATACTGATGAAATATATAGAAGGTTTATATGAGACAAGGAATCGTCCAGATGAGTTAGCTATAGAATATGAAACAGACATATCAGAAGACATAGGCCTAAATGATTTTCTATTTTAAGGGAAGAAGTTGACTAGCGCTTAAGGAAATGAAGAATGGGAAAGTAACAGGAGTTGATGGAATCCCCACTGAATTAGTGAAGTACTTGGGTGAAGACAAGAAGGAATTCTATCATTATGCAACGGAATATATGAGAAAGGCGACTTGCCTAAAGAGTTTACGGAGATAGTGTTGCTTCCAATACCGATGCACATATGGTACCGGTTGTGACTAGTATTCGAGAGGTCTGAGGTTCAAATCCCTTACCCGGCCAATCTGACTGGGGTTTTTCATTGTTTCCCTCAGTCACAAAGACTAATGCAGGATTGCAAATTTGCATACCATGATTCATCACCAAAGCTCGGAACTTGGGGACTTGTGTCGTGTGCATGAGTAAGGTTACAGGTACAGCGTACACAAAGCTCAAGCTGCAAGTGCTCAGGGACAGTCGTGTGTACTAAGAAAGTGGTCACAACTAATGACAGGAAGACGGACGAAGAAACTGTTATGTCGAAGCCAATGACATTCAGAGAATTAAAGGTAAACGGTCTGATTGAGGAAATAGAAATTACGTGTTATTTCGAATGGGTATTAAAGAAGTTTGAAAATACATTTTGTTTTAAATTTAAGATACAGAATTTCGTGGAGAATTCGGAGGAGATACATTATTTTTTTTCGAATGGAGAGTTTATATTGTGTAAGTTGTGCCACACACAAACTAGAGGCTGGAAACGAAATTCATTGAAAGGCATTGCAGTCCCTCAAATTGTAGAAAAGTCTGTCCATAGCCATGGATCGAAACGTAGAGGGGCTTGTCCTAGTAGTGAGACACAAATTGAAAACTATTTTCGAGAAAAATTTAGGATATACTTATCTTTCTCATATACGAGATCAGCTAGCAACTACTGAAAATCGAACAGAAAACAGTAACAGTGAAAACATTCAGTATTTTAAGTCTGCTACCGAAAAATTTTCGAATATAGATAGTCATACACTGTAATAAAATGTACACAGCAGAACAGTAAATTTGATATATTTCTCGTGTTTATTTTTATTATATATATATATATATATATATATATATATATATATATATATATATATATATATATGCTATGAAATTACGTGTTTCAACCTACCATAATATTATCAATATGTTGTTGCAGCCAGAAACCACTTTTGTAGCAAACCTGACAGTACCTCCGTGCTGGAAGCGGGAGTTTGTTGACATTGAAGTCCGGTCGCTTAGTCACGTACAAAGACACAAGTCCCCAAGTTCTGTGCTTTGTTCATCACCGACTCAGTCACCAATATCTTAAACATTAATCAAAATCTGAAATCGGTTACATCAGGTATGCTCATTCTCTGACTCCCGATTACGTTCTGTAATCACAACCTTCGAATGTAGAGCGTGCTGTTCCCGTTCGAAGCTCGACGGATGATTGCAGAAGGCAGTTCAAGTACTTACTAACGTACGAACAGTGCGGGACAATGACACAGTCAAAACCTTCTGTAGGCAAACGATCATTCCGTACAGTGTGGGAGGAAGCCTATTTTTGTTGTGCGTTCGGTGAAAACGGAAAGTGATTACTATATTGTAAGATATTGTCAGGAATACTACTGAGCAACATAAAACTACATTATAGGCTCTGCTACCCAGAACATGCCGAAGTGACAGGGAAGCTGTTTTCTGTAATATAGCCTATTTTCATATACCAACGTTATTATTATTATTATTATTATTATTATTATTATTATTATTATTATTATTGTGGTGATATTATTCCAGCAGAAATAGATATTTTGATAAAATAATTTTTCAGGGATGCAACGTGTACTACAACTTCAAGAATTGAAAGCACTTCATGAAAGGCCAAACATTGAAGAGAGTCGAGCAATTCAGAGTCTATGTTTTGGAGCAAGTTAGCCTATGTAGTATGTTGGGAATTAGCTAAGGCACTAAAACCCTTCACGGATGGTGAATTTGTAAAGAGATGTATGGTGCCTGAACAAAATATAGTTAATTATGTCTCTGTACTGCAACAGTTCAAATGTGAATTCACAGAACATAGATTTAGTGATTTTAGACGTATGGAGAGTGATATTAGTATTTTTGTTAATCTTTTCATAAATTTAGTACAATCCGTGAGAGTGCAGTTCCAGGACGAGTTAATTGATTTACTAAGTGACGTAGAATTCAGAACTAAATGCAGAGAATATGACTTGACAAGCATAGAATTATTTAAAAAATGAACAAAACTAAATATTACAAGATGAGCTTATTCGTTGCCACTATGTTAGCTACCTTCGTCTCGACATATGTGTGCGAACAATTATTTTCGAGAAAGAAGGTCACTAAATCCAAACATAGGTCCCGATTAACAGATGAGCATCTTTAGCGCATTGCAGTAAATTCGTTGGAAATAGATTCTCGATTACTTGCAGAAAAGAATGCAGATGTTGAATAGACCGCAAAGTAGAGTGTATGGTGGAAAATGAAAATGATATTATCTATGACATTATTATATCATAACCAAAGCTCGGAACTTGGGGACTTGTGCCTTTCCACGTGGCTAAGTGACCGGACTTTCATGTCAACAACTCCCGCTTCCAGCACGGAGGTACAGTCTGGTCTGCTATAAAAGTAGTTTCTGGCTGTAACAACGTATTGATAGTATTATTGTAGGCCGAAACAAATAATTTTACAGCATATGTATAATAAAAATAAACACGAGAAATATATCAAATTTACAATTCTGCTCTGTACATTTTATTACAGTGTATGACTACGTACATTCGAAGATTTTCGAACCCATAACTTCTTCGCCTGTTAGTTAAACATGATTTGAAACTAAACTTAATTCCACTTCACATGAAGCGACGGGAACAAACTTAAAATACTGAATGTTTTCACTGTTACTGTTTTCTATTCGATTTTCAGCAGTAGCTAGCTGATCTCGTATCTGAGAAAGGTAAGTAGGATATCCCAAATCTTTCTCGAAAATAGTTTTCAATTTGTGTGTCACTACTATGGCAGGTCCCTCTACGACTTGTTCCATGGCTGTGGATATATTTTCCACCGATTTAAGGGACTGTAATGTCTTTTACCGTTTCCAACCTCTAGTTTATGTGTGGCACAACTTACAAAATATAAACTTTCCATTCGAAGAAAATAATGTATCTCCTCCGAAGTCCTCCACGAAATTCTGTAGCTAAAATTTAAAAAATGTATTTTCAAACTTCTATACTACCGATTCGAATAACACTATTTTCTAATTCCGTTTACCTGTAATTCTCTGAATGTCATTGGTTTCGACATGACACAGTTCCCTCGTCCGTCATCTTGTCGTTCGATGTGACCACTTTCTTAGTATATACGACTGTCCCTGAGGTCTTGCAGCGTGAACTTTGTATACGTTGTACCTGTAACCTTACTCATGCACACGACACACAATTCCCCAAGCTCCGAGCTTTAATCATAACTCTATTAAATATAATAAATAATGTAATAACTGAATATTGCAGTGTATACTTTTTCCTTTTTCAAATTCAGTTTATTATCCGTATTTGTAAGAGTGTAAGAACTATGCTACGGCGGTGCTGCAATGTACAGTACAATGCAATGTAGTTGCGGAGCCCAGTCCGTACACTGTGTGTGTTACTCAGTGCAGCATCATCCGTGTAATCGGCGCTTTTACAATTTTGAGCATACCTGGGTTACATGAACACAAGCCATCTACAAAACGCAACAGAAACAGGAACTCAACAATAGAAACAACGGTATACTGGTAGACTATATCCACACATCTTAACACACGACATTGATATGCCCACAGAATAATGTTAAAACGTGTATAAAATAATAATAATAATAGTAATAATAACAATAATAATAGTAATAATAATAACTGAGGAAAGCCGTAATAGTTATGGGCAATTCGTAAAAGTTGGCACCTCTGTCTTGTGAATAACAATGATTATTTTTAGTATTACCGAAAGCATTTCAATTATGGCGTTCAAAAATAACATTATTAAAGGTCCAAGTACAGAAGGTGTAACTACGAAAGCCTGCACGGTGTAAATCATTCATATAATATCAGTCAAAAATGTGTATTTTAAAACCTACATTGAACTAAAAATAATTATCTTAAATCAGTTCATTCACAAACATATGAAGAGTTCGCTGGAAAAACGATGAATATCACATTTCTGTTAAGGATTAGATAATGATCTAATTGAGTCTATAACTGCAAAATGTAGTGCTGTTTCTATAGAAAATAAAGGAAAGGATTACTGTATTCATGGTGATAATTCTCCTTTTTACCATTTTTCATAAGAACAACATTAAATTTCGCAGTGATCCATTGAATTAGATAATGACATCAACATTAGGAAAACTGTGACATTCATCGTTTTTCCTGCGAACTCTTCAATTTCAGGAATAGCCTACACTATATACGTATACGAATTTTATTAGGTACTAGCCGTACCCGTGCGCTCCGCTGCACCTGTTAGAAATAAATATAAAGTAATTACATAATTAAAATAGGACATTTGATCCAGGGAACAACTTTTACAACAGCGCAAAATAATCTGCTTCGCTCATTATCCAATTTTTTTTGCATGGCATTTATTGCATATATATTTTATGTATTTTAACACGATTCAATTGAGCATAGTTAAAATTTGAATTATAAAATAATGGATTGCTAAGCTAACGTACTATTACTGCATACTAAATCAATACACTCTCGTTGTTCGTTAATTCTCTGAGATTAAAATGAGTGTACATAAATATTATTTTAAGAAATAGAGAAAACGAATTACAAAATAGTCTATCAAATTTTCTGTGCATAAGAAGCTATTTTAATCTTACCTGTCCTCGATTTACTCAGACGTTACTGTAATAACATTATAGCATTATGTCCATCTAGAGAAACTACACTTTCCAATGGTGAAATAATAATTAATTATACAAATCGGTTAATTTAGCTTCTGATATCACTTCATACAAACACAGAAACATTCTCTGTAGGCTATGTTTAATAGCTTTCGATTGTTGATGTCCAAGGCCCCTGTTTCGACTGTTGTTGTCCAAGGCCCCTCATAGACGAAGTCATTTGTTCTTAATTCATTGCACCGTCTCAGATGGCGTTATTTTAATTTTAAAACTCATTTATCTCATTAAATATCAGTCCTATCAAAATTTTGTAAAGAATAAAACTTATCGGAAATCATTTTTAAAGAAACTTTTGTTATGTAATATTTTTCATAAAAATCAATAATAAGCGAGATATTTCGATTTATTTAATTCAGTCCCCCTTATAACCTCCCTTTTAAATAAAGTATTTTGAATTCCACGTAGCCTAAAATCTAAGTTACAACGAACTTAATTTATATTCCAATTTTCATATAAATCGGTTCAGCCATTATCGCGTGAAAAGGTAACAAACATACAGACAGACATACAAACAAAAATTAAAAAAATGCGATTTTCGGTTTCAGGGTGGCTAATTATATATGTTAGGACCAATTATTTTTCGAAAATCGAAAATTACCAGAAAAATTTCGGCTACAGAGTTTTTATTAGTATAGATATACCAACTTAAAATACAGCGTTAAACCTATTTTATACGCAGAACTAAAGCTTCGGGGAGCGATGACGCAGCAAGCGGACACTTAGCTGCAGAATGGAGATTTTAAACTCTATAGCTAATAATTTCCTTGTGTGAGGCATATTCATAACTCGTTATCCGCTCCACTTGTTTGTCATTTGTTTGCTCAAGTGCGTCGAGAGCACACAGCGCTCGAGCGACCACTCCACGAAACATATCGCGTCCATTAGGTCGATAACTACTTACATGACAATACAGCATGCATCGACCAGAATCACGGCCATCAATGACTACGGTTAAATTGAAAGACAGGTCTCACAGGACCCTACTGGGTTGATTCAAGAAAATTGAAATTAATTCCACACAACGGTTCCTAAATCATGACGAGTGGAACTACACGAATCGCTCCAATGGTAAAAACTGTTTAAAGTACATGTATCAACATCTACACCTATTTATGGTTCAAAAATTTGCATTTCGATAAAAGAACCAGAATTAATATTCATATGAAAACAGTGAGATTCATCAGTGGAGTGGATGGTTCTAAAAGGATAGATAGGATAAGAAATAGAATTTGGAAATAAATGAAGTTAATATGTTTAGTTTATATATAAATACATTAATTAAACCTAACAGCTGACTTGCACCTCATTACATATTTTACCACAAATACAGTATTTGGAGAAAAAATGGGAGTATAAGGGTACAGTGCATCAGTTATTCATAGATTTCAAAAAGGCGTATGACTCGGTTAATAGAGAAGTTTTATAAAATATTCTTATAGAATTTGGTATTCCCAAGAAACTACTTCGATTAATTAAACTGTGTATTAGTGAAAATTACAGTCCGTATAGGCCAGTTTCTCTCTGATGCTTTTCCAATTCACTCCGGGCTAAAGCAGGGAGATGCACTATCACCTTTACTTTTTAACTTCGCTCTAGAATATGCCATTAGGAAAGTTCAGGATAACACAGAGGGTTTGGAATTGAACGGGTTACATCCGCTTCTTGTCTATGCGGATGACGTGAATATATTAGGACAAAATACACAAACGATTAGGGAAAACACGGGAATTTTACTGGAAGCAAGTAAAGAGATAGGTTTGGAAGTAAATCCCGAAAAGACAAAGTATATGATTATGAATATTGTACGAAATGGAAATATAGAAATTGGAAATTTATCTTTTGAAGAGGTGGAGAAGTTCAAATATCTTGGAGTAACAGTAACAAACATAAATGACACTCGGGAGGAAATTAAACGCAGAATAAATATGGGAAATGCGTGTTATTATTCGGTTGAGAAGCTCTTATCATCCAGTCTGCTGTCAAAAAATCTGAAAGTTAGAATTTATAAAACACTTATACATTACCGGTTGTTCTGTATGGTTGTGAAACTTGGACTCTCACTTTGAGAGAGGAACAGAGATTAAGGGTGTTTGAAAATAAGGTTCTTAGGAAAATATTTGGGGCTAAGCGGGATGAAGTTACAGGAGAATGGAGAAAGTTACACAACACAGAGCTGCACACATTGTATACTTCACCTGACATAATTAGGAACATTAAATCCAGACGTTTGAGATGGGCAGGGCATGTAGCACGTATGAACAAATCCAGAAATGCATATAGAGTGTTAGTTGGGAGGCCGGAGGGCAAAAGACCTTTGGGGAGGCCGAGACGTAGATGGGAAGATAATATTAAAATGGATTTGAGGGAGGTAGGATATGATGGTAGAGACTGGATTAATCTTGCTCAGGATAGGGACCAATGGCGGGCTTATGTGAGGGCGGCAATGAACCTCCGGGTTCCTTAAAAGTCATAAGTATTATTAAAAATGAATAAAAAATTTAGTTTAAAAGTAATGTTTCCTTAAAAATGACAATATATGCTTCAATTCTATTATCATATATAGGATTAGAGGGTGGGTTCCCAAAGTACCACTGCTACCTGTGTGTTCTACCAAGTTTCGATAAAAAATATTACGTTGTGCAGTAAACTAAGGAAAATAGAGACGAATATCATCCCAGGCTTTCTCTCTAATACGAACCACTGTGCGTCGCCTTCCATAACTAAATATCAGAGAAGTAATCAGTACTTGAGCCTCTGAAGTCATCTGTTTTAGCTTGCGAAGAGGAAAGTTGAGCTGGCGTATAAAGTAAGAAACAATAATACCAGATTTTCAGTTACCTACACGCAACTAAATAAGACAACACAACTCCTTAGCAGTTTCTGCACGGACTGTACGCCATCTCCGCACCTCCTTTGTTTCCAGGGTTCCCTGGAACTAGACGCTCGAGCAATCACAACTTGGAAATACTTTGCAAATTATTCATGGCCAATTACAATGGCAGCCATTACAAGGGTGTTCTCCATTCATAAAGCTATCAAGTGTTTTGTATATGATAGTTTGATCATCTGCGATTTTATTTAGGTTATAGGATTCATGCACAACAAGTTACACCCTGTTTCCATACGGACTTCGGCTGAAAAACTACAAAAACATAATACAAGATAAATTACCACAACTAAAATTTTACGAGAGTTTGCGACAAATTTACGAAATATCTGGCAATTAGCATTCAACAGCTATTTATTGTGAAATGTTTATCGTCTTATGTAAATTGAGACTAGAAAAGTGCTTTGTGTGGAGTGTGGTATTGTATGCGCCAGAATCGTGGGCATTACGACGAAGTGAAGAGAGATGTGACTGGAAGCATTTGAAATGCGGGTATGGAAAACAATGGTGGGTGTGAAATGAACAGACGGAATAAGAAATGAAGCTGTGCTAGAAAGAGTGGGTGAAGAGAGAATGATGCTGAAATTGATCAGGAATGTAAAAGGAAATTGGTTGGGTCACTGGCTAAGAAGACATATTGTTACTCAAGAATGCATTGGAAGAAATAGTGAACGGAAGAAAAAGGGCAGAAGAAGATACCAGACGATAACATACATGGATCGTATGCGAAGACTAAGAGAAACAATTGGAGAATGCTGGGTTTGCAGTGAAGACCTGCCTTGGACAGAAAACAATGAATGAATGAATGAATGAATGAACTACGTGCAAAAGAAGTTGTTATTACATGTGCTGTATGAGAGACAGAAATAAAGTGAAATGAAACAAGACACAACAGCATTGCAATTCCAAGAAGCATATTTTTATAATGTAAATCTGTTAAAACTGAATGAAGATAATGGACAATCTTCACCCAGTAACAAAGTTCCAGTAGAATTTTTTTAAGATTCGTGTGAAATTGTGGTTCAGTGTATCATTCCTCTCCACAAACTCGATAATGTATATTTTTAAAACTTTTTAGAAAAGTATACAAAAAGGAAGGTTCCACGAGCAGCAACACTTCGTCAAGGGTACGTGCTTTCGTGTTACGAAAAAGTATTATGGAACATTAAAAGTACAGTAGCAAATAACAAAATCTGGGTGTCACTTGACGAAAACGCGGATGAAGCTGAACTATATGTTGGTAATGTTATTGTATAACATGTCATAGTTTAGAGAAAAAATTCTTCGTTCAAGATTGTTTATTGTCATTTTATCCTTATTGTTATTTTTATGTGTATTTATATGCATCTAGTGAGTAACATTACAATTGAATTTCCTTACTTTTATTATTATTATTATTATTATTATTATTATTATTATTATTACTACTACTTACAATTGGCTTTTAAGGAACCCGCAGGTTCATTGCCGCCCTCACATAAGCAAGCCAACGGTCCCTATCCTGAGCAAGATCTATCCAGTCTCTATCATCATAGCCCACTACCCTCAAATCCATTTTAATATTATCCTCCCATATACGTCTCGACATTCTCAAAGGTCTCTCTCTCTCTCCGGCCTCCCAACTAACACTCTATATGCATCTCTGGATTCGCCCATACGTGCTACATTCCCTGCCCATCTCAAACGTCTGGATTTAATGTTCCTAATTATGTCAGGTGAAGAATACAATGCGTGCAGTTCTGCGTTATGTAACTTTCTCCATTCTCCTGTAACTTCACCCCTCTTAGCCCCAAATATTTTCCTAAGAACCTTATTCTTAAACACCCTTAACCTATGTTCCTCTCTCAAAGTGAGAGTCCAAGTTTCACAACCATACAGAACAACCGGTAATATAACTGTTTTATAAATTCTGACTTTCAGATTTTTTGACAGCAGACTGGATGACAAAAGTTTCTCAACCGAATAATAACAGGCATTTCCCATATTTATTCTACGTTCAATTTCCTCCCGAGTGTCATTTATATTTGTTACTGTTGCTCCAAGAATTATTATTATTATTATTATTATTATTATATTATTTATTATTATTTTATTATATTATTTTATTATTATTATTATTATTATTATTATTATTATTATTATTATTATTATTATTATTATAAATTAATTGTATTCAAAATTTAATTTTTTTATTCTGTATTATTATTGTATCACTTGTGCTGGGCTATCATTGGCTCATGGCTGTTGACCAGCACATTAATATTACAATAAATAAAAATTAAATTAAATAACATTACAACGTGTTCATAATTCTTGTGTTCGCTTCGTCTGCGATGTTCGCTTCGTCTGCGATGTCCGTCGCGCTGACCACATTACCCCATCCTTTCAACTCTAAACTGGCTACGGCTTAACGAACGTAGAAATTTTCATTCTCTTGTTCTCCTTTTCCAAGTCCTTCACACTTCTACACCTACCTACCTACCTACCTTGCCTCCCGTTTCAGTTACCTGTTACCATATCATAATGTCTTCACTCGCACGCAAAATAGCCGCATACTAGCCATACCAACACATAAGACATTATCGTATTCATCATCATACACAATCTCGCTCTCGCGCTTGTGGAATACCCTACCCAGTGACATCAGAGACTGTCGGAATTTAGTAGCGTTCAAAAGCAAGCTTATTAAGCATTTTCTTACTGCGTAGAGTAGGTTTAATTTGTACTTAATCAATAAAAGAAATGCTTCTCTCTTCTTAACTTTTACAATAAACTGCCTAGCTTTTATTAATCAGTTAATCTTTTAGTACTTTGATTTTTATTGTATTTGTAAATTTAATATTAATTGAAATTATAATTGTAATTGTATTCTTAATATTGTAGTTGTAATCCCCTGGTAGAGGGGAAGAGAAGGCCAGATGGCCTTATCTCTACCAGGTTAAATAAATAAAATAAATAAATAAATAAACATTATTATTATTATTATTATTATTATTATTATGCTACATTAAAAATTATCAATCATTATTTATAAAAAAATTACAGGACGTTTACAAAATCAATCGGGACAGGAGCCAGGAGGAACCAAAAGAATAATTAGCTCCCGGATAATACGGGACTGCTTGTCACCCTATGTGAAGTATAACTCGACGAAGGCCAGGGGAGTCCTGCAGCCAGGAGCACCACTTGTCCTTCTCCTGTGTTCGTATAGCGTTATCGCGATAGTTCACATTACGCCCGCGTCTCCACTCGCCTCGGTCGAGTTATCCACAAAAATTGTGTAGGCACTTCAAGAGCCGGAGCTCACTAAATTGCTGCGGAACGTTTAAAATAAAAAGTTACATGAAACCTAAACCTTTTCAAAAACACAGTAAAAATTGCAATGGATAAATAGGCCCTACTAGACGATTTTAAAAACATGAAAATAGTAAGTATTTATATTCTCAAGAGGAGGAATTTTAATTATTTCACCTTTCATAAACGAAATAGAATATGTTCAAAACCTAGCTCTCAGACTCATTACTGGTGGGGTCAAAGCAACTCCAATAGATTCTATGAGATTCCTCACTAATATTAACAGCATCAAAATGACAATAGAAGAAAAATCACTGATTCAATATGAAAAACTTATTAGATTACCCGGAAACAATTGACATTCATACAGTCCTCTCTGTAGATTAAAAACTCAAAAAAGTTTCATATTCATGGTCAAGAAATAAAACAGAAAATCAATATCCCGAATTTAAAAGAAAACTTACAAATTAAACCAAACCCTTTAACTCTATTAAATATAGAGTATAATCTAAATTTAACAGAAGAAATACTGAAATCAGAAGTAAACACTGAAATAATGAAACAATTGTCTTTAGAGACAATTAATATTAGGTACCCTCCACAAAATTGGCTACATTTATACACCGACTGATCCTTGATCTCCAGAGAACAAGATGCCGGTGCAGGTGTTACGTGCTGTCTCTTCTCACTTTATAGATCTCTTGGATATGGAACAACAAGTTTGGTGGAGAAATCATTGCAATAGTGAAAATCTCAGGAATCTTCTCTGCCACATCAATAAATTTAAGAATGCAGTTATATTGTCAGACTCCAAAGCAGCTATTCTATCAATAGTCTCTAAACACACACCTTCATCTCAAACAGCAGAAATAACTAAAATGCTCTCTCAATAAAATAATTGTTTTCCAATGGATACCATCCCATTGTGGAATCCTGGGAAACGAGAATGCGGATGATTTAGCAAAGAAGAGCAGCACTGCTACTTACAGACCTGTTACTAAATCTACGTATTACTCTGTGCAAAGATTTATTAAATCTACATACTTAGACTTCAACAAAAAAAATGATAATACAATCTCAAGGGAAAAAAACAGAACTCTCTGCATCATAATCCATAGTTAATTCCCGATTTACCACAAAAATCGTCTGTAACTGCATTTAGATTGGCAACAGGCCATGATTGTTTGGCCAAACACCTGCATAGAATTGAAATATATCAGTCCCCTAATTGCCCATTGTGCAACTCAAACCAAGAAATGGATTCAGAACACCTCAAAATCTGTGCTTCAGTTGCTGACTATGATAATATCTTTGAAAAATATTGCAGTGCAAGAGGTCAAATGACTATACTGTCAAACGCATGGCATTATAAAACAACAACAACAACAACACAACATATTCTCATTCCTGATAATTTAATGATTATAAGATTGAAAGTCTACTTTTCGACATTTTTCATTTTATTTCTATTCCTAGACAGCTTCATACACATACGCCTTTCACAAACACTTAGTTCGTTCCTTCGCCTCCTTCCCAACAGTCATGGCCACTCCACTCTTTCATGGAAAACATCCATCTCTACGCAGAACACGGCGATCTTGTCCATTATGCATTTGCTTTTATCGATTTATTCATTTCTTCGACTTAAAGGCGGCACCAGAACACGTTGGCGTTTTGTAAATACGACTAGCCTTGCCGAGACCAAGTCACAATGTTGTCGCCGCATTGCGACCGTCTATTATTAATGACGTCAGCTAATAACACTCATTAGGAATATGGCTGTGATTATTATGTTTGACCTACTTGGAAGGTACCGCATCATCAATTGCGGCCGTTAGTCAACGTCGAAAGAAGGGGAAGAAATCTCGAAGAAGAACTTTACGGTCTTATATCTAAATGCCACACACTCAGCTATAAGGATACCGATACACTTAAAAAAAACTAGTAAAGAAGAAGAGCACTAGAATACAAGATAATGGTTCAGTTTTATATCTTCTCTTTATATGGAAACGGAGAACATACTGTGTTGGAGAAAAATATTGGCTAAGGTTTTTAAGAAACTGCATCCTATATTATTCAGGATAGTTGTATGGAAAAAAGGCCTCTACAATATTTGACATTTCATGGTATAATTATTTTGGTAATTGATTTAATTTTACACATAAAAGAGAAGCCTGTAAGAAATATTTTTCTACTAGACGACGTCAACAAAAGTGATATTCCTCGAAAGTTACTACAGTTAGTTTTGTCCCCCTTCTTAAAGATAGGTACGATTATGGACTCCTTCCATTGTTCTGGTACAATTTCCTTTTCCCAAATAGCAAGTACAAGTTTATAAATTTCGCTAGATAATACGCTTCCACCCTCTTGTATTAATTCTGCTGGAATTTGATCAATACCTGGTGACTTGTACTTTTTTAGATTTTCTATCGCAATTTCGACTTCAGAAAGTGTGGGTTCGGGTATAAATGGCTCAGCAGTTTGTATTTGAATTTCGTCCCGATCATTTCTATTTGGCCTATGTATATTTAGGAGTTGTCCAAAATAGTTTTTGCATCTGTTCAGGATTGAATGAGCGTCTGCAAGCAAGTAAATAGGTCCTAAATCCTTTTTACTTATTATATCATTTCATTTTATTTACTCTGCTGCGTGCATAGTTCTTTTTTATTGGGTTAACACATTTTTGCATAAAATCATCCATATTTAGTCTACCATGTTGAACAGTGGAGTAGCTTTGGAAAATAACATTCTTCAAAGAAAACATCACTATGCAGAATCAATTCAATAGTTATTTACATGTGTGCACACTTCTCAATATTACTTTGTGTTATTAGCATCCTGTATAAAATAAAAGTATTAGTAACCAATTCAAAATCGTTTTATTAACAAGTATTGTCTTCAACAGGTTTGATTGCACTCCGTGTCAAAAATTACATTTAAAAGGAAGAACACTATGAAACATAATTCGAGATTTTTGTTAAAGCGTATGTAAACAAGGAATAATAAACACACAGTATTCCTACACAAATAGTCCAGTATTTTTAAGAAGTACACTATTTCCCTCTGTAACTGTGTTTACGTGAATAAATTCAGAAAGCATTAATTCTCTAAGTCAGAAAAGTTGCCTACTTGAAAGGAATCATTGCTGGAAACTTTCGATTTGTAGTCTGCCACTGACTGCGATTGTGGATCCAAAGTTTACGAACTGCTATTCTGAAAAAGATTCTCTAACTGTTTTCTGTGAGACTTCCATTAATAAATTTTATTCTCTATTTAACTTAACAAAACGGGAGATAACCTACGTAGTTACTTTCTTGAATCAGTTTAGATCTGATTGCTCTATAATGTCTGTGTTCGACAATTTCTTTAATACAAGGTAAATCTCGAACTCTTTCTTGCCTTGAATTCAAAGCTATATTTGTAACTGAAGAAGCCATCGCTTGAGTTACAATTACAAATTCACACACCACAATCAGCATTTGATGTTGTCCTTTAGTGTCAAAGTTTTTGACTACAAATGAATTGCACCCAGTTCCGGATACTGAATGTTCTTACGAACTGAGTGTGTGATTTGTCTTAAGCCTGTACAATATATATATTTTTTTAAGGGTTGGTGTTGATCATGTCACCAAGAAGCAGCTCCACTATTAGTAATCTTTGTGTTAAGATAAAGCTCCAACGAGCCAAAAAGATTCAAACCTTCAACTTCGATGATGATTATGATGATGATTGTGGTGACGACGACGATGATGATGGTTATGATGACGATACTTTACGTTTGTTTGCACTCCATAGACTAAGTCAAGATGATGTCAGATATCCGTCAAAAGACACGCAGAGTCGTCGATAAGAGCTAAATTACTATGCTTAAAGCACAGAAATATGGTAATGCGCAAAGTAAATAATATACCACAAGTAAACGTCCCAGCTCACATTTTCTCTCGATTTAACGGGGTTACGAGATCTGATGCGATCAGGCTGAAACGAAGGATATGAATAATATTATTGATCGCTTGATAGTAACCTCCTCGTTTTTAGATAATAATTCTCACTATAAATGGAGCATTGTTTTTGAGTCCTCTCGTAGGGCTCAAATGCAGACAATTAGGTAACTAGTGCTTTCGGGTAGGATTTACAACTAAAAAATACAGATTTCTTCGGCTCAGGAACTGTGTGATTGTCATTTGTTTATCCACATAATATATTTTGCCAATGATTTTATTTATAGCATTTGCTGGAGTTTTCACGCTTGTGTCTTATAACTAGGGCCGTTGACATCGGTATATTTGTACCAGTTTGTAGCTGATTCGTGAGCATACCGCACGATGTATCGTCTTGCACTGTCTCTGTTTAACGTTCGCTCGAACAGGAATGAGTGTGCTGGAGTGCCTCTTCCTCCTGTTCCAATTTTAACGCGATGGGAATCATGGTTGGAAGTTTTCACATACTTTCACAATAATTTTGCCAGCGTAAAAGGAGTCGTACAGATGGTTGACGGAAACGATGCAACTTCCATAAGTAGGGCTAATGCCCAAACTATTTTCGGTGACCCAAATATTAAAAAAAACAGTATGAATATAGCCTATATTATATAATTTTAGATTTATCCCCTCTACAATCGAATGTCTCGAAAAGACTGATGTGAAATTGATGGAGCAAATTTCGTTAGTAAATAATCTCTTCTCAAAAGTGAATGATCTGCAAGATGACATAAGCAAAAAAGGTGTGTGCCAAAATGAACAAAGTAATACAAAAACACGGTGGTTTCAATTCATTATGCAAAATTCCAAGAGTTTTGTCAGATGAGAAGTGCGATTGTTATCAACTTGATGTAGAAATTGATGATGTGAAATATTTTACTTATGCGCCCTTGGTTTCAGCCGAAGTTGAATGCAGTTTTTCCGCAAACAAGGTTATACTATCCGACACTCTGCGGCCATTTTCATTTGAAACTTTGAAAATGAATGTTGTTGTTTATTGCAACAGCAACCGAAACCAGGCAAACAACATGCAAGAAAAGTAAGGTACGGAATAGATGTGATAAATAAATTAATCTAACAGTTAAATATAGCGAAATCAAAATTCTACGCGATATACGTGTTCGGTATTCTAAAATTGTAATGCAAAACTCCTAAATATTAAAAAAAAAAATCTTTTCAGACTTACGTTTTATAACATTTGTGAGAATTTAGGTATGATTTCCAATAATTATTCTCAACCTCACCAGCATTTTAGACCTTTCCAATATTAACCATTACATACAATGATTATATTGTCTTGATTTTATAATACGCAATAATATTATACAAAACACGGAACGTGCTTGCTTAGGCGTGTGTGAAATTCGCTTCCGCTGCCTGCACTTGAAACACGTCGACTACATTCTGTCCGGCGTCGTGTGTTCACCTTCAACCGACCTCAAACTAATACTAATATACCGATATCACGGACCTATTTATTACCTGAAACAAATACTAAGGGTTGTCTTTTAGTTCTATTTTCAGAAAGTGTCTCTCTTTCTCTCTCAACGTTATCAAATAATCCTTTTTAAATAGTCTACAAAAGTAGAAGTAGTCCATTATTAAATTCTGTACATTTCTCTGCCATTTGTTATATTATAAATACCTGATCTTCTATTTCTGAATCCCGATCATCTTTCCAGAAGAAAAATCTCTGTAATGGTTTGTTGTCGTTTTGTTACTTTTATACAGATTTTATATGCTGTATTGAATAAGCCAAGTCCTCTATAACTACATTTATTTCGTCTTTCCTTCATGAATAATTTGATATAGCCTACATTGAAACAGTTGTGATGCGTTGTCTCATATCATATTTTTGACCACCCAAGTATATAGTAACAAACAGAGAAGGTGAATCTCGTATCCTTAGTAACATGACGTGTTATATCACATCACTATATTATTCCGAAACGTCGGATGAAGTTTCAACACATAGCTGCAATCCCCAAGATGATCTTAACATAACTACATATCAACTGATGTAGAAAGAATTTTATTCTGCCGTGTGAAAGGCACACCCCTGTTTCCGAAAGGAAAGTGCTGCTCATCTGAACGGTTGTTTTAATAAGTAATCTGATTAATGCTCTGGGGGGGGGGGGGTTTGATTGACGTGGTAGGCCGCCGCCCAAAGCTCTGACCTGATTACACAATAATTCTTTTAAATTTTGAGGTCAAGGTTAAAAATTTTCAGATGCCAGGTTAACTAAACATGTCTGAATTTTATCATTTTAATCATGTCTTTGTCACAACAACATGATAATTGAAAGTACATTTCCACGCGGAATATCCGGTTTTAAATCCCGAAGAATTTCGTGCAAATATACTATCTGTAGTAATGTCACGAGAGGTCTGAGATTTATCTGGCAAATCTCAGAACTCGAGTGACATTTATTAGGACTATTTCGTGAATAAAATAAAAATAAAAATAATATATCCCTAAAATTCGCTCATAAATTGTTAACGATTGTATATTTACGAATACTTAACCTATTCAGACATTGTGAAGTTGAAATAGATTGAATATCGATTACTGCAACAAAGAAATTAGATGTTATTCAGTAATGCCAATTGCGAAAAGCGAAATACAGGTTTAACAATGTTAATTACATGTACTGCACTTTTCTCTTATTATTATAACAGAAATATGTTTTCATTACCTGCTGAAATCATAATATAATTTAAACATTTTATAATATAATTACAAATAACCTGATTAACACATTAATTAAAAGAAGAATTGTTGAAAACGCAGTTATCAAAACTGAATGAAGGAATGTGATTTTTTCAGATAAACTACAATGGACATGGAATGAGAAGATGAAGATGTAGAAGTGGAATTTCACACTTCATTTAGTACTTCGTCGTTACATTACACACTACACCGAGAACTAAGAACTATGTAATATTGTGTGGAAACAGCTATATAGCAATGCACATGTATTCACACTACAGGGAAACATGTTGCTAAACACTGAACCCATCTCTGTATAGATACTATAATTAAAACACGTTTTCATTGAGCCATACCGAAGGCAGTTTGATCAAAGACCTTGTATATAATATACAAGGTCTTTGGGTTTGATATGCGATGATGTTACATAAATTTAAACATCTGACTTTCTATTAATTGTTTAATTTCATTCACGTAATACAGATTTTATAGGTTACAATTAGGTTAGTTACCTGTGGGCGCGGGACCATGTGTCAGCTGTGCCTTATTTCGACCGTTACTCCGTGCTACAGGAAAGCATTTTCTATAGATCGACAAACGCATTCTCGCTGTATTGTGTAACGGGACTGAAGCTGCATCTACACAGTTCAACTTTCCATGCATGTGTGCATGCAGTCTGGAAATGATATTGAAATGATCAAGTTTAACACGTACGGTTAAATAAAAATGCATAAAGATTTTGTGTCTACATGGTGCGCCGTTTTGAACATCGTCTTCACTGCGTAAATATATTAATTAATATTAAATATCAATCTTGCATTCATTCCTTGAATGCATAAACTTGAAAGAACAGTTTAACCGTGTATATGCATCTTAATGGATTCATGCTCATCAATTTACGGGGAAACAGTTGGCGACACCGACTAAACAAAAGAACGACCATTACGATAAATTGATAGCGATAAATCTAGCTGCAAAAATTATCGCGATGTTTGACTGTGATTGGTTGGAATCCAAAATTTCATTACACTTAATTGGTCGAAAATGGAATGACGTCATATAAACAAAATAGTCACACAAATTTACTACAAGTCTCAGCAGCAATGGATGTAGAAATTAACTGGAATTACTACACCGCCTATCCATCGTATCATGGCGGCTGGTTAACGGTGCTAAAAACTGCATAATTTCCTACAGTTTACTGCCAGTGATGCCCACGTTGCATTCATGACCTTGGATCTATGACATTTCACGACCTTTGGTCCATGACGTAAACCCACTTTTAAGCAGCATGCGAAGTAACTATTACATAGTACACGGACGTCATTATATTTTTACTTCAAATTTTATTGTACCCGAGTTTTTTTAATGTACTTCACTCCCACCTCCTCTACTAGTAAACTTCCAACCGTCCTCCACACTGAACCAAGGCCGCGTATGCTAGTCGCCTTACGGTCATAGTAAACAGTACTGAGTTAGTGAGTATAGTAAGCTTACGTTCCAGAAATATGTTCGCGTTTTCCAGTGAAGAAAGAGCTTTCAATATTGAAACATATTTTCGCACAGGTACTGTCGTCCGTTTGCCTACATCGCATCCCGGTTTCCCCCACCTGTTTCTGCTCGCCCCTCTGTAAAGGCTAGTGGCTGGACTGTCTTAACTCTTTTCTGAAAACATTAATTTCCGTTAGGAATTGGAAGTCTACGTAATATTATACATCTGTTTAAAATAACTTAAATGAAAAGGCCTCGTTAAGGAATTAACTGTCACGTGATTTCCCCCCTTTCTACGACCCTGTGGCAAAACCACTTGGACGAACAGTAGATAGCATTTCTGAGTAATTTTATGCTTTCGGATCGGGCAGAAGTGAAGACTGAATTTACAGTACGTAAGGTACTCTTTTTTTATAGAGTAGGTACAGAATTATTTCAACATAAGTTACTAGTACGAAGGACTAAACTGGTAAGGTACAATAGTCTATAGTTCGATAATATGCACAAAAGAACTGAAGCCTGTATCGAAATGAACGGCCACCATTTTCAAAAATGTGTTTAAATATCCATATTATGATTATTATTCAATTTAACTTCATTCTCTATATTGTACGCTAATGTGCTGTAGACAGTATAATATACACTGCATAATGAATACGTCCGAATGGATAGCTCAGTTCGTGAGTAAAAACACTTATTGTTAATATAGTACTGTATTTTGATTAAACAAAAACCTAATGAAAATTATCAAACTCAAAATCGCAATATTTCCTAATTTACGTAAATGAACTACTTTTCTTCTCTTCGTACACCTAGGAAAGTGATTTTTTTGTATTTTACATCAGTATCATCGAACTCCAGTCGTGGAACGGGGTAGCAAACGATGTTTCCGGTTCTCAACAGTTAATCCAAAGGGTTAATATTAGAAAAGTTAGTAAAAATAAAATAACGTTCCTTGTAGTTGGTTGTATGTTCTTATAACGTCAACAAGACAGCCTATGTGCCGGAAAGAACTAGAGGTAATACACTATGGCGCTGTCCAAATCATGAATCTCTTCAAGTAAATGAACAGTAATAATAAAGTTTCAGTTCTCTTTTCCTAAAGCTCTTCCATTGTCCGTTTTCGTCTTGGTAATGACTATCTAATTTTCTTGGGTCATCTCTCTCCCGATATCCGTTCAACATGTCCATACCACTGCAATGATTTATTTCCCAATCTTTTAGTTATCGAACACTCTAGCCCCATACCTTCCCATACGATCTCATATCTGACTTCACCTTCTCTTGTCAATTATAAACATCTTCTCATATAAATGTAGCTTCATAGTTCTAATTCTTTAGTCATTAGCAAAGCTCGGAACTTGGGGACTTGTGTCTTTGCACGTGGCTAAGCGACGGACTTCAATGTCAACAAACTCCCGCTTCCAGCACGGAGGTACTGCCAGGTCTGCTATAAAAGTGGTTTCTGGCTGAAGCAACATATTGATAGTATTGTGGTAGGCTGAAACACGTAATTTTATAGCATATATGTAATAAAAATAAACATCAGCAAAATATCAAATTTACTGTTCTGCTCTGTACATTATATTACAGTGTATGACTACTTACATTCGAAGATTTTCGAACCCATAACTTCTTCGTCAGTGAGTTAAACATGATTTGAAACGAGAAAAACTTATTTCCACGTAACATGAAATGACGGGAGCAAATTTAAAATAAATGTTTTAACTGTCACTGTTTTGTTCGATTTTCAGCAATTGCTAGCTGATCTCGTATCTGAGAAAGATAAGTATATCATAAATTTTTCTCGAAAATTGTTTTCAATTTGTGTGTCACTACTAGGGCAGATCCCTATTCGACTTGATCCATGGCTATGGACAAATTTTCCACCAATTTAAGGGACTGCAATGTCTTTCAATGAATGCCGTTTCCGCCTTTAGTTTGTGTGTGGCACAACTTACAAAATATAAACTCTCCATTCGTAGAAAATAATGTATCTCCTCTGAATTTCTCCACGAAATTTTGTACCTAAAAATAAATATATATATTTTCAAACTTCTATAATACCCATTCGAATAACACGTATTCTCTAATTCCTCTAACAGACCGTTTATTTGTAATTCTCTGATTGTCATTGGCTTCAACATGACACAGTTAGATGTGACCACTTTCTTAGTACACACGACTGTCCTTGAGCGCTTACAGCGTGAGCTTTGTATACGTTGTACCTGTAACCTTACTCATGCACACGACACACAAGTCCCCAAGTTCCGAGCTTTGGTCATTAGTAGACTTCGTTGAATTGCCACACGCAGCATGTAATCAGGTTGCCGATGTACGGTAGTATAGAGGAGGTGAGCGACCGCCCGGTCTCGTAGTATAAGCAGTTCATGTTAAGAGTTGTGACCGATACAAATGGATAGAGCAGCTACAGCTAATGTATACCTATGTAAGCACTTGTTTTTGCATTACTGTGGTTGGAATAGTCAAAGCTTAACATGTGTTCAGTGTAGACAAGAATTCAATCAAACATACTACAATGAGAGTGTTGCTGTTCCAAATAATTGCCCCTGGAATACCCTTACCCTCGCAGCCAGTCTTGACACGTTGGGGCACGTGGTTGGATTCTGTTAATTATTATCCAGAATATTACAGCAAAATAATGGATGTAATTGATGCATTGGATAGCACAGACAGTTCCGCTGTTGCACCTGTAAAATCATTACCTTCTGAACAGCTATTGGAAGATATTCTGTTCATTGATTCTAATTTTAAAATCGTCTCCAAAAGCATCACCCTGTTAGAATCGTCTATACGACAACTCTCAGAAGCTCTTAATATAGTGGATAAAATATCACAAACCGTCATCCAAAATAACAATTCACTAATTTCAGAAAAAGTAAAATGTAAGTTGAGAAACGTTATTGCTAAAAATTCTGCCTATTCACAACTTCGTATTATAAATGATGTACCATGAGGTTACGACAAGAAATCTGAAGTTCGTGTACTAAAAATTAGTGACTTTCCGTTCTTCAAATTGTACTTATTACATCGTGTGATGTTGAAAGTACATTTTCCCAATATAAAAACTGTTTAAGTGACTATCGGAGGAGGTTACTTCGCAGTCGCTCAAAATGTACATAACTCTTCACTGCAATGCACATATTCGAGGATGATGTGAGTATCTTACATTAAATTTTAAGAGTTCATATATCTCACTATAAAATAATTGTGTATTTACATGTTTAGACATTTCCTACTTCAATGATCATTCATTATATTTCTTGAATGCAGGATACAGGTTTTATTGTAACCGCAGTATACTGCTCAGTGTTTACATCAGAGGCATACTCCATCCGTCGCACGTCCCCTTCTCATACAGTCTATACCGCGTGCACAGGAAACCTTACGATTCTCGTGGCAATTCCACGAAGTCTAGTCATTTGTCATATTTTTGCCCTATGTAGCATTATACAGTGAAACCTCTCCTTACGGACATACCCAAGATACGGACACTCCTCATATACGGACAGATTTTTATATCCCAACTTAAATAATATAGAAATAATGATAAATTTAACTCTCGTTTACGGACACACTCAGACAGACACAGACAGCTGTTTCACAGTCCTAAAGCTTACTGTATCTCCTGACTACGGACAGAACTTGGATTTCAAGACCTATACCTGGTAAGGTTTATCTTGTTTCAGTAGCAATAAAACCAAGTCCCTTCAAATGAGAGTGGAGATTATAGGAGGGTTGTAAATTTCAGGATACCTTTCAAAATCTTGTTATTGTACAGACTGCCGGAACTCAGTTTCTTGAAAGAAAGCTTAGTGACGGAACTACACACTACGAAGAGAGATATTTTGTTATTTTATTTTGCGCTACAGAATGTATCAACTAGTCCCTTCCGCCACTGAATGGATGGACGGCACCGCTCCACTCCCCTATCGCCATAACAACATAGACGAAGTAAGACATATCTCCTTTCTCTCTCTGTTTTCACAGTGAGACAAGATACATCACACAGCCTTTAATGTGTTACAAAAATGGAAAATTTAGTTTTGACAACTGTACAGAAATTCGTTAACACGAAAGAAAACGATAAGGGTCTCGTAGGCTACCACTAGCCCAGCCGGCTACCCCTTGTTAGCTGGAAGCGAGTGGATAAACAGTCATAAAATTTAACCTGTCTGATGGGTTTCCGCGATCGTGAAATTGTATTCAACTCATGATAGGGTTAGTAGGATTATTCTCTCCACTTCAATCAGTTGTACTGTTTCGAGAGACATGGCACCTGAACGTAAAGGTCAAGTTGAAAACTGTAAATTACAGTACTGCATAACTGTAGACCTAGAATAAAACTGCATGGCACAGTATTGTATTTTCCTTTTTCGGTCTTATCTACTGTAGTTCAAAGTTGCAAAGAATTTACTGTAGTATAGTGTAGGCTATTTAGAATTAAACTACAGTAATACATTTCATTTAAAGCGTGAAGGGGTACATAATGCATATTATAAATTTACACATCTTGATTACACAACTTGTAACACTGTATCACTTCGGAATATGTATAAGAACTTTGTGTTAAATTTTAACGTACCTTGTTAACTCAACACACTAGAACAATATGAACAGACACACGAAAACAGACCCCAACGATATTCTCAACACATAACTCAATTTCAGAACACATCCACTCTTTGACTCTACACTACGAACGTACCCACACAGGAAACAAGAGACGCCAAGACCAACAACGACCAGTTCCGAAGATGACCGAAAATAGGTCGAAACATGTTAACAAGGTACGTTAAAATTTAACACAAGAAAGTTCTTATCATACATATTCCGAAGGAATATAAATTTACTGTTAGATTGGGGAGCCTCCCTTCCAATAAAGGACACCTCCCAGATGCGGACAGATTGTTACGTCACTTCGATGTCCGTAAATGAGAGGTTTCACTGTATTCCTAACTACACTGTCAAATATTTTCTTAATATTTTTAGTAGGTTATTTTACGACGCTTTATCAACATCTCAGGTTATTTAGCGCCTGAATGATATGAAGGTGATAATGCCGGTGAAATGAGTCCGGGGTCCAACACCGAAAGTTACCCAGCATTTGCTCATATTTGGTTGAGGGAAAACCACGGAAAAAACCTCAACCAGATAACTTGTCCCGACCGGGAATCGAACCCGGGCCACCTGGTTTCGCGGCTAGACGCTCTAACCGTTACTGCACAGGTGTGGACTTTTCTTAATATCTTGGGAGATATTTCTATTGTCAATTAAACCATGTAATGCTGTTAATGCATTCCTTTTGTGCAATTCTGTGTTGTACATTTATTTGACATGTATATTTTGATTTTTTTTTGTTCCAATACATTACATAAAGACTGGGAAAAAAAGTAGAGAATATTGTTCGCTTTTATTCCCAGTTTTTAATATTCTAACCTAACAGCGGTGAAAAACAAATAAAAACCAGAAAACATAACAGCACCGGAAGGTAACAAACGCAACATGAATATAATGAATATGTTTGTTTTGACGTAGAGTGAAATAAAAGCATAGTTTTTAAACGTTGGCTATAATCTTTGCAGCGTTATGGATGCTTTCCTTGTGTCATGTAGAAACAGTACACCATCGCATACCTTACCTTACCTAGGCAGTGCATCAACAACCAAATTTCTTGGTTTGCATATTAATAATACAATAAATTGGAAAAATCATATCAAAGAAATAACTCCCAAACTTAGCTCAGCATGCTTCGCAATTAGGTCGTTACAACAATTTCTAAACAGCAGTATCTTAAAGACAATATATTTTGCCTATTTTCATTCCATTATGTCCCACGGAATAATATTTTGGGGAAATTCTGCAGATAGTAAAAATATATTCTTATTACAGAAAAGAGCCATTAGAATAATAGTTGGAGCAAAGGCTAGAGAATCATGTAGATTATTTTTTAAAAAATTAGAGATTCTAACCTTAACAAATCAATACATATACTCTATAATAAATTTCCTCTTATGTAATAAAGAAAATTTTCCAACCAACTCAGCCATACATAGTATAAATACCCGCAGAAAGAATGATTTTCATACGCCATCATCAAATTTATCATGCTATCAAAGGGGAGTACGTTACATGGCGATAAAAATGTTCAATAGTCTTCCTGAAGACATTAAGAATCATAGTCAAAACCCTGCATTATTTAAGGTAAAACTAAAAAATTACTTAATATCTCACACTTTCTATTCTGTAGATGAATTCTTGACATTTCACAGTACTGTATAAATATTTTAATACTATTAAATGTTAAACATATTACATTGTATAAAATATTATTTTTATTAAGGTATTAATTCTGTACATATTTCATATTTGCATTTTATATGTATTGCATTTATATTTAAACGTAAGAATTGGACATGTTCTTTATTCTATGCTATAAAGCAAATGTAAGAATGTTATGGAACGAATAAATCTATCCATCCATCCAAAAAAATTTGCCGCCCCCCACCTCCCACAAATAGTTTATGAGTAACTATTATACAGGTCATGTTTAGTTTAAATTAGTTTTAAATGAAATATTACAATTCATAAAACTTACTGGAATCAAAATACATGCATTTTACTTGTGTAGTATAAAGATTTCCTTCACACTTTCTTCACAGAAAAAGCATTGTTGAAGTCATCAAAGTCGACCTGATGAAGCACATCAGACTCGATGCAAAGAAAGATATTCAAACTTAATCATTGTCGAAACAAAATTGATTTGTGAAAGGCAGGCTGTGGTTTATTTTTAAGCACTGGTTTTGTTGGTGGTTACGAGTATTTCTTACTTTCATAGGAAGTATAAAGTAAATTGAAAAATAAACTCCAACTCTTTGCGGAATAAATCTTTCATATGGAATTATATAGTGCACATGTTGGAAAGGATTAAATAGTATTGTTGACGATATATTATAGGGAATGTAACTGAGGGTTCTGGTTGCTATTCATAGCGATACACATAGAGTTTGATTTTCAGCAATGCTTTCTTGTTTATACAGGGACATCATTTTATTTTTACTAACATTTTTAATATTAACCTGGTTATACCTTTGGATCAAAGTCGTTTGCTACCCCCTTCCACGACTGGAGTTCGATGATACTGGCGTAAAATACAAACAATTTACTGTACTATGTATAGGAGGAAAGAAAAGTAGTTCGTCCATTTACGTAAACTAGGAAATATCGCGATTTTGAGTTTGACAACTTTCATTAGGGTTTTGTTTAATCAAAATACAGTACTGTATTAAGAATGAGTGTTTTTACTCACAAACCGAGCTATCCATTCGGACGTATTCATTATGCAGTGTATATTATACTGTCTACAGCACATTAGCGTACAATATAGAGAATGAAGTTAAATTGAAAAATAATTATAATATGGATATTTAAACACATTTTTTAAAATGGTGGCAGTTCATTTCGATATAGGCTTCAGTTCTAATGTGCATATTATCGCACTATAGACTATTGTACCTAATCCCAATTACCAGTTTCGTCCTTCGTACTAGTAACTCATGTTGAAATAATTCTGTACCTACTCTATAAATATTAGACCTTAAGTACTGTAAATTCAATCTTCACCTCTGTCCGAAAGGCACAGATAACTTTACTCAGACATGCTATCCACTGCTCGTCCAAGTGGTTTTGTCACAGCGTCGTAGAAAGGGAGAAAATCACGTGAACAGTTAATTACTTAGCGAGGCCCTCTTATTTTAAACAGTTGTATAATATTACGTACACGTCCAATTCCTAACAGAAATTAATGTTTTCAGAAAAGAGCTAAGACAGCCCAGCCACTAGCCTTTACAGAGAATTGAGCAGAAGCGCGTGGGGGAAATCGGGATGGGACGTAGGCAAACGGACGACAGTACCAGTGCGAAAATATGATTCAATATTGAAAGCTCTTTCGTCGCGGGAAAACGCGAACATATTTCTGGAACGCAATATACTTACAACCTTAGAAGTGTTTACTATGACCGTAAAGCAACTTTGACTGCATACGCGGCCTTGGTTCTGTGTGGAGGACGATTGGAAGTTTACTAGTAGAGGGGGTGGGAGTGAAGTACATTCAAAAACTCAGGTACAATAAAAATTGAAGTAAAAATAAAATGATGTCCCTGTATAATAACGTGATACCGGTGTTACAATATAATTATGTAGCTGCACATTTTCCATTTACTCTCGCCACGACCTCGAAAATGTGATAACAAAACAATATCTGACTTCCACAAGATGTTCAACAACAAACTTCAGAAAAGATTTACGAACAATTGTTTCAAAAACAAATTTCACAGTAAAATGAAAATAAAAAGGGGGGGAAGGAAGAGATAGTGAGAGAGAAAATGCCGCCCCCCCCCCTGGAAATTGACGCCCTAGGCAACTAAATCCGGTACTAAACCTTATCCTGGTTAAATGAAGTATCAGTTAACCATGTGTAAGTAACCGGTGATTATATATTAGGCCTCTACATCATTCCGTCAACATTTCTCCATTTCGTCATCATTCCGTAGCATTTCCCGAAGGCCGGCTCACGACGCACGGAAGGGGGTTGCCTGCTCGAAATCTGGGTGCCCAGCGAACCTTAGTGTAGTCAGCCATTGTAGGTTTGGGAAAGTGCACCTTGCTGGAGAGTTAGCGCAATAGATCGTAACAGGTCGCAGTGCTAGGCCAGAGTGCCCCCTCCCGTAAATTCCATTCCATTTCATTCCAACTGGTGATTATAAATGGTACACCAGAATTACATTTTAACCACGTTATTTTTTAACCGTGGTCACTACGTTTCTAACGGAAGATGATTAGCTTCGCTACTAATCTGCCTACATAGCTACTTTCTGTAGGATAATATGTGAATTGACTGATTTAGAAACTTACGTGTTTTGTGCGTGTGGAATGAGTACGGCATTCATTTATGTTAATTGTTTTAAATATACCAATTTGATGATCGTTTAGGATTTTTGTCACTGGAATGTAGGCTTATGTGTTAAAGGCGTAACTGAACTGAAATGGAATGTTCAAGAATGTTATGAATATAAAAGGGTTAAAGTGAAAATACATTTAATTTGAAAGAGAAGAATTTAAGTTGTATGTTTACAATTCTGAGTTTACGTTAAAATTAAAAAAAACTTACATATGAAGAGTCCACTGCAAGAATGATGGATGTCACTTTCTTGTCGAAAATGAACCAAGACTTTCAATGCATACCTTAAGACATATAGAATGTACGTACAAAGTTATATGACATTAACACTGATAGTCATCGTCCAGTAATCGGAAAATCACAGTTAAGCTCTGAGCGCTAAGCATTTCAAGCTTTCAATTGCTTCTCCTGCAAAATGCATTCCAAATGACATCCATCATTCTTGCAGTGGACTCCTCATGTTTAATTATATTTATCTTGTACTAAAATTACTGTATGTACCTAAAGGCATCATTTGACAACGAGCTGTTACATATTTATTTACAAAAATAGAACTTGTTCCAATATGTGTAAGTGTATCTAATGCCTACCCACTTCACTTGTGTGAGTCGGGTTCCGCATATTGCTGATAGATGGCAGGACTGTGACCCCATTGTCAAGTTGCACATCACTCATGCCACGTTATGCATGATGTGTATCTGTGGAGAGTATATGTATAAATGTTCGTGCAAGTGTAGTGTAGGAAATAGGTGAGGACGATGATGAAGAAGATAAAAAAGAGAGAAGGGAAAACCCGGTTCCTGCACGTAGCCTACTCCTGTCGAACAGCACCAAGGGGACCGATATGCTTAACGTCTCCGTCCGACAGACGAATCAATATCTATTGTCAGCATAATTTGACGATTTCTCATTAGGTAAACAAGAGTTTTATCTTGGAGAAATCCTGTGATGGTCGCGACAACGCAACCATAGGACAGAGGTTGTGCTATTCCCATTTCGAATTGCTCCATTGCAGCCGTCCCATCGCCTAAACATCTGCAAAAGGCTTCTATGTTTTAAACGTGACGCTAAATAAATAATTATATGACTGCTATTAATACCCCTACCGGCATGTTTAAGGCTCAGCTTTGGCTAGAAACAATGACTGACATTCATAATTATTTGGACATTAAATACTAAAACCTTCACCTTCAACACAATGTAGTTCTGTTGAGGGTATATTTAAAACTCAGCAGCTGTAAGTGATCGTAGTCTGTTGCCAATACGGCGAAGAAATTGTTTACCTTTACCATTAACATTGTGCTTCAATAGTGGAGACCTCGTCTGAAGTATGTCAATTTCATAGTGATGAGTTAATGAATTTTAATCAAGTTTGCTATTTTTAAGATTTTATTTATAAAAGACAACGAAATCAAACATTGGAATTTTACCTTGGAAATGTTGTGAAAAACTCATAATAAGTTCTAAATACCCAACTATTATCGCCGCGCAGTGTTACCAACTCAGAATTCCATTTACCGCTGCACAAACTTAAAATAACAGCTAAACTGTAGTTAAAAAACTCCAGATTTTTCTTAACATATCACTTCCAAATTTGACATACAAACTATACAGTTTCAGGAACTAGAGAATTTTATAAAAATGTAGACTAAATTATGGAAAGTGTGTATCACTTCATAGGCTCTATGTTCTATGTAAAACCATATGGACAATTAAAACTGAATATTTTGCATTCTGTATCACCTTACACCATTTATTTCGAGCTTTCCAACTATCACCGGCAACTTCTCCCACTCGATCTTTCAACTCAGTAGGTATGTTTTTTTCACACATCTCTAAACTTTTGTACGTATGGAGTTTTACGCGGCATATTTCTTCAAAATTGAATCAAGTACATCAAAAATAATATACTGGAAACTTCGGAAACAATCACATTCACAATCACACCAGTCCGTTCGAAATCTGATTTCACACTGAGCTGGAGACGTGCCTGCCAATAATGAGTCTGGTTTAAGTTTTAAGTATGTCTGTGTTACATAAACTATAATGCGGAATGATAAATTAAATAATATAGCCTATAATATAAGACGACATTAAGAATTATGTATGATATAGGCATAAAGTAGGAAAGACTGGAGAATGTAGTGAAAGACCTACTCATGGGCAGACCATTATGAATGAATAAATCATAATATAGGCTAAGCTAACATAAATGAAAATAATCATTCAGTTCATTATCTACTCTTTATGATTAGACATATCAATTCATTTACAAAACAATGTCTACATGATTAGACTAAGAGTTTAAGGAATGTGACATACCTTATTTGTACAACAACAATGGATGAGGTAGGAAATGGACGTGGTTGTACGAAATCGAGTTAACAAAAAACATTGATATTTTATACTCGCACAAAGAAAAATTGTGGTAATACCATATTAATCTCTGGTTTATGATTGACTAATATCGTTGTTCGCAAGTACATATAAAAACTACAATAATATATTTACAGAAGAAAAGTTTAAAAATATTGTCTCCCTATGCCGGAATCATCAAAAAAGCCAAATAAATAGCTAGCCGCTGACGGTAAAATTCTGTAGCTGACCACAGTCGTAAAAACACCAGATTTAGCTACAAAACCGCTAACTTGGCAACACTGTCGCCGCGGCCTCATGCTTAACATGTCGGCATCATACAATAACGTGCGGTGTGCTTTTAAAACATAATTTTGCCTACTGATTGTTGCTCTGTAGGTTTCACTCTAAGCGTCACGTTGTCACGTCTACTTCCTCGATAAGAATAAGCACTAGTTTGTTATATTGTTAAATGGATATTATTATTATTATTATTATTATTATTATTTCATATACGAGTACGTTGACATTCTTAGCCTTAATAATAACTCTTTAATAATAATTTTTAATCACATACCTTAATGTTCGTCCTCAGCACAAGACATTGCAACCTCGGTTTTAGTCCACGTGGATTAGACAAGTCATTTAAGGGAACCGGGTAGTAATTAGGGGTCAAAAATTCTATTTTTTTTTTATTTTGTATTTAAAAGAAGTATAAAACTCGCACTTTAAAACAATATATTGTTGGGAGGGGTATCTCTGGCGCTGCATGTAATTCATAGATCCTTTTTTTTTTTTAAATACAGTTTTCTGTAAGTTAATATTTTTCAAACTTGAGTGCATTTTTCTCTGAAACTACTAAATCAATTTACATATAATTTTTATAGTGTTTTCTGCAGCCTAAGTTCTACAAAGTAGACCTACGGTTTTAAGAATATCACACATAGAACACGAGGAAAAAAATATATATATTCATTGAAAAATTGGCAAAAATTGTTAATCAAAGTTCAATATTTTTCCGGTTTCACTAAGAGTGAAATACTTAACTAAATTTTGCTTTAGAATTTACAATATACATTACTTGATAACTTAAAAAAATACAAGATATATGAGTGAAGATTGTAGCAAGTAATCTGCACCTGAAGAATGAGGTACACTTAGCAACATTGGAAAACAGGTTATCAGTTAGGACCTTACTTTTGCATTTGGATAGGAAACCAATTAGCTGCCTTTTACACCAATGAATTCAGAATGATTGATTGTATAACCATAGAAATTTTTATTTTACTCTGAACACTAAAATCCTAGAAATATTGAACTAAACTTTTGTACTAAAATTCTTTAATCACAATGGCATCACTACCCACTCCCCTTAACAATGGAAGCAGCTTATTGGTTGCAGTATTGAAATTGAGGCGAGTGATTGGAGTGGCGACATAAGAAATTGAAAACAATAATACAATTAAATTTCAAAGACCTGCCGAATGTTATGCACGAGGCCGCTCAAAGACCTGCCGAATGTTAACCATGAGAGCGCGCAGATAATACCAATCATGATCTAGGACAAGACCGCCCCATATTACTCATTGTTTTAATGCAAGTATATGTGTTGAAAATGTATGTACCTTATGCACGAGTATATTTCATTTCATTTCATTTCATCGCGACGCTGTTATTCCCGGCGTGACTACTCCTCTTTGCTTACGTCTTAGTAAGTCAAGGCTCTACCTATAAAGTCTAGGTAGGTAGCATCGTTCGCCAATATTTTACAGTAACCTCAAAAGAAATAATGGGAAACACTCAAATCAGGCGACATGGGAGGCCATAATCCTGCGCCTGTTGAAATAATTCTGTACCTACTCTATAACAGAGTACCTTACGTACTGTAAATTCAATCTTCATTTCTGCCCGTTCCTCACAGATAAATTTACTCAGACATGCTATCTACTGTCCGTCCAAGTGGTTATGTCGCAGATTCTGATTGAAAAATAATCAAAATCTGATTATTGAAGAAACAATTCTTGAAAATGTATGTATGTATTTATTTACACTGCAAGTGGGCAAGCACCCGGTGGCAGTGGTATATACAATATAAACAATACACAATAAAATGATAAGCAATACACAATACAATTATACAATACACAATACAATTATACAATATTACACAATAATTACAATTAATAATAAAACATAAAATAACCTAATTTTACAATACAACCTACATATGTATAGGCCCTACATAAGTTTCAATAGTCTTTCACTATACTCTCATCTCACTCACTGTAGTGGCACTATGACGCATTTCACTGACACTATGGGACACATTTCACTGACACTCTATAACACATTTCACTGACACTATAGAACACATTTCATTGACGCTATAAATTATCACTGATCGGAACTATTCACTGAACTGTAAAACCATAACTTCACTGACTCACCTCGCTTCACTGATACAACAGTTCAAATAAGTCATATAATTGCATCCTTATGCATACTTATAAACAGAACTACATTTAAGCTAAACGTTTCTAGTCTAAGACCCTCTTACACGCTATTTTTAAATAATTTACAGTTCAAACCATGGCAGTAGCTCTTCAGGCCAAACAAACACATGTCACCTTAAAAAATTAAATGTTAAATGTCACCTTAATTTTAATTTGCACTTTATACACGACTTTTTAAGTTATTCTTGAATCTCCTTAAGGAAGGACAGCCCTCAAAGACCGCTGCAGGTAGGTCATTCCAATCATTTATAGTTCTATTTAAAAAATGAGAATTTACCTACATCCGTTTTCTGTTTCCTACATTTGATTTTAAAATCATGATCGTTCCTACCATAGTAGGTTGGCTTTTCTAACCGAGTCGTTATGTCTACCCATGCTTTCGACCTAGATGTGCTCTATACAATGATGTTATTCTAGTTTTCCTACGTCTGTTTTCCAAAGTTTCCCATTTAAATTCTTTTATCGTATCGTTTCCATCTTCTCTTTTACCTTTAACAAATTTAGCTGCCCTATACTGGATTCTTTCTAAGGAATTTATCTGATATATTCTATAGGGATCCCAACATGTAGTTCCGTATTCCATTAATGGTCGCACTAACGTTAGATATGCTATTTTCCTCGATTTGGGGCTAGCCTTTCTCAAGATTCTCATAATAAAGTGAAGTGCCCTCCATGCTTTACCGTAACATTATCAACATGCTCTCCCCAAGAAAGTTTGGAGTTTAAATACACTCCTAGGTATTTACAACATAGTTCTTGCGGAATTACAACACCACTGAATTCGTAATTAAGACTAGTTTCCTCTCGGGTTTTACAAAATGTTATAGATTTACTTTTAGAACCATTTATTTTCATCGTATGCTTTAACGCCCAGTTATAAATTTTATTCAAGTCTGAATTTTATTCAAGTCTCAAGAACTAATCGATATAAATTTAAAGTTCATTACTCTGTAATTTAAGGCCATTTGATAATGATAACGTTATTTGTAATCAATTTTATTGTCGTATCTGAAATTTTAAGGCAGGATAAAGTAATTAAAATCACTTTTCTTATGAGATATTTCATCATAAAATACTATTAACCTTCAAATCTTTTTGTCTTTTAAAAGATTACTCCATTCCGTACATGATTAGTACAGTACTGCAACTGTTGCGTTTCCATGTTAATGCTAATACGTCTTGTTTCATCTCTGAAACTGGAGCAGCTTAACTGCAGCGAAGACCTTGAGGTGCTGCGATACTCGTGGGAGGACTGAATGACCTGTGCGACTATTCCGAAGCCGGAGGCGGCGCAGCTGCGGATTCTATTTCGGTGTGCCAGCTGATAGCCGCGACATTGTCTCCTCTTGCGGCAGGTTCGTCGCTGTCAGAGGAATCCGTCTCTAGGCTGGGGGATACATGTGTACACGTCACTTCCCGTTCAAATAATCGTGTGGCATGTCAAGAACTAATCAAAGCGGAATTGGAAAAGTTTTGTTATTGTAACATTTAAGAGTTAGGCCCAGTTTCACCAAGCTTCGTTAAAATAACGCTAACATCATGTTAACTAACGTGTTGTTAAAAATTAAACATCCTGTTAGTGTAATAGTGTTTCATCAATCATTTGAGGTACTTTGGTTAGCTAATATGATGTTAAGAGTAATGTAACAGGAATCAAAGAAGCAGTGATTGTATGAAAGTTTACTGAATGTGCCTTTAATTGGCGTAGTCATTTGTTTTAGCGGAAAACTGTATATTTTGTGCGAGATCGTGCGTATTTGCTTGTTTACCGCACAGAACCAATACGCGGCAAGTGTGAAATACCACATTCAGTATTCCCAAAGTAACACACATAACAATTTCCCTCTTCTTACCGCTTAAGCACGACATTCATTTTACTGCTTTAGGCTTTTAACATATTATTTTTAGAGACGTTTAACATAGTAATAATTATAAATTGGAAACTTACCACTGCAATTTCACCTAAATTGCAATGTTAATTATTGTTTTTAAATATTTGCAAAAATTAAGTAAAGTCTACTACTCCACGAATCTTATTGCATTCCTGATACAACTAACATTAAGGAAGCCGTGAAAAAATCAACAAGATTCCAGATGCCGATGCTATTACTGCAATATGTTATATAAATAATATTGTTAAAATATTAAAATGAAAAATAAATCATTACATAACCTTACCGTTTGTTTTAAGTTCGCATTTATAGACTGGTGGAAAAAAAAAGACAGACGTATATCACGGCCTGCTGGAGTATAGTAAACACAGAAAACATTTTATAGCAACAATGTTGAAGAAAGATATTTTGGTTTTCCGAAGTTGCCGTCATTAAACAGAAACCAACATGGAGATTTCATTGCAACTAATTAGAAATTCGTCTTTCAGGTATGTAATAAACGATCTACGCACAAAATAATGTACGATACACGAGCGGTATGTCTGTTTTCATGTTCTCGGAAATTAAAAAAGCTCAACTACATTTCGCTTTTTCAATCTTTTCCTCGACCATGAAAACTTCAACATACCGCTCTTGCAACGTATATTACTATTACATTATGGAAGTATTGGAGATCAATATCATTGCAAAGGAAATCGAGAAAAACAAAGTGTAAGGAGCAGTAATTTTACCTCATATGAGAAATATAATTATTTCAGTAGATGTAGCAATTAATTATATGAATGTAATTGAACTCAAACGTAGTGATGGAACTTTCATTAGGAAAAGGAACAAGCATGGGTCTCTTTAACCCAATATTTTCAATAGCCATTTGGATGTGAAAACGCAAACTATGAAACAAATCAATGTTATGGAAATATCAAAGCAAAAATTAAGTTGGTTCATGCACAAGATACGGTGGAACATTTGAAAACTGACGGTGGTACTTTCACTCTCAAAGTTGATATTTCTGCGAAGATTCTTTCAATTATCTAGGGAACCAGTAGAAAATGAAGATAATAGTGATGCTGAATATTACAATGGTAAAAGTTAACATTATTTTCATATCTCATATACCTAACATATCTTCACCCTGTTAAATAAGTGCAGTAAAAAAATATCGTTTTGAAAATCTGCAATTATATCTGAGTATTACTACGGAATAATAATCACAGAAACGCTTACGTTAATAAACACACATCTTCTGTTTACTGCTGATACAGTGCTAAAATTAATATCAATCATTTTAGTATTTATGAATATATCTATTCTGAATAACTAAAAATCCTGAAGTAGTGATTACAGCTAATAGTTTTCATTTCAAATATATATATATATATCGATATAATAATGCGGCGTGTAACATATTGTGACAGCGACGTGAGTTTCGAACTCACGACCAGCGTCCCGCAAGAGAGCAGATCGCGCGGGCTCCACGGAGCATTAAGGGACGGCGCGCGGCGGAGAAAAGAGAGGAGAAAGGGCCAACGCGACGAGGGGAGAGTGCGCGCGCAGCTGCTACTTGCGGAGTTAAAGGGGGACGGACCCTCCCGACTCTTCTAGAAGTCCGTCGAAGTGGAAAGATCGCGAACTCGAACTTTCCAGGCTACGCCGCTGTGGCTATAAAAGTTGAAACGCCAGCGAACTTGGGCAGTTGCAGTTTCAGTTTATTCAGTCAGTGAGTAAGCCAGAGCAAGCAAGCCAGTCTTGTGTACCGGAGTTCGGCTCGAGTGTGCTTCCGCAACTGTGTCAGCATCCGAAGGCCTGAGTTCGAGTGCAGTGGACCGCAGTTGGAGGGACCTGAGTTCGAGTACAGTGAACTGTCTCTGAAGGTCAGTGGTTCGAGATACTGTGACCTCGAATGACTGAGCTAGAAGAACTGTGAACCGAGAACTGATAGTTCTGATTTGTAAATAGTGCTTTGTAAATATTAGTTAAGATTAACAGTTCATTGTTGTTCGTAAAAGTCCAAGTAAATTGTCATTGCCGTCAGTGGAGTGCTATAACGAATACTGTGTTGAGTGAAAATCCTATTGTTGACGAGAACGTTTAAGGTGAATTGTAGAAAGGAATTATTGTTGGAAGAATAAAATCCTATTATTGTTGAGAAATAAAATTTACAATATGTTCCCTGGCAGCCATGATTCACGCTGTAACAGGATGTTAAGGATTTAACTGCGGGAGTATTCTATGTTAATTTAACAGTGGTTTTAACATTGTGTTAGCAGTAACAATAGTTGATGAAACATCTCTTCCGTTAAGTTTACTGTTAAACTGCCTTAACGACATGTTAAATATTTAACGAAGGTTGGTAAAACTGGGCCTTAGTATTACAAGCATTACATATAGGCCCATAATTACATATTCCTACATTAAAACAGCCTTACTGCCTAACAAGAAGAGGTCCTCATCGGGTTTCATTTAAAAAATAACTCTAAAAAGTTGAATAATGTGGAATGTGAAAACATTTTGTTATTGTAACTTTTAAGAGTATTCTTGACATGAGTTGTCTCTGCGCGATTCCAGGATATCACAGGTCTCCAAATGTGAGACGGCTATACTGACATATGTGGTTTCAGCTCGGAATGATAGCCCTATAACAGGCCTGTAAAACTGTAGCTCCTGAGAGCACTGCTATACTCCCCTTTCTTACCCCACCCACCTTTTCTACCAGTGCGGTCATGACGTTCTAGTTACGCTCGGCTGCATTAACATTCATTCTCGCGGCAGCAGGTATACAATACGCTATCAAGAATTACAAATGAACAGATAATAAAATCCTTAGGAACATACCTTTAGAAAGTAAGAGAAAAATGAATTAGGGAAATAAATAAATTAAAAGACATGTAAAATAAATTTTAAAATGTATGTGTGCTAATAATGTAAGAAGGTCTACCTATGTTTATCGTCCTATTACTAGTAAAGCCGATTAAATCCACTTTTTGTGTAAAATAAGTTAAGTACAGTCCCTGACATGTCTTTCCGTGCTCTGTATTCCACTAAAATGCAATAAGTCCGAAATGTTGCTTGCAGGCAACAAACCAATTACTTTATTTAAAGAACTTATTATGAGTTTTCGTGCATTAATAAAGTTTTAATTCCTGTTTTTTGCAAAACTTGTATTACTGGTCTTAACTGGTTTTACTAATCATAGGACGATAAATAAATTGTACGTTGATAAGTGAGTAATAGCTATATGACCGGTTGTCAATGCTGTCATTCAACATTGTAACGCACTCCAGCCAAATAAATAAATATATAAATAAATAACTAAATGCATAAGTAAATAAGTAAGAAAGTAAGAAATTAAGTACATAAGTAAATAAATAAGTAAATACGTAAATAAATAAGTAAATATATATATATAAGTAAATAAGTAAACAAATAATACGCGTACTGCAGTTTAAAGAGAAATGCAACATGGCAAAATCTAAACCCGTGAAGGAATACTACTTCCAAAGGAAATAGTAATATAATTATTTTGTTGTTGAAGACGAAAGAATTGCTTGTTTACTGTCTCCCATCCAATTTATTTCCACTCGTCATTTCAATATTAAATTACATTTCAAAAAAGTCCATATTAAGAATTATGGAATGCACAAACTTTAGGGTAAGTTCATTATTACGAACTGTGTATTGATTATGGATTTATATACTGTAAAATTAAAGACGTCACTCGTGTTCATTTTGAATTGAAATTAATAGTGACTTCCAAGGTTCATTATATAAATGCTATAAATTTATGTTTCCGTAGGTGATGATAGGAGGAAAGTTTTCGAAAATCTAAAGCAGGTTAGGTGCAAAGAAATCTCAAAGAAACTACCGACAGGAAATCTGGCATAATTGTAAAACTTGAAACGAGATAACGCATTATAAAAACAATGAAATTATTACAATCCTTTTTTAAAATTACATGCCGCCACTGATGTACCTTTGACGACAAGTGAAGGTAAATAACTCTACGCGGAAGTCGATCATCCCCAATAGAAGTGGAGTGAGGCTGACGTCATATTTCCCCTTCTTACGAGTTCTGCAGGCCTGCCCTATATCAACAGTCCATGAAACTTGAATAAACTCATTTCCCCACAAATAGTGACGTGCTGTTTCTGCAATCCCTGATTCATATTTGTTTATTTTATTCAGAATTATCGCAACTACAACTTCTATTCTTAAAATAACCTCTATATCACATTCAAGTAAATTCGTTGATTACAAGACTTGTATTAAAAGAAAATGCTTAGCACTGTTCTAATATAATTTGTTATTTTGTAAACTGGAGCAACAATTGCATCTAAGTCTTCAACATGACAAGCCAACAAGCGTATGCATACAAAACGATGTTTAAAAATGTCAGCGGACCACTGAGCATGCGCTAACAACTGTTAGAACGGACACGAACACAAGCTGGACGCGTAATGTGTTACAACGCAGGAGCATGGATAAATATATAATAGGATGCGAAACTGCGGTCAGCACCATCTGGATTTGGAGGTCTGAGATAAGGTGATCAGCGCCCAACGTCGTAGGTGGTGAACATTAGAACTACGTGTTGGGTACATTACCCAGAGTTCTCTATTTATCCGTTCGAGATATTGCTGTACGGGAGAGTCGAGGAGCCGAGATGGCGGACTGAAACTTGCTAATAAGTGAACATAAAGTGATACGTGTGTGTATAAGCAGTGTATGTTAAACAGTGATGTTTATGGACGTTGTAAAAATAGTGTTGTTGAATGTATTGTAAAGTAATAGTAATATAATAAATTGAACTATCTAAGTAGTTCTTGCAGACTTTTCCATACCCAAAGAATACAATCCCAATTATCTAACCTTTTGCTTTATTTTTTGTATCTGTCTGGTTATATTTTAATCGGGTAGTGAAAACACATCGTCTCTTTTATCTTCCTGTCGGCTCCGGTAAGAATTTTCAGTAGAATATGCTGTGAGGAATAAAACTGTAAATGTTTTATTTTAAACTGTGTTAGTTTTGAATATCGTTGAGGGTGGGAGGGAATACTTTCTGCACAGTTTAACATTTTCGTCACCAGGTGCGCTGCTAAATGCAAGGAGTAATTACTCTTTTCGCTACTTGTTGCGCTGCTAGATGTAATAACGTCCCTCCCACAAACAGATGGCAGCAAGATCAATTTCTACAACAGCGCCTCTAGTATGTGTTACGAGAAACTCAGTAAGTTTCGCATCCTATTATATATTTATCCATGGCAGGAGGTCGTGACAGCAGCAAAGGCGCAGCTTGGTCTGTAGAGGAGGACAGTGTCCCCAGGAGTCCATTGCAGAAAACCCGACTCGTATGCGATGTTAACGTAAACAATGATCTCTCTCCACGTTTGTGTCTCAAGGGCTAACACGCTGTTTTACAAAAATACAAGTTACAGGTCTCCAAGTGTACAGGAAACTGCACTGGTAAGTGCAAGTTACAGGCTACAGACGCTTTTCTTAATTTAGTACAGAACTTCTTTGACTTGAAAGGAAAAGTAGTTATTTAAGACAGCCATGGATTCTGCGCAATATCACTTTTGTTGACGTCGTACAAAATTTTGTCCAATATTCTTTTGAGAAGATTAACTCCGTATCTAGACGACATTATTGGGGATCATCAATGTGGTTTTAGGCGTAATAGATCAACTATTAACAGGATGTTTTGTATAAGACAGATAATGGAGAAAAATGGGAGTACAAGGGTACAATGCATCAGTTATTTATGGATTTCAAAAAGGCATATGACTCGGTTAAGAGAGAAGTTTTATATGATATTCTTATTGAATTTCGTATTCCCAAGAAACTAGTTCGATTATTTAAAATGAGTCTCAGTGAAACATACAGCAGAGTCCGTATAGGTCAGTTTCTGTCAGATGCGTTTCCAATTCACTGTGGGCTAAAGCAAGGAGATGCACTATCACCTTCACTTTTTAACTTTGCTTTAGAGTATGCCATTAGGAAAGTCCAGGATAACAGAGAGGGTTTGGAATTGAACGGGTTACATAAGCTGCTTGCCTATGCGGATGACGTGAATATGTTAGGAGAAAATCCACAAATGATTAGGGAAAACACGGGAATTTTACAGGAAGCAAGTAAAGAGATAGGTTTGGAAGTAAATCCCGAAAAGACAAAGTATATGTTTATGTCTCATGACGAGAATATTGTACGAAATGGAAATATAAAAATTGGAAATTTATCTTTTGAAGAGGTGGAGAAGTTCAAATATCTTGGAGCAACAGTAACAAATATAAATGATACTCGGGAGGAAATTAAACACAGAATAAATATGGGAAATACCTGTAATTATTCGGTTGAGAAGCTTTTATCATCCAGTCTGCTGTCAAAAAATCTGAAAGTTAGAATTTATAAAACAGTTATATTACCGGTTGTTCTGTATGGTTGTGAAACTTGGACTCTCACTTTGAGAGAGGAACATAGGTTAAGGGTGTTTGAGAATAAGGTGCTTAGGAAAATATTTGGGGCTAAGAGGGATGAAGTTAGAGGAGAATGGAGAATGTTACACAACATAGAACTGCACGCATTGTATTCTTCACCTGACATAATTAGGAATATTAAATCTAGACGTTTGAGATGGGCAGGGCATGTAGCACGTATGGACGAATCCAGAAATGCATATAGTGTGTTAGTTGGGAGGCCGGAGGGAAAAAGACCTTTAGGGAGGCCGAGACATAGATGGGAAGATAATATTAAAATGTATTTGAGGGAGGTGGGATATGATTATAGAGACTGGATTAATCTTGCTTAGGATAGCGACCAATAGCGGACTTATGTGAGGGCGGTAATGAACCTCCGGGTTCCTTAAAAGCCAGTAAGTAAGTAAGCAAGCCATGGATTCTGCAATGTAGATCATGATGATGCTTCTTTGTTCACATCACCGCCCTCTGGATTACCTTACCTGCGCAGTGCTAGTTATACATTATTATGACTATTTCGTTTATGACGTCACTCCATTTTCGACCAATGAAGTTTAATGAAATTTTGAATTCCAACCAATGACAGTCACAGATCGCGATAATTTTTGCAGCTATATTTATCGCTATCAATTTATCGCATGGTCGTTCTTTTGTTTAGTCAGTGACGGCAACTGTTTCCCCGTAAATCGATGAGCATGAATCCACTGTACTAAATAAAGTCCGAAATCCTACTTCCACATCTACGAGTACATCTTCATCTACATCTTCATCTTCTAATTCCATGTTCATCGTATCTAAAGAAAATGATACTCTTTCATAACAACTGTTCATTTAATTAATGTAGCTATTAATCAGATTATTTGCAATTATATTATAAAATGTTTAAATTAAATTATTATTTCAGCAGATAATGAAAATGTATTTGTTATAATAACAAGTGAAACGCGCAGTACATGTAACTAACATTGTTAAATCTGTATTTCGTTTTTCTCAATTGGCATTACTGAATAACATCAAATTTCTTTATTGCAGTAATCGACATTCATCTATTTCAACTTCACAATGTCTGAATAGGTTAAGTATTCATAAGTATACATTTATTAACATTTTTTGAGCGAATTTGAAAGATATGTTATTTACATTTTTATTTTATTAACGAAATAGTCCTAATAAATGTCACTCGAGGTCTGAGATTACCTAGATAAATCGGGGAATCTCAGACCTCTCGTGACATTACTATAGAAAAATTACCATTGTTTTAAATTGTAACGTAAAAACTGATTCTAAATTGGTTATCGTGAAGGAAATTCTACAGAAAAAGAATACTTTGTTTGGAGATATTTTTGAAAGGCTTCCGAAAATAAGACAAATTTATTAATTATATGCAACACAAAGTCGCGAATTCTAAATGAGGCAGTAGAGCAAGTGAACAGCTTCAAATAGTACTTGGGTTGAACTATAAGCAGTAACACGAGCTGCTGCCAGGAAGTCAAAAGGAGGATAACAATGGCAAAAGAAGCTTTTAATAGAAAAAATAGGATCTTCTGCTGACCTCTGGAAAAAGAACTAAGGAAGAGACTGTTGAAGTGCTTTGTATGGAGTGTAGCAGAAACATGGACATTACGACGAAGTGAAGAGAAGTGACTAGAAGCACTTGAAATGTGGATAAGGAGAAGGATGGACAGACAGAATAAGAATCGAAGCTGTGTTGGAAAGAGTGGGTGAAGAAAAAATGATGTTGAAAGCGTTCAGGAAGAGGAATGCTGGTGAAATGAGTCCGGGATCCAGCACCGATACTTACCCAAGATTTTCTCATATTGGGTTGGCGGAAAACCCCGGAAAAATTCAACCATTTCCACTAGGGAGGCCGAGACGTAGATGGGAGGATAATATTAAAATGGATTTGAGGGAGGTGGGGTATGATGATAGAGACTGGATTAATCTTGCACAGGATAGGGACCGCTGGCGGGCTTATGTGAGGGCGGCAATGAACCTTCGGGTTCCTTAAAAGCCATTTGTAAGTAAGTAAGTATATATATATATATATATATATATATATATATATATATCAGGACTCACAATGGCCAAAGCAAGCCAAGTAAGTGTACGAACCCATGCGGGGTACAGCCCTCGTAGAGCGAAGCCAAGCCAAACACTGGTCTATGTATAACGAGATGGGCGACCCATCTTATGCCCGGTGACCGCATTAGCATAACAGTACTAAGCGCCGCATCTGTGGCTCAGCGCATCTTCCAACCGGATGGCCCGAGTTCGATTCCCATCCTGTCGTGGTGGAATTTGTTGTGGAAAAATCAGACGTTGTATTCTTCTTTCATTCCATCTTCCTTTGTACGAAAATTGTATAAAATCTACAACATGACAGATTTTTTAAAATTTCATATTGTGGTATGCCGATAAGCTATTAATATTTGACTATATTTCTTTATTTACTGTGCCACATTTGCTTATCTTAAAAGTTAATAATTTACATTAACGTTTTCGATACATTTGTATCATCTTCAGATGTAGAGTGTTAAATAAACATTTATGATGGAAACCTTGCCTGATGGTATGGAACTTATTATGATTTTCAGATCTTGCTAAGGTGAATTGCTCTAACTTAACCTAATTTGGATTATAATACACATGTTACATTAAATTAAATTAAATCATTTGCAGTCCATGTAGTACAATTTAAAAAATTTAAAATTATTTAAAAGTGATATAATAATCAGAAGAACATAAAAACGTTTTAGGACACTTTAAAACACTGTAAGCACTTGTTGGCTGTGTGTGCCAGTTTTCAACATCGTTAGATGGGGCTGCTTTTGTTGATCTTGATTTTAACAACGAAATGAAACGGAGTACTGTTTATATCACTAACATGTCTATAATCATTAACAATGTGTATTATTAAAGCATTTCATTCGATTTTGGTCAATGGATTGATGTGAAAATCATAGATGTATGTTGCTATGCTGCTATATATCGGTGGTTTGACCTTATTGGTACAAGGACTGCAAATGATTTAATTTAATTTAATATAACATGTGTATTATAATCCAAATTAGGTTAAGTTAGAGCAATTCACCTTAGCAAGATCTGAAAATCATAATAAGTTCCATATCATCAGGCAAGGTTTCCATCATAAATGTTTATTTAACACTCTACATCTGAAGATGATACAAATGTATCGAAAACGTTAATGTAAATTATTAACTTTTAAGATAAGCAAAGGTGGCACAGTAAATAAATAAATATAGTCAGAGATTTTTTAAGGTTTCCTTGTGACGCAGAAAGGCACACCTGTCTGAGACCGGAAAAATTCTCGCGTCTAGGATGTACATTGTACCAATATGAGCTTAGGGGTATTGATCCATCCCACACCTTCGAAAAGACCAGACAAAATGAAGGCGAAATGAGTCCGAGACCCAACGCCGAAAGTTGCCTAGGAATTCTGATTAAGTGGTTGAGGGGGGTGAAAACCTCGGAAAAACCCAAACTAGCAACTTGTCCCAACCAGGATTTGAACCCCGAAATGGTGTTACAAATTTTCAGGGATGATGGGGAAGGACACATGTATCAATTTAAGATAAGGAGCCATGGTCCGGAAATGACCGAGTCGAAAGTTATAAGCAAAAATAGTTGTGTGGAAATGGAATTGTAATTTGGTACCACATGCCCTCCTTCCCTTAACTTTTGGAACAGTCGTTGAAAAAAGGTATGGGCCGGATATTTCCTACGTGGGTACTTGTCCCGATACAATCTGTGAGCTTGTCTACTGTTCCCATTGTCTCATCCGTATTCGAAAATCAGATCTGCTTATCCCGCTCTCGTGTACTCCTCCATTTCACTAGGACTGATCGACTGGACACTGCAACTCGTACACATACACTGCTGTCTACAGACGTGCATATCAGGACCGACCATGTCTGTTACACATTACGCTATCTGCATTGCTTTAGTGTAGTTTCCTGTCCCCATCCCTCAGACAGCGCATTGAATGGAATACTGTAAGTAGACAACGTAAACAATACAGTATGTGTAAGATGTACAGATAAATACACATAAATAAGGTGTACAGCGGAATAAAATTATTCCATTTCCACAGAACTATTTTTGCTTGTAACTTTCGACTCGGTCATTTCCGGACCAGGGTTCCTTATCTCAAATTGATACACGTGCCCTTCGCCATCATCCTTGAAAGTTTGTAACACCACCTCGGAAACATCCTGTATATGGATCAAGAATTGGTGCACAGCAGCCAGGGATAGTATGTCCTGAAGAAAAGTCTTCAATAGTACCCAGACGGGTACTAGGCTATAGGGGTGAAGAACTTGATGGTGATATAGCTTTAATTTGTAGTAATTTTATTGAATGATCAAAGTACTCATTTACGGAAAGCCAACTTAAGAAATATGGTATTTCTCACACACAACCATGTAAAATAAAATTATGTACAATGTTATAACACAAATTAGAACAGATGTAGTTAACTAGCCGAATTACCTCCCTCGAGAGACCATGTTATTATGTATGAGCAGAAAAATTCTGAGTTGGGTCGCATTCCCAACTGATGGTCATTGTAAATTGCTGAACAACAGTAAACACAAACTTTATCACGGAATAAACCTGAATAGTAACGGCGTTTGGTCTCTCCTCGTATCTTCCTTTATGGTACTGTATGCAGATCTCTTCGAACTGAAGCGCTTTTCTTTTCCCCCTAACCCTCTACCGTACTATTATGTTTGTAAAATGAGTCGTATTAATTAACAGCCTCAAAAACCAAAGTAATATTCCCTTTGGGCATAGTTTTTAGAATTAGAGAATAGCACTTTTGCTGCTTGCACGGTCGCTAGGAACGCCAGTTTTATCGGTATTTGTTCAGATAATTGAAGTCAGCACAAGTTTCGCTCAGAGATACGCAGAGGCACGAAAACTCTCTGAACTGAAAACGTTTATATGAATAACGTCGAAGTACATGGAATAGTCATAATATTATTACGGAACAAATCTCTACTGTTTCATGGAAACAGGCTTCTCTAGTTATTTCTTTGACTTGCAAGCGCTTGTGCATTATTTTCAGAATCTTTTGATATCCGAATACGTACACCGTAACTAGAGACTGTCTGTCTGTCTGTCTGTCCGTCCGTTTGTTTGTTTATTTATTTACTTATATATTTATTTATTTACTTATATATTTATTTATTACTTATTTATTTATTTACTTATTTATTTCTTCACTTACTTACTTCTTCACTTATTTACTTATTTATTTATTTACTTACTTACCAACTTATTTATATATTTACTTATTTATTTATCTATTTATTTACTTCTTTCCTTATTTATTTATTTATTTATTTATTTACCTTTTTCCTTATATATTTATGTATTTACTTCCTCCTTATTTATTTATTTATTACTTCTTTATTATTTATTTATTTACTTCTTTATTATTTATTTATTTACTTCTTTATTACTTCTTTATTTATTTACTTCTTTCCTTATTTATTTACTTCTTTATTTATTGATTTATTTATTTACTTCTTTACTTCTTTATTTATTTACTTCTTTATTATTTATTTATTTCTTTATTATTTATTTATTTATTTCTTTACTTCTTTATTATTTATTTATTTCTTTACTTCTTTATTTATTCATTTCTTTCCTTATTTATTTACTTCTTTCCTTATTAATTTACTTCTTTATTTATTTATTTACTTCTTTATTTATTTACTTCTTTATTTATTTACTTCTTTATTTATTTACTTCTTTCCTTATTTATTTACTTATTTATTTACTTATTTATTTATTTATTTACTTCTTTATTTATTTATTTACTTCTTTATTTATTTATTTACTTCTTTATTTATTTATTTACTTCTTCATTTATTTACCCCTTTATTTATTTATTTACTTATTTATTTATTTACTTCTTTATTTATTTATTTATTTACTTCTTTATTTATTTACTTCTTTATTTATTTATTTATTTACTTATTTATTTATTTATTTATTTACTTATATAGTTATTTATTTATATTTACTTATATATTTATTTATTTATATTTACTTATATATTTATTTATATTTACTTATATATTTATTTATATTTACTTATATATTTATTTATATTTACTTATATATTTATTTATTTATATTTACTTATATATTTATTTATTTATATTTACTTATATATTTATTTATTTATATTTACTTATATATTTATTTATTTATATTTACTTATATATTTATTTATTTACTTATATATTTATTTATTTACTTATATATTTATTTATTTACTTATATATTTATTTATTTATTTATATTTACTTATATATTTATTTATATTTAATTATATATTTATTTATTTACTTATATATTTATTTATTATATATATTTATTTATTTCTTTATTTAATGTGACAGGATTAAGGCCATAAGGCCTTCTCTTCCATCCTACCAGATAGCACATGATGATTATCAATAGTAGCAATAATATGGCTCACTTCAAAGACGTGTAAGAATTTCATTTTTTCAGTCGATTTCTACTAGTGTTAATCCGCAAAAATGCGAAATCATTTGAAATTCAAAATTTGAATATTTCTATGACGAACATAAAATTATTTTGCGATTTAGTTTCTCGACGAAGTTTTCAAAGCACTAGATTTTTCACTCATTTGAAATTATATATATATTTCGTCACAGCATTTCTTACATGTACTGTAAGGGTGGACCTCAAATTTTGTCCACAACGGTGGAGTAACAGCAAACGCGTCTGTCTGCGAAACCAGGTAGCCAGGGTTCGAATCCCGGTCGGGGCAAGTTACCTGGTTGAGGTTTCTTCCGGGGTTTTCCCTCAACCCAATACGAGCAAATGCTGGGTAACTTTCAGTGCTGGACCTCGGACTCATTTCACCGTCATTATCACCTTAATCTCATTCAGACGCTAAATAACCTGAGATGGTTATACAGCGTCGTAAAATAACCTAATAAAATAAATAAAAAAGTCAATAGTAGCAATAATACGGCTTACTTCCAATACGTGTAAGTATTTCATTTTTTTTCAGTCGATTTCTTCTAGTTTTAAACCGCAAAAATGCGAAGTCATATGAAATTCAAAATTTGAATATTTCTATGACATAAACACAATAAAATTATTTTCCGATTTATCGTGATATTATTTTCTCGACGAAGTTTTCAAAGCACTAGATTTTTCACTCATTTGATATGATGTATACAGAGTGTCCCAAATTGATATATATACACTCTTTGAAATACTATTCCACAGCAAAGAAATACGATTTTTGCAGTTTCTGATTTAGAAGGCAGTGAAAAGCACGGAAACATGTTCATCTGTTTATAAACAAACATGGAGGTGCAATTATCGTTCGATGAACGTAAGTCAACACTGAAATGCTATTGGAAAGTGGAGAATGTTGTTCAGGCTCAATAACATTGGAGGGTTGAATTTGGAACACAACCACCAACAAGGTTAACTATCACAAGAATCCGAGACAAGTTTGAAGTCGACGGAACGGTGCAAGATGTGTTGAAAGAGCGGTGTGGAAGAAAGAGAAGTTCCACCAATAACGAGAGTGTTGATGTAGTCATGCAGGCTTTTGCACAATCCCCAAAGAAGTAAACAAGGCAATGTTCTCGTGAGATCGGTATCAGCAAATCCAGTTTTCATCGAATTTTGCGAGCTCAAAAATAGAAGCCTTACATTCCGAGACTTGTCCACGCACTAAATGAGGACGACCCAGAGATGGATAGGACGAAGAGGAAGTGCTACGGAGTTCCCACCTCGATCTCCGGATTTAACTCCTCCATATTTCTACATATGGGGAGCTCTAAAGGACATACTGTACGACACAAAATAACAAACACTGGAGGAACTGAGAGTTCAGATTGAACATGCCTGTAATGATATTCCATTAACAACAATTCAGTTGTATGTCGCTCTGTTGTACGTCGTTACTGGGAGTGTACTGTGACGGAAGGAGGCCATTTTGAACATGTACGGACTTAAGTAATAGAAACCCGCAAAAATCGTATTTCTATCTCATCTCGTTGCTGAGAAATAGTGTTTCAAAATGTGTATACATTAATTTGGGACACACTGTATTTCGTCACAGCATTTCTTATATATAATGGTAGACCTCACATTTTCACGCTACCACCACCAACAATCATTACAAATAACACCTCTTTGCAGTACACTTAATTAAAACCAACCTAATCCCACTAGCTATCTCCCCTCTTACTGCTCAGTCCATCGCCTATTTAATATTTGTATGACTTGAGGCTTTCCCGGCGTTTGATGTAGAATAACTCTTCTCGGGTTCTCAGCCAGGTGAGTTGGACATTTGCTTCCAAGCTTTCGACGGCTAGCTCTGCCATCTTCTTCAGGGAATGAAGTGATGTGGGACCATGTCTAGCCGGTATATATGCAATAGTAGGGCTTCCCGCTGCGGGCCAATCAGGAGCTAGTTCCTAGTCCCGACCGCCAGAGGCGTTCTAGTTGGTGGAAGCGGCAGCCAATCAGGAGCTAGTTGCTGGTCCCGACTGTCTGCCGTGTGCTGGTGGTCTAAGCGTATTGATGGCAGGTTTCCATGCTGTACTCAGCTGTAGACCCCCGTCTCTGTTGAAATTATTGCCATCTAGCTGGAATTGGATGGCTTCCTTGATAACAAAGTCCCAGTAACCTGATGTCTTGTCCATGATGGTGGTGGCGCCAAAATCTATCTTGTGACCAGTTTCAAATGTCGGGATGAGCCCTAAAAGAAATGGGCCACGGACCTGCATTCATATCCCCATGAATCTCCCTAATTACTCTAAATTAATTAATAATTACATCTCTCCCCTCTCTTCGTAATTGAGTCGCCATAAAGCCAAATGGCTGGTCTCTAAATTGAGACGATTCAACAAGGTTCATGACAACAATCACCTCCTACATAATAGCCAAATTGGCTAGTCTCTTATATATGAGACAACTCATCCTGCCTAAGGTATTCCGTGGTTTTCCTAAGGCGTAAGACAAATGTCGGGATGAGCCCTATAAGAAATGGGCCACGGACCTATATGCCCTTCCCCATATATATTCCCCTTTTCTTTTAAACGACGTATGCCCTAGTTCAGAACCTATAAATTGTCTGTTAAATGTACAAGGTCACTCAATTAGTCGCAATTTGAAAGGACAGGGACCTCTCAAATTGCAGATTTAGATTTCACGGCGCTTCTTCCGATGGCCTTCACATGCCTTGTCATCGAACAACAGATGACAGCGTCTCGCTATCCTAACGGCACACACCAGCCATCTCTCAGTCCCTCTCGCGTATGTGGTACCTAAGAGGTTACGTCCAACTTCGGCTTCCCCTTCAAAATTTTCTAGAGCTCCTTCAGTGGAGCAGCGTAACCCGGAGTGAGACTAGTGGCCAACAGGCTTGGAGCTCACATATTTAGTTTTGTACAGCCCCCAACCCCTTGCAAGGACGCGATTTGCGTACCTTTTAAATTTGTCCTCCCTAATCTCTTTCGATTTTTCGATTTTTTCGGTCCCACATCACTTCATTTCCTGAAGAAGATGGCAGAGCTAGCTGTCGAAAGCTTGGAAGCAAATCTCCAACTCACCTGGCTGAGAACCCGAGAAGAGTTATTCTATTTAATATTTATCCTACCTTGTTTTTGTTATTCATTATTTTATTCACATGTTCACATATACCTTACTGTTTATACCAGTTCACTTCTACAGTCGATTCCTAAAAACAGTTCACTATCCGCTATAATAACTTATGTGCACCATCAATAATTCCTACTATTCACACCTTCGTTATTCCGATGCCTTGATATTAATCTTTCCATCTACTCTTCTCTGTATCTTTTACTACTTCACTAATATTGCTCACTTATTAACTCCAAAAATACTATTCACTAGTATTTTTCCCCCTTAGTAAAAACAGGTCGTTATCGTCACTAATCTCTATCTCCTTCACTGAAAACTTCTCCCTCCCCTTCTTAGCTAGGACTTTCTTCACTCGCTTGTCTTCCGTATACTATGAAATCTCGTCCCCCCCACCATATTTTTCACCAATTTTCTTTATCCCCCACGCACGGGTTACTTAACGTTTGACTTAATTTCTCGAATGTTTTCACCATCATGCTTCTAAAATCTTCAATATCCCCACAGCATTAATCTTTTCTCACTCATTTAAAAGTGTATAATTTGCAGATTGATGTCAGATGTCTCAAGACTACATTGTTCACAACATTCGAGAGAATGGAGATAATGTTTTAGAGACTTATATAATAATAATAATAATAATAATAATAATAATAAAAGTAGGTTATTATACGACGCTGTATCAAGATCTCAGGTTATTTAGCGTCTGAATGAAATGAAGATGATAATGCCGGTGAAATGAGTCCGGAGTCCAGCACCGAAACAGCGTATTCCGAATCTCACCGATCCGGTGGCATCAATGACGTCACGTTGCAGCGAAATAAGGAACAAAACTGCTGGAAGGATTTATGGCTGTCATGGCGACTGTAGAAGTTGTTGTCTGTGCTACGCTAGCAAAATTTTCGAAATTTTCGTACTTCCATCTCGTTCAAAGAAACGAGAGCATGAACAATTTATTTCTTGAACCGGTAGTAATAACTGGTTCGTTGACATGTTCGCTCATAAGCCATTAACATATTGTTTTTACGTTGTGCTCATTACAAACAATACAGCAGAACACACCGCCATGACACAACAGTGCACGATGTTATTGTCTGTTAATTCCAGCCTTATACAAGAACCAATCAGATTCACTGATGGCGGCTGATGGTGCCATCACCTCTGCAAGTTGATGGCACCGGTGCGATACCGGTGGAGCATCAATGACGTCATCGGTGGAATTCGGAACACCGTGATGCCATCGGATTGCGATACATGTGCCCTTCGGCCAGCGAAAGACAATTTTCTCCCGCGCATACGTGAAATTCCTGTAACCTTCTTGGAAAGAGCACGGCTTGAAAAAATCAAACAGATCAATATAATGTTATATTTTCAAATTGCTCAAATCCATGATAAAGTTTTGCATACAGTAATACATATTAATAAATCTTGTTTTTCATACAAAACTCATTTTTATCTGAAATTACTACGTTTTCAGCGAGAGTTAACACAACTTAAATAAGTATATAATAACCGGAAAAAAATTACGAACTAACCGACAGTGTCGATGTCCATTGAATGCGTAACTGAAAACACAAGTAAGCCTAAATACACATTATGAGAATGGAAATGATTAATTAAATAAATTATTATTATTATTATTATTATTATTATTATTATTATTATTATTATCATCATCATTATTATTTACTTACTTACAAATGGCTTTTAAGGAACCCGAAGGTTCATTGCCGCCCTCACATAAGCCCGCAATTATTATTATTATTATTATTATTATTATTATGTACAGTAATATGTTCAGACTGTCAGTGTTCATTAGGTCCACTTGACAGGTCATATAATAGGATGAACTCCTCTTCAATACTAGAGGCCTTTCAGCCCGCCTTGGGGATAAGGAAATAATTTGTCCTGCAGCAGAAAATATTTAAATACAACAGTACCTACGTTGTTGTCTGCTAGAATTAAGTAAAACACGTGAACTCTGTTTGAACTGACCGGTAACGGCTACGGTTAACCGAGTAACTTCGGTGCTCCGCTGCCAAGCACATAAACCGATAGAACCGAGTAACTCAACGGATCTACTCGCTCCGTCCCCAGCTCTACTGAAAACCGAATCGCGATCCTTTCTCCTCACTCACGGACATCGATCGTTTTATACACGCTGCGCCGTGATGTCTTGTTACACGCAGTGCAACAGTGCTGGAGAAGTTGCCGATCAGGTTTGGCGTTAAATGAACGCAAACAAAACTAAACCTTTTCCTAGCAAATAATTAAAATTTTCAAGTCGAACACGCTGGACTAATGAATAATGGTTATCATTCTCGCCTTTAAGTGGTAATGTGAGCCAGTGCCGGTGAGTAAAAAAAGGATAAGCAATGGCAAAGGAAGTTTCAATTAGAAGAAAGGGCATCTTCTATAGGCATATGGAGAAATAACTAAGGAAGAGATTAATTAAGTTCTTTGTGTGGAGTGTGGCATTGTATGGGACAGGAACATGGACATTACGACGAAGTAAAGAGAAATTATTGGAAGCATTTGAAATGTGAGTACGAAGAAGAATGGAGTGTATGAAATGAACAGACAGAATAAGAAATGAAGCTGTGCTAGAAAGAATGGATGAAGACAGAATAAGGCTGAAACTGATAAGGAAGAAAAACGAAATTGGCTAGGTCACTGACTGAACCGCCTACCGAAGGATGCACTGAAAGGAATAGTAAACGGGAGAAAAATTGAGCAGAAGAAGATATCAGATGAGAAATTAGACGTACAGAGAAGCTAGAGTATGCAGATGAAGGAGACCTTGATTTCAGTTCAGTGAAAACTGTTAAGAATTGTGAATGAATGAATGAATGAATGAATGAATGAATGAATGAATGAATGAATGAATGAATGAATGAATGAATGAATTCACTTCTTGTGTTCGGAAGTTCATCAAAGATCGAGCCAAGATCTGGCTATCCTGACTTCAGTTTTTCGTGATTTTCCAAGTCCCCTCCGGATGAATGCTGAGATGGTACCAATTCGAAGGGTCGCGATCACTTTCCTCCCAAATCCTAATTAACCCTCACATTAGAATTGAACAACGATAGAGAAAGCAAGACTAACTGCGCCCGCAAAGCCGAAAACCCGTACGACAGTATTGCCTGGTCGTTGATTGGTTGTCAGTGAATCAAGCGAAAGTTCAAGACATCGGGAGTGGTCAACTCTCGAACGTCAAGCAGCCTTCAATCTCATAGTTGTTTATACCTGATTGAACTTTTGTCTATTTTGGAAACGGTTACGTATGTATAAACAATCAAGTAACCTACTTGAAACATCATCTCTACTTTTCAGTGTACAATAATCTTCAAGAAAGGCAACATCAAAGATTGCACAAACTACAGAGAAATCAGTCTCCTAAATAGTGGATATAAAATTTTCTCAAGAATAATAGCTCTTAAGTTGGAAGCTCACTACGAAACTCTCATTGGTGAAGAACAAAACGATTTTCGAAAAGGCAGATCTTATTGATATTTTACTTTGAAGATTTTGATCGAAAAGCATAGGGAATTTAATGAAGAAACTCACTTGGCTTTTATTGATTACGAAAAAACTTTCGACCGTATTGACAGAAATAAGCGCTTTCAAATTTTGGCAGATGATTCAGTTCCAAACGCAATTATAAGAACAATTTACTAATTATATAACCACAATATTATCAAAATTACTATCGGATCAAAACATATCGAATGGAGACCGATAAACTGTGAAGTTCGTCAAGGATGCCCCCTCTCACCACTTTTATTCAATATATACGTCACCTCCAACAACAATCATTGGCGACTAACAATTCATAGAAACATCCCGCTCTTCCGAAATTGTACTCTAGATGCATTATTATATGCAGACGATCAGGTTCTTTTTGCTACAAATGAAGAAGAGCTGCAATACTCAATATATCACCTGAGTATAATAGCACAAAATTTCAATATGAAAAATTCCCCAAACAAAACAAAAATTATGGCGTTTCCAAGGTAAACAGCCAGTTAGGAGTAAAATTTGCATTGGAACCCATACTTTAGAACAGGTAAACTCATTTAAATATTTAATTTATAATTTGCCATATTTACCTGTTCCTGATATACCTGAAAATATTCAACATTTTAATGGAGCCTTAAGAACCATCAACCAGGTTTTCACAACCACGAAAACCCAAAAACATACCAGGTTAAAAGAGGTTTTCACAACCACGAAAACCCAAAAACATACCAGGTTAAAAGCTTATAAAGTTCTAGCAAGACCTGTCCTCATGTATGGTAGTGAGGCCTGGACTGTCCGAAACTCAGATGTTCAACGCCTAACAACTGCGGAAATGAGATTTCTAAGGAGGACTGCCGGCTACAGCTTGCTTGATCCACAAAAGGAATGAACTAATTACAAAAGAATTGAAAATTACACCTATTTATGAACATCTGAACCACTATAGACATAAATGGCTTAACCATGTCAATAGAATGGACTGTTCTAGACTCCCAATACAAATTCTCCGCTATATACCACATGGAAGACGATCTTTGGGACGCCCCCTGAAAAGATGGACGGAGACAGTAACAGGCCACAAGGCCTAATACCTGCAAGGACGATGATGATGATGATGATGATGATGATGATGATGATGATGACCCAATCCCCAGTCTTTATTTAATTACTAGGCCCTTATTAAAAGGCTATTTTTTTGCGTATGTTTGAAGTCAAGTTTACATTCTCAAGTAAAAAAAAATATGAACGCTTTATTTAACGTTAGGTTTTATTTTTCTTAGAAATGCAAATTTATTTGAGAATTATTTTCTATTTATATAACTATAGCTAATATCGAATAATAGAACCAAAACATTTTGATAACAATTACACTGTTTTGTTTTGTCTTTTTGTATCAGTCAAACATCTCCAGTGCTATTTATTTCAATGATGTATGTTATTCAAAGTTACGAAACCTGTCCAAGCCGACCAAATGCTATTTCGAGAATGATGAGCGAGAATCGAAGCGCACGAGACAAGTGCAACGAACACAGCGAGCGAGAGCGGCAGTAAATTTTGTTCATTTCTACCTGACATACTTCACCATAACATCTACAATTATATATATATGCTATATATATATGTTATATATATATGTTATATATATGCTATATATATACACACATATATATGCTATTTCTTTGTTAAAATTTCGCCACACAGAAAATCGTGTCTTCTATGGGAATCACGGAGGAAAAAGTTTAAAGAATTATTGCCGTAGTAATAGTTGGACAGAAATAGTGACATTTATTTAAATATTTATTAATTTATTGAAATATTTATTTATTTAAATATTGAAATATTTATTTATTCAAATATTGAAATATTTATTTATTGAAATATTTAAATATTTATTTATTTATTTATTTAAATATTCAAATATTTATTTATTTATTTATTTATTTACTTATTTATTTACATATTCAAATACTTATTTATTTAAATATTCAATTATTTATTTATTTAATTATTCAAATATTTATTTATTCATTCATTTACTCATTTCCTTATTCATTTACTCACTTATATATTTATTTACTCATTTATTTACTTATTCATTTATTTACTTATTTACTCATTTATTTACTCATTTATTTACTCATTTATTGACTCATTTATTTATTCATTTGCTCATTCATTTATTTACTCATTTACTTACTCATTCACTTACTCAATTATTTACTTATTTATATGTTCACTTATTTATTTACTTATTTATTTATTTATTCATTTATTTACTTATTTACTCATTTACGTATTTACTCATTTATTTACTCATTTGCTCATTTATTTACTCATTTAATCATTTATTTATTTATTTATTTATTTATTCATTCATTCATTTGCTCAGTCATTTATTTACTCATTCACTTACTCATTCATTTACTCATTCACTTATTTATTTACTTATTTACTCATTTATATATTTATTTACTCATTTATGTACTCATTTATATATTTATTTACTCATTTATTTACTTATGTACTCACTTACTTATGTAATCATTTATGTACTCATTTGCTCATTTGTTTACTCATTTACTCATTTATTTACTTATTTACTCATTTGTTTACTTATTTACTCATTTATTTACTTATTTTAATCATTTATTTACTTATTTACTCATTTATTTACTTATTTACTCATTTATTTACTCATTTGCTCATTTGATTACTTATTTACTCATTTGCTCATTTGATTACTTATTTACTCATTTATTTACTCATTTGCTCATTTGATTACTTATTTACTCATTTATTTACTTATTTACTCATTTATTTACTTATTTACTCATTTATTTACTTATTTACTCATTTATTATTTATTCATTTACTCATTTATTTACCCTTTCTACACATTCGTTTGGTTTATCATCTACCCGTTGAGGGCTCGTTTTTTCCGGGTACGATACATCGACAAAGAGCTTTCAGGGCTATCGCGATGGATACTAAGATGATATGAGTGGTGGGAAAGGGTTAATTAGGATTGAAAAGATGTTGGGTCGTGGTATTAGTATTATTAGAGCATTCTCCTCGAGAGATTTGGGAACCCCTTCTCTGATCCAGCCTCCGAAAAGCCAAGCTGTGACTATAGTAATAATGTCTCAGAAACAAAGTAAAACTAATTGTGATAGCTGTTACAGTATACAAATAGATTACAGTTACTACAACAGTAAGAATAATAGTAGCAATATTAACAACTATTAATAACAATAAGAATAGCAGTTACAGTTATTTTAGTTTCAATCCTGACGCTCTGTAGCATGACCTTAACCTTTTTCAAGGACCAGAACTCGTCCTCTGATCTATTACTCTAATGGGTACTCTAGCCTTCGCTTTGTTCATCACTTCAAACGCCTCTGAATTTCGCGCAGAGTGCAAGGGACATAACTACATTAATTTTAGAGGCGATTCGTAGCGCCGGACGGTGCGATATCGGTTTGGTTTCTGCTTTACTGTTTACAGGACAAAATTAATTGGTAGACACTGTTAGAACCTTTACTGTAAGATAATGTTGGGAAATACCAATTATAAATGTGGGAATTAGAACAGGAAGTTAACTGCGCAATTCACAGCTTTATTCGATCTTTGAATAAATTGTCCCGTTCTTGCAGCATTTAATTTCAACACCGATATTATTCCCTTTATGGTCAATTAAGTGGGAAGCCTTAGTTTCCGAATTGCAACAGATATTTCAGTAGCGCACAAATCACTTAAAATATGTTACATATTTGTATAAATTTTAGATTTAAGATGAAGTTGTTCACACCTGTGGAGTAACGGTCAGCGCGTCTAGCAGCGAAACCAGGTGGCCCGGGCTCGATTCCCGGTCGGGACAAATTACCTGGTTGAGATTTTTTTCCGGGCTTTTCTCTCAACTCAATATGAGCAAATGCTGGGTAACTTTCGGTGCTGAACCCTGAACTCATTTCACCGGCATTATGTATCACCTTCATCTCATTCAGACGTAAAATAACCTAATAAAATAAATAAATAAAAGATAAAGTTATAATTTATTTTCTCCATTTTCCGTCAAGCCACAGTTAGTTTGATATACTGTACAGACAATTCTTTTTCCTTAGTCAAAATTTAAATTTTAAGAAAAGGACAGGAAATGTCTAAAAGTTTCCATGTTTAATGTTCTTAAATATATACAGTAATTGAACTGTTATTATGGAACTTTACAAGTAGCCTATGCCAGCAGTGAATTCAAAGCACTACTATTAACATTGTACAACAGAATTTTAGATGAAGAAATCCTCCCGGATATTTGACATAAGGCTCTAGTAAACCAATTTATGAAAAAGGAGATAGGAATGACTGACAATTACAGAGGTATTAGTCTTCTAAATTCAGGATATAAAATTTACACAAAACTTTTAAATAAAAATTATACACAGTTCATTTTATAAAACAAAATCAACAAGATTAATGTGCTGATGGATGCTTTGCTCTAAAAATGATAATACAAAACAGAGAGTTTAATAAAGAGACACATTTGGCTTTAATCGATTTTATAAAGGCTTTTGATAAAGTTGATACAAAAAAGTTATTTTAAATTCTGAGAGAAGATCATGTTCCAAACCAATTAATAAATGCAACCTATAGTTTATATTATGAAAATTATATTTCAGTACTAGCCGTACCCGTGCGCTCCGCTGCACCCGTTAGAAATAAATATAAAGTAATTACATAATTAAAATAGGACGTTTGATCCAGGGAACATTCGTCTTTGATAGAAGGATAAATCGTTTAATATGTTACTTAATTTAAATTGCATCCAAATAATTAAAATAAGATCATTTTGGTCCAGAGACACTCATTTGGTGCAATGACAATTCCTTTAACCTGTTTCTTAATTTTTATTACATGCAACCATAGTTTAATGAAGATTGACATAATTTAGATTTAATGTGTATATTTTATTTTACTTGTTACAGGTTTCCATTGAATTATGGTAATAACTTAATTTTAACCCTTGTTTTCTACGTATTCAGTAAATGGCGCTTGGCCCACTATGGTTCTGAACCCTTCAAATAACTTAAATTATATTATATAATATTACACATTATATTATATTATATTATATTATATTATATTATATTATATTATATTATATTATATTATATTATATTATATTATATTATATTATATTATATTACATTATATATTACATTATATTATATTATATTATATTATATTATATTATATTATATTATATTATATTATATTATATTATATTATATTATATTATATTATATTATATTATATTATATTATATTATATTATATTATATTATATTATATTATATATCAGAAGTTACTGTAATAACATTATAACATTATGTCCATGTAGAGAAACTACACTTTCCAATGGTGAAATAATAATTAATTATAGAAATCGGTTAATTTAGCTTCCGATATTACTTCATACAAACACAGAAACATTCTCTGTAGGCTATCTTTCATAGCTTTCGACTGTTGCTGTCCAAGGCCCCTTATAGACAAGTCATTTGTTTTTTAATTCATTACACGGCCTTAGATGGCAGTTATTTTAATTTTAAAACTCATTTATCTCATTAAATATCAGTCCTATCAAAATTTTGCAACGGATAAAACGTATCGCAAATTATTTTTAAAGAAACGTTTGTTATGTAACATTTTTCACAAAAATCAATAATAAGCGAGATATTTCGATTTATGTAATTCAGGCCCCCTTATAACCCCCCTTTTAAATAATGTATTTTGAATGCCATATAGCCTAAAATCTAAGTTACAACGAATTTAATTTATATTCCAATTTTCATCGAAATCCGTTCAGCCATTATCGCGTGAAAAGGTAACAAACATACAGACAGACATACATACATACAAACAAAAATTTCAAAAAAGAGATTTTCGGTTTCAGGGTGGTTAATTATATATGTTAGGACCAATTATTTTTGGAAAATCGAAAATTACCAGAAAAATTTCGGCTACAGACTTATTATTAGTATAGATGTATTGGAAACAACCAAACTGAGTGGAAATCAATTAATCAAGGTGTTCGACAAAGTTGTAGCCTATCCCCATTACTATTTATTACATATAGACGGTGTATTCGGGATGACTTAATGAAAAGTGAAGTTGTTTCGTATCGGAGTATATGGCACGTGCCGCGTCGTCCGTCTTTGTGTACCTGGCGAGTACAGCAGCGTACAAAACGAAGGAACCCCGTCCGCTCATAACGCAATGTGTGCAGTTGTGTTATCCTGCTCAAGTATTTAGTACGAGTTGAATAGTGTAGTGCTGGTCCATTCATAATGTCGAAGGCAAAACGTTAAATTCGCTCAGAGATACGAAATGCAATTAAGAAATATGGGAGCGATATTTTATGTATTAACGAAGACAATATCGTGTGTAATGTACACTTAGCGGCAAAAAGAATGGGCAGGCAGACAATGTCTAAGTTCCAGACACATACATTGCGCATGCTCGTCTCGTCAACGCCGTAGTTCACCAGGTAACACATAATTAATCCATTCAAATTTGCTGTATTTTGTTTAAGAGGCTAAAATATGTAATAAAATGGAATGGCGGGTTGATTCTAGATACATCAGGGCCCTTGAAGAGTGAAATAATAATAAAATTGATAAATACAAAATCAACCGGAGCGAATATGAACAGGAAAACCATGTATTATGCCGAACTCATATAAACAGTTGCAGTAGCGTAAGTTGTTACGGCATTGACATATTGAACACGTTAGTACTAGTAGCTCAAGGTTCGAATCTCCCCCAATCTTCTTTTTTTTTATTACAAATTTGTCATCATTTGTGTCTCGTAAAGCTATAATTATGTGGCGATATCTCTTAGAATATGCCCAAACTCTAATAAATAATAAACCTCCCTCTCTCTTTCAAGCAATTCTGCTATCTGTTAATGCAACGTTCTGTCTCGTCATTACGCTTGAAGTTGGCACAGAAACTATAACTCATTGCCCTTGTTCGCATAGGTTATTCTGCGTATGCTACTCTCCGACAGGACTTCGATTGGAGAAATGTCATTTTCTCCGACCAGGTAATTGTCTCCAATGGCAATGATAGTACTGCCTAGTTTATTGTATGAATGACCACCGATACGCTTCGCGTGAGGGTCGCGTGTTGGGGGTGGATGTCATACGATGGGGCAGGACTTCTGGAACGCATCCACGGTCTGTTTACGGCAGAAGTCTACGAACACATTTTGGCAAATGTAATGATCCCTTCCGCCCGAAAACGATATCCAGGAGGAACACTTTTCTTCCAGCAGGATAATCATCCGATACACACCGCCAACCGGATTCAAAGATGGTTTACGAGAAGGCGTGATGTCGACCCTGTCGACTGGCCTCCAAATTCACCAGATATGAATCCGATTCAAAATTTGTGGGCTGCAGTCAAAAGGATCCTACGCTCTAATTGGGCAGAACAACCACCCGCTCGGACACCTGAGGAATTGTGGGACAGAGTTCTAGATGCAAGGGAGAAGATGGCCAAGAATTTAGACCTGTGTATGACTTGAGGCTTTCCCGGCGTTTGATACAGAATAACTCTTCTCGGGTTCTCAGCCAGGTGAGTTGGAGATTAGCTTCCAAGCTTTCGACGGCTAGCTCTGCCATCTTCTGAGAAGAGTTATTCAATTTATACCTGTTTCATAATCTTGTGGACTCCATGCCGCGCTGAATGAGGGCAGATGTTGACGCAGGTGGTTTGTGGACGAGATGCTAGTCCCCACCACAGCCTTGTTTTGTTAATATATTAACAAATTGTTTGTTTTTGTTAATTTAATTATTTATTTGTGTTTGTTATACGTCCGTTTTTTTAGGATGTGAAACAAGTATTTTTGTTCATACAGGCCAGGTCTCACCTACTAACAGCCCACAGATGATGGGCAATAATATTTTTACAAGGCGGGCATAACGAAGTTTGTTAACAAATGCCATTTCACATTTAAACTAATAAATTAAGTAAAAGTTAAAATAAAAATAATAATTTTACCGTACCAGGAGGCGAACTCACAACCTCTGGCACGGATGTCAGACTACTTACCACTGGACCACACACTGCTCGTAAGGTTTACTACATTATAGACGGACGACTTTCAATGAAGAGACACCACAGCAATGCCTTGCAGTGGGTTACGTTTACACGAATGGACCGCGCGATAGAACTTAGCATTTCTATCAACCAAGAGTCGGCCCATTCTTTTTGCCGCTAAGTGTACGTAAAATTGAAATAAAAACCAGAACAACTCAGGTTATAGAGAAACATTGCAACAGTACATCGCACAGGAAATGCGTTGAAATTAAATATGAGGAACCCTCTACATCATCATCATCATCATCATCATCATCATCGTAATCATCATCATTATTTAGTTGTACGGGTCTAAACGAAACGTTTTGCAAAGACATGTGTAATATGATGCTCAGTGCAAATATTCCTCTAAGGTAATTGAATGATCCCCATTTTAGAGTTTTTCTTCAGATACAAAAAATATTTAAGCGATAGGTGAAGACGATTCAGCTTCGACAACTTACGAGAATATATCGTCGTTTACTGCAACGCTGGTAATTCCATCAATGATGATGAGGACTCAACCTTGCAAGGTATGTGCTACAGTACGTCATTTTTCTTTTCCTTCTGAATGTAAGGAGATACAGTAGCATGTTGACGTTGTCTGTTTACGTTTAAAACCTGTTGAGCCAGTGGTCTGAATGAAAAAAAGATGTAACATATAGTAAATGGGCACCTACATTCAGCGATAAATCATCCCGCATCCACTGTCTAGTTATATATAGGAATCATATGATTATGAACTGGAAAAGAACAACACATGGTAATTTGAACATCAATAGAAATTTAAAGTTAGATATATTACTGTTTGCTGATGATGTAATATTATTAGCAGATACTGAAGATGGCCTCTAACGTTCTGTTTTCAAATTACAACTCATTTCTGAGGAATACGGGATGGAAATTTCAGTTAATAAAACTAAAGTAATTGGATTCATCGGAAAAAATCATATCCGAAGCAAAATTAGCCTTTATAATAAACCTGTAGAACAGGTCTCATGTTTTAAATACACTCAGGGACAAAAAAAAACCTGACACTTCTATATTTTCATGTATTTTGTTGCCAGTTATTTCAAAATGAAACAAAACCCATTTAAACAAAATAATGTTTCATTTAGCACCTTATACGACAACATTTGAAAAAAAAAATCTCTGATGACAAAATTTACAAAAAATTACAAAGGGCGTATAACTATGGCAGCGTTTGGTCTAACCGTTTTTTCATTTCATGGTGCCTTAAACATTAAAAACTCTTTTAGTAACGGGTATTACCCCCTCTGGCTTCAATAACTGCATCCATACGTCTTGGCATGCTCTCAATTTGTTTAGCAATGTCTTCTTGAGGAATAAGTTCCCATTCTTCGCCAAGTGCTCGCCTCAACTCTTCTAACGATTCTAGTCTCGGTCGTCTATTCTTAACACGCCATCCCAGCATGTCCCACACGTGTTCAATTGGGTTCATGTCTGGACTCCTTGCTGGCCATGGAATAACATGGCTTCCCACTTCTTGGAGATAATCTCCGACCGCATGGGCAATATGCGGCCGTGCATTATCATGCATTAAAACAAAATTATCGCCTACAAATTGGCCAAATGGCACAACATGATCAGCCAAACATTCATTTATATACTATCAGCTGTTAGTCTTCCATTTTCAACAAAAACCAACTCTGTACGAGCATCCGTACACACTCCTGCCCAAACCATCACTCCACCACCTCCATACGGCACATTTTCGGAAATGCAACACTGTGAAAATCGTTCTCCCCTCCTTCTCCAAACTCTTTCACGTCCATCAGGTGAGCACAGATTGAAACGGGACTCATCGGTGAACAGAACACAGCTCCACTGTCCATTTCTCCAATTCCTGTGATCATTTGCAAAACGCAGTCGTTCAACTCGATGCATCCTGAGAAGTCTGGGACCAGTTGCAGGTCTACTTGATATCAGCCCACTTGCTTTCAAACTCCTTCTAACTGTTTTGGCCGAAATTGGGCGTCCATGCATGTTAACAAATTGCTGGGCTACAGTAGTAACTGGCAGGTTGCGCTCCCTAAGAACTCTCAACACCATATACCTGTCTTCATTTGGATTTGTAGCTCTTGAACGACCCGAACCTGTCTTCTGGTATATTTTAGGGTCTCTCTATACCGTTTTATGGCATCATGGGTTGTGCTTCTAGCCATATTCATAACATTTGCAATGTAACGTACACTGCGTCCATCATCGTAAAGGGCTACAGCTCGAGCCACATCTTCAGGTCGGATCTTGTTTTAAGACAAATGTTACAACCCCACTTAAACTCAGAAAATGTAAAAATAAAGAAATAACGAATGATAACGATAATGAAGCACAAAATGGTTGAGACAAAATTGTTATAGCTGAGACTCCGAAAGCAAAATTGGAATATTTGGTTGTAATGGCTTGTTTATAAAACAAAAAACAATCAACAATGTATAAACGTCTCCATAACAACAGATGGCTACCATAATATTGTATGAGAAGATAATGTTTTGCAAAATACCAACAAATTTTAAAGTGTCCGGTTTTTTTTTTGTCCCTAGGTGTATTTGGGTAATCATTTGAGTTATGAACAAGAGAAAGATATTTCTACAAAACTGAATTACTTTAACTATGCAATGAATACCATTACTAACATTTTCAAACCTTCTTTTGTCCAAAAACATGCAAGAATTAAAGACTATAAAATATTGGCGCCACTGTTCTCATGTATGGAAGAGAAGCTTGAACAAAGCCTGGCTGTCCTGAGCGCTCACGGAAATACCCGATTCGAACTTAGTCTCTCAGACGCCGGCCACTTTCATTTTGACCAAGTGTTCGTTTGGGAACGGAAATGCGCTGCCAGCTGATACCGAAGAAAATTTTTTATCTAGACGAAATCTGGGCTAGCGACCATGTGGTCTTTGCATCTACGAATTTATTTCCATCAACTTATAAAGTCGAGATTCTCTTTATTTATGAAAAGCGGAATAATATGGATAATTAGAACGTCAGGCGGATGGGAAATAAATACAGCGGGAAACAAAGTAGTGATGGTGCCTTGGCGATTGAGAATGCAGACATGTTTGTTTCCACAGCGAGGTTTAAATCAAGCCGAGGCCTCATACAATGTAGGAGACGGATTTTTATAACACTACGTTTGCAAACTTACGCCTAACCGTGTTCGTAGTCAGATCTAGTAAGCACACCAATTACTGCGCTGCCTTTATACTTCGTTGAGGCCACAGTCCTGTGTTCGAATGTCAGTTGGGGTAAGAACATAGTTGTCTGTTGTCAATGCAATTTCCTTTGTAGTTCTAGACGGAGCCTCGATTACGCGTTGACTCCAATTGCAAGGGATTCTCATATGTTCCAACGTCTTTCGAAAATAAAAACATATTTTATGCTCGACCATGCCGAAATGTAGTAATTATACACCTGGTAGCAGTCCTTTAATGCATGACATTAAAGTACACCTACTCATTACAGTACAGGTGATCAGCCAATAACAACTCAGCTTATAGGTGTTCAGCCAATGACAAGTCAGCTTTGTACCGTTATAAAACCGCAAGTATCGATTATTCTCGGATATGCAATCGAAAGAGAATTAGCGAAAAGTCACGGAGGCTGGAAATCCAATACTGTCGCAGAAGGTTATGTTCTGTTACTATAATAATTAGCGTTAATTGTAAATAATATTCAAATAAATTCAATTTGTCATCTCGTTTTTCAATGTCGAATTCAATAATCAAGGTTATATCAAGTTTAACGGGATTACATCAAGGTCAATGACATTATTGTTCCTCGGAAAAAATCAATATTTTCGCGTCTGCGCACATCTCACAATTCACGACCTAGAACAAGGTCACTTCCGATCTTATCAGATACAAATAAAATGTATACATCTGCTCGTTTCATAAATATCCATACTTGCGTCTTAATTACTATGATTATAGGCTCGTTGCATAATGTCCTATTAAACTCTCGTAAACTTCGATATGTTTTAAAATACGAGATGCGGAAGCACATGATTGTACAGTTAACACCAATGTCCAGGAAGTTTTTATTGGAAAAAGGGGCATCTTCTGCGAACCTCTGGAAAAAGAACTAAGAAAGAGACTAGTGAAATGCTTTGTATGGAGTGTGGCATTGTATGGGGCAGAAACATGGACATTACGACGAAGTGAAGAGAAGCGAATAGAAGCATTTTAAATGTGTATATGGAGAAGAATGGAACATGTGAAGTGGACAGACAGAATAAGAAACGAAGCTGTGTTGCAAAGAGTGGGTGAAGAAGGAATGATGCTGAAACTGATCAGAAAGAGAAAAAGGATTGGTTGGGTCACTGGCTGAGAAGAAACTGCCTACTGAAAGATGCACTGGAAGGAATGGTGAGCGGGAGAAGAGTTCGAGGTAGAAGAAGATATGAGGCAGAAACGTGGACATTACGACGAAGTGAACAGAAGCGAATAGAAGCATTTGAAATGTGGATATCGAGAAGAATGGAACGTGTGAAGTGGACAGACAGAATAAGAAACGAAGCTGTGCTGCAAAGAGTGGGTGAAGAAGGAATGATGCTGAAACTGATCAGGAAGAGGAAAAGGAATTGGCTGGACACTGGCTGAGAAGAAACTGCCTACTGAAAGATGCACTGGAAGGAATGGTGAACGGGAGAAGAGTTCGGGGTAGAAGAATATATGAGGCAGAAACATGGACATTACGACGAAGTGAACAGAAGCGAATAGAAGCATTTGAAATGTGGATATCGGGAAGAATGGAACGTGTGAAGTTGACAGACAGAATAAGAAATTAAGCTGTGCTGCAAAGAGTGGGTGAAGAAGGAATGATGCTGAAACTGATCAGAAAGAGAAAAAGGATTGGTTGGGTCACTGGCTGAGAAGAAACTGCCTACTGAAAGATGCACTGGAAGGAATGGTGAACGGCAGAAGAGTTCGGGGTAGAAGAAGGTATCAGATGATAGACGACATTAAGATATATGGATCATATGAAGAAACAAAGAGCAAGGCAGAAAAAAATAGGAAAGACTGGAGAAAGCTGGGTTTGCAGTGAAAGACCTGCCTTTGGGCAGAACACTAAATGAATGAATTAATTAATTTGTTCTGAAGTTTTGTGGCTTATTTCCACTCAATTTCTTTTCCTTTAGAAATTTCCTTTGGTGGGCATATTTTTTGACTAGTTCGATTTCTGGCGGGCAAACGCGTAACTAAATGGAGTGTACGGCACTGGGAAAGGTTATCACTAGCAGATTATATAGCACAGCTAAAAGTCGTAAAAATTAATCAATTTTTCGCGTGATAAGTTACTTACGAAAGACCCTGTACTGTGACAAGTTTTAGAAGTGCCGAAATTCATGAATTTATTAACAAAATCTTCAAGCGCGCTTTCTAATGTCGATATAAAAATGAAAAGATACTACTTACTCCTTTCTTAGCTTATGGTTCGACGGACTCTTGATGAATTCGTTCCCGACTTTTTGTTTTATTATTTAACTCTACACAGATTGTTGTGTACCCAGTGACGTTGATACGCATGGCATTTGAGACAAACCAGAACATCACACGTCAACAGACAAATACACTGGCTCTAGGTCAGTGAAAACACCAGAGACAATTTTCCATCAATTTTGTATCCCCAATGTATTTTTGCAAAATCCAAATTATTCATATAGAACTCAATTTTTAAACTAAGCGCCACTGTCGGTTTGTTCGGTTGTTGGACCTAAAATTAAACCGACTGTCATCTGTTTGTATTGCGATTAACGGCTGTCATTGTCAATTGTCAGTTGTGTGCAGTGTTGCCAACTCAGAATTCCATTTACCGCTGCACAAGCTTAAAAAACCGCTAAACTGTATTTGTCCAGATTTTTCTTAACACGTCACTTCCAAATTTGAAATACAAACTATACGGTTTTGGGAACTAGAGAATTTTATAAAAATGTAGACTAAATTATGGAAAGTGTATATCACTTCACAGGTTCTATGTTCTATGCAAAATCGTATGGACAATAATTAAATCAGAATATTTTGCATTCAATATCACCTTACATAATTTACATCGTGCTTTCGATTTACCACCGGCAACTTCTTCCATCCAATCTTTCAACAATTTCCCCCCCTCCCCCCACACATCTCTAAACTTTTGTACTATGTAGTTTTTTTTTTTTACACGGCTTATTTCTTCAAAATTGAATGAAGTAAATCAAGAATGTACTGGACACTTCGGAAACGATCACATTCACAATCACACCAGTCCGTTCGAAATTTGATTTCACACTGAGCTGGAGACGTGTCTGCCAACAATGAGTCTGGTTTTAAGTTTTAAGTATGTCTGTGTTACAGAAACTACAATCGGAATGATAAATTAAATAATACATAATATAAGACGACATTAAGATATATGGATCATATGAGGAGACAAAGAGGAATGCAGAAAGTAGGAAAGATTGGAGAATGCTTGGTTTGCAGTGAAAGACCTCCCCATGAACAGAACACTATGAATGAATGAATGAATGAATGAATGAATGAATGAATGAATGAATCATAATATAAGTTATCATTCATGAAAGAATAACTCATTTCATTATCAACTCCTTATGATTAAACATATCAATTCATATTTTACAAAAACAATGCCTACATGATTAGACTAAGAGTTTAACGAATGTGGCATATCTTATTTGTACAATAATGCATGAGGCAGAAAATGAACGTGGTTGTACCAAATCAAGTTATCATAAAACATTGATATTTATACTCGCACAATGAAAAATTGTGATAATACCTTACTAATCTCTGGTTTATGACTAACTAATGTTGTTCTCAGCAAGTACATATAATAGTACATTATGCAACGAGCCTATAATGAAGGTAGTTAAGAAGTGAATATGGATATTTATGAAACGAGCGCAAGCGAGTTTCATAATTTTCATATGAGCTTCTTAATTACCATTATAGGCGAGTTTCATATGACTTTTTATGCTCGACCATATTTCTAACTTGATATTATTAATTTTTGTTTGTATCTGACCTTGACCAATGTCCCGTATGTTGTGAGATGTGGGCAGACGCGGAAGTATTGATTTTTTCCGAGGAACAGATGTTCACATTGACCTCGCTAGGCCATAAGAACCTACAGAGATAACATTCAAATTAAATTAGACATTGAAAAACGAGATGACAAATTGAATTTATTTGAATATTATTTACAATTAACGCTAATTATTATAGTAACAGAACATAACCTTCTGCGACAGTATTGGATTTCCAGCCTCCGTGACTTTTCGCTAATTCTCTTTCGATTGCACATCCGAGAATAATCGATACTTGCGGTTTTATAACGGTAGAAAGCTGACCTGTCATTGGTTGAACAGTTGTAACCTGAGTCGTCATTGGCTGAAAGACCTGACCTTTAATGAGTAGGTGTACTTTAATGGCATGCATTAAAGGACTGCTACCAGGTGTATAATTACTACATTTCGGCATGGTCGAGCATAAAAACAATTATAACATCTTTACAGAAAAAAGACTTAAAAATATCGTCTGCCATTGCCGGAATCATCAAAAACGCCAAATAAATAGCTACCCGCTGACGGTAAAATTCTGTAGCTGACCATAGTCCTGAAAACACCAGATTTAGCTACAAAACCGCTGACTTGGCAACACTGGTTGTGTGTATTGTTATCGGCTAAAATGAAGCGATACACGAAGAATCAAGACGTCCAGATTCTGCAAGTGTATTTTTAAGTACGTGAATGTTATGCAGGGACCGTTCAAAGGCTTCGTGTGATTTTTGGTAGGCGATATGCGGCTAACGTGTCAACAATGCAGAGACTGGCAAGGAAATTTGAAGATATAGGATCGACAGAGAACATCAAATCACCTGGACGACGTCGTTGTCGTCGATCGGTACAGAATGGCAGAGCGTTGCTCCGAGCCCAATGAAGTCGAATCGCCGCCTTTCTCAACAATTAGCCATTCCGAGAAGTAGTTTGCAGGGAATTTTAACAAAAGATCTGAATATGTATTCTTTTAAGGTCCAAATAACACAAGAGCTGAAGCCGATGGGCCATTTGAAGCGTAATATACAGGACATATTAAAAGTCCGGTAACACTTTCAATATTTTATTACACAAAAACTACTAATGATAGCACTTTCAAACACACGTCAGTTTGAAGTCAAACTCTCAAAGTTCTGTTTACACCTTACAGAGATTCAATGTGTGAACTACGAGTGACTCGGCAGATGTCCAAACGATAATCAAACTCTTCCCATACCCTTTTCAACATATCCTCTGTGACCGTGGCGGCAGCTTCTCGAATTCTGGTTTTTAGTTTCTCTAAATCACGTGGCAAAGGCGGTACAAACACACGGTCCTTTAGATACTCCCACAGAAAAAAGTCACATGCAGTCATATCGGGTGACCTTGGTGGCCATGTCATGAAACATCTGTCCCTTACTCCAGCACGTCCTATCCAACGATCAGACATCTCCGTATTCAGGTAAGCACGAACTGCATTTTTTCTCTAAAAGTAAGCAAAAACGAGCAAAACTGTATTAAACTTTCTGTTTGAAATATCTGAAAGAATAACCCCCTGAAATTTCTGCTATGTCTCGTGTAATAGTTTATGATATTCGCACAGTAAATGTGTTCAGTGCAAAATGTGGCTAATTATAACCAATTTCTATAGCTCCATTATTTCTTCATATTTTATCCCATTGCTGATTTTAATAAGTAATTGAGTTATGAAACTAAACTCCTAAGTATCTAGGGCATACTCCGAAAAAGGAAAGAAACTCAGCTAAAATTTGAATATTTATTAGTGTTTTTGTTTTCCACAACTTCGTAAAAATTGGAGTTACTTCGTTTTTGCAGGGAGCCCTTCTATTGTAGCATAGGAATACTAGTTTCATGTTACGATATGTGTCAGTCATTCTCAGTGCATGACTAATCCATATCAGATGCTTGCCTATTTCCATTGTGAAGCAACACAGCTTTCAGGCTTTATGAATCTACAAAAGTAGCAAACGAAATGCTCTACGTTAATTATCTAATTAGGTATTCTTGTTTACGAATACGGATGTACCTTTGTGTCAGAAATTCCATTTATTTAGACCTGATTCTGAAAGCTGTCAATGACAGGCTTAATTCTCGCACTAGATAAATTAACTGGCGTTACTTGGTAAGACGTATTGGAATTCCATCCAAGGCCTTATCTAGAGCTTGACGGAAGTGTTTTCATTGGATAATCACTTCTTTGATCTCTCGTTTACCACGCTTGGAGGGGGATGGGAAGGAGAAAATCACCACTATAACTGAAGTTTCTAAAATTATTGAGAGAACTTTCACTTCTCCCTTTAATTCCTACACGTATTGGGTCGATGTGTATATTCTTGGAGTTTTTTATTTAATCCATAATTATTCAAGTCTTACTTACTTACTTACATACTGGCTTTCAACGAGCCCGGAGGTTCGTTGCCGCCTTCACATAAGCCCGCCTTTGGTCCCTATCCTGAGCAAGATTAATCCGTTCTCTATCATCGTATCCCACTTCCCTCAAATCCATTTTAATATTATCTTCCCATCTACGTCTCGGCCTCCCTAAAGGTCTTTTTTCCCAACTAACACTCTATATGCATTTCTGGATTCGCCCATACGTTCCACATGCCCTGCCCATCTCAAACGTCTCGATTTAATGTTCCTAATTATGTCAGGTGAAGAAAACAATGCGTGCAGTTCTGTGTTGTGTAACTTTCTCCATTCTCCTGTACCTTCATCCCTTTCAGCCCCAAATATTTTACTAAGTACCTTATTCTCAAACACCCTTAACCTATGTTCCTCTCTCAAAGTCAGAGTCCAAGTTTCACAACCATATAGAACAACCGGTAATATAACTGTTTTATAAATTCTAACTTTCAGATTTTTTGACAGCAGACTGGATCATAAAAGCTTCTCAACCGAATAATAACAGGCATTTCCCATATTTATTCTGTGTTTAATTTCCTCCCTCATTTATATTTGTTACTGTTGCTCCAAGATATTTGAACTACCCCACCTCTTCAAAAGATAAATTTCCAATTTGTATATTTCCATTTCGTACAATATTCTCGTCACGAGACATAATCAAATACTTTGTCTTTTCGGGATTTACTTCCTAACCTATTAAGCCTATGTTGCATAAACTAAAAGTACAGGCTACACAAACTGTTCACTAATATAATCATGCATTTTTTATCACCGCCTCCCAACGTTCTGGTAGTTTCTCGATTCCACAACTCAAGAAACGGTAGTTTAGAGTTTAAGAAACCGACGAAGTTAATTTTGAAGGCAGTATCGTTATTATAAGAAGTTCCCCGGAGTTGGTTGAATACGGAGTGTTAAATATGGAAATCTGATGGAATAAGATCGGTGGAAGTGAAATAACCTCCCAAATGACGTGTATAATGGCTTTTCTCATGTCAGCAGTATGTGGACTGGCATTATAATGTTACAAACCACTTGATGTTGTCTTACCAGTTCTTTTTCTTGAATTGCGGCCTCAAGACGACTGACAAACAAACATTCTGATGGGGGCAGATAAAAAAGTTATTTTTTTTTCTTTCACCAAGTTAATAATTTCAAAAGAAGTGCTTATACACATTTTTTGCCACTCGACCGCAATTACGAGGGTCGTAAAAAAATAAGTTCGCCAGGGGCCGTTAACAATAAGAAAAGACAATTTCATTGGAAAAATTTATTCGAAAAGAACAGCAATTGTTGAGCTATTTTTCAACATATTCCCCACCGGAATTGAGACATTTGTCATATCATGGGATCGACAGAGAGGTGCAGACGGCTGTCAAACGCTGGTTCCGATCCCAGGCGGCTGACTACTACACAAGGATACAAAAATTGATCCCATGGTATGACAAATGTCTAAATTCAAGTGAGAGATATGTTTACAACGTAACAATTGCTGTAAATTATATTTTTCAATAAATCTTTCCATGCAATTGTGCTTTCTTTCTGTAACAGCTCCAAGAGAAGTGACTTCTGGACGGGCTCGTAATTGCGATCGAGTGGCCAAAATTTATACAGAGACATCATTTTATTTTTACTTCAATTTTTATTGTACCAGAGTTTTTGAATGTACTTCACTCCCACCCCTTCTACTAAAGAAGTTACAACTGTCCTCCACACAGAACCAAGGTCGCATATAGTACTGAGTTATTGAGTATAGTACGTTTCAGAAATATGTTCGCATTTTCCATTGACGAAAGAGCTTTCAATATTGAATCATATTTTCGCACAGATACTGTCGTCCGTTTGCCTACGTCGCATCCCAGTTTCCCCCACCTACTTTTACTCGCCCCTCTGTAAAGCTAGTGGCTGGGCTGTCTTGGCTCTTTTCCGAAAACATTAATTTCTGTTGTAATATTATACAACTGTTTAAAATAACTTAAATAAAAGGGTCTCGTTACGTAATTAACTATCACGTGATTTCCCCTCTTTCTACGATCCTGCGACAAAACAACTTGAACGGACAGTAGATAGCATTTCTGAGTAATTTATCTTTTCGGATCGGGCAGAAGTGAAGATTGAATTTACAGTACGTAAGGTACTCTTTTATAGAGTAGGTACAGAATTATTTCAACATGAGTTACTAGTACGAAGGACGAAACTGGTAATTGGAATTAGGTACAATAGTCTACAGTGCGATAATATGCACAAAAAAACTGAAGCCTGTATCGAAATGAACGGCCACCATTTTAAAAAATGTGTTTAAATATCCATATTATGATTATTTTTCAATTTAACTTCATTCTCTATAGTGTACGCTAATGTGCTGTAGACAGTATAATATACACTGCATAATGAATACGTTCGCATGGATAACTCAGTTCGTGAGTAAAAACACTTATTGTTAATACTGTACTGTATTTTGATTAAACAAAAACCTAATGAAAATCATCAGACTCAAACTTGCGACATTTCCTAGTTTACGTAAATGGACGAACTATTTTTCTCCCCTCCTATACCTAGTAAAGTGATTTGTTTGTATTTTACGCCAGTATCATCGAACTCCAGTCGTGGAATGGGGTAGCAAACGGCGTTTTCTGTTTTCAACCGTTAATCCAAAGGTATAGCCAGGTTGATATTAAAAATATTAGTAAAAATAAAATGATGTCCCTGTATAAGCACTTCCTTTGACATTATTAGCACAGTGAAAGAAAAATAAATAAATCTTTTATCTGCCCCCATCAGAATGTTTGCTTGTGAGCTGTTAGCAGTAAATCTAATCAGTGATGTTATTGTGATGTACCGAAGTACATATGATAATTTCCGTGCAGGAATTCTGCGTTATCATATGATAAAGGATGGGTGGAGCGATCACTTATTCACTCGTAGGCTAATGAGTGCACCTCTGCACATAGTGTGTTGGACATTGTGCTACTGTCACACATCTAAGACACAGTGTACGAGGGTTGGCCACTAAAGGGAAACAGAGGTGAAACTTAAATTGACAGGATTCAATCCGGTATCGGAACTGGAATCCGGTGTGGCTTAGTGCAGCGTTTCTTGAACTATGGTCCGCCGACCACATGTGGTGCTCGAGGTCTGCCCTTGTGGTCCCTCAAAAAAGGCAGTAAGAAAAAATAAAATTCAAACGAATTTCGTATCACTCTACAGCTGAAAATCTCAGAGTTTGGAAATGACACATGGCAATCGCTTTTCACTTTTTCTCTCAGTACTGACAGTTTATGAAATTTATTACCCTATCCGTCTACCGACTTCCCACTCTACTCTCAACAAAAGAGGGATTTGAAGCACTATGAACGTGGTGTTCCACGCCATCTTTTCCTTGCACATCTGACACCGCCCCTGTAACTCAGCCAGGAACCACCCAAATTCATAACAGAGGACCGAACCTTTTCATGTATTTGACTTTCTTAATAGTTTTGCCGACACTCAGTCTGCACATTGAAATAATCACGTATATGTCATACACCAATAATACAAGTCTTAGGTCACAATTTGAAACTTATTTTCCAAGTAAACATGACGAATTTTCATGGGTTCGTGATCACTTTCATTGCGATATTGAAACTAACAAACTTTCTCTGTATGAAAGAGAACAGTTAATTGAACTCTCGAATGACACCGGACTTAAAATGAAATTCCAAGCGGAAGGTATGGTTAATTTCTGGACCCCATCACAAGTGAAAAGAGAATATAGTGAACTGTACAATGATGCTTTAGAGATTATAATTCAGTTTGCTTCTACGTATCTGTGTGAGAAATGGTTTTCATCACTAACTCTAATAAAAACAAAGTACCGAAATCGACTCGATGTATGTGACGATCTCCGACTTGAGCTTACCAGCATACCTACATTCAAATATAGAACAACTGTGCAAGAATCGGCAGGCTCATCCATCTCATTAATGTGAGTTCCAACATTTATTTTTTTTTTAGTTAATAAGCTAAAGATTATCCAAACTCTAATAGCCTTGAATTATTAAAGAAACAAAAATGAATTTTCTTCTATTAACATTAGCTTAATTAGTTAATACTAATATAAAAATAATTTAATTTAATTAATTAATTATATTTTTAAATGTAGGTATACTGATATTAAAATATGCTACAAAAATTATAAATTTGCTTTCGAAGGGAACAAGAGTAAGGTGGTCCGCTGAACTGTTCTGACTTAAAAAAGTGGCCCCCACTTCAAAAAAGTTTGAGAAACGCTGGCTTAGTGGATAAAGCGTCAGAACGTAGAGCTGATAACCTGGGTTCGAGTTGTGGTGCCGGAGAGAATTTTTCTTCGCTCCACCCATCCTTTATCATAATCAGTGATGGTTACATTCCTAGGAAGCAATCCATAGTAGATCAACTCCTTCTTTAACCCAGCAGATGCACAACATTATCTTGCGTGGATGGAAACGGCTTTTGCGCGGGGAGTTGCTTTTTTGTTACGGCTCAATCATTCATTCTGCTCTTGGTGTTGATATAAAAGCACCATTTTTTGTCATCAGTAACAATATGGGACAAACCGAATGACGAACTAAATTATGGTAAATCCAGGCAACGCGTGACGATCTTCCTTAACTCCACCGTCAAAGGGTTGCCTTTTATTTTCAAAAACATTTCCATTATGACGGATAGCATCGAAACAACGGAAAATGAATTTCTATTCTTTTATTAAAAGGGGACGAACATTATGTCCGGAGCATAAATGAAAGTAAGATTCCGATGGCTTTCAAACTCCAGCAACTCCCTCCCAGTTTCCATTAAGTGACCCGGGAAATTCCAAAGCTGAGTCCGCAGTCACACCATAACACCGTTTGTCATTTCTACCTGATCAGTCTGTTTCTAGTGTTCCAACAGTGAATGTACTGTATAAAAATGTCGAAGCGTGAAGTGTTTTCTTTGGAAGATAAGGCGAATATTATAAGTGACATTGAACGTGGTCTTTCGCAAGCGGACGTGGGTCGACGGCATAGTTTAAGTAAATCAACTGTGAGTAACAGTATACAGTGTAATCCAATGCACAAAAATGAAATGTTTTATTTTATTGTTCACAATTTCATTCATTCCTGTCATTTAAGGTTAGAGAAGAGACACTTCGGATATAATGAACCTCGGATATAGCGAATGACACGTGCAAGTCCGCAGAGGTTCACTATATCCGGAGTTGACTATACTACTCGACCAAGGCGGGACCCGTCGTGGCAGAATAAGGAACTCCATGCTCGCTGCGTATGCTTACTGCTGGAGTGTCGTCACATCCAATGCCTAGCGTTTCGATATGGTCGCAATGCCGCGTGTAGGAAGACGAGTGTTTCGTAGCCAAGCCATAAAGTTTTGTGATGAAGAAAATACAACTGGTTTATTCCTATCTCTATCGAAGGCAACAGAGCGTGTTGCAGCTATTTTGAAGACAAAATAAATAAGGAAACAATTAGTAGTCCACACCTGTGGAGTAACGGTTAGCGCTTCTTGCTTCGAAACCATGGTTCGATTCCCGATCGGGGCAAGTTACCTGGTTGAGGTTTTCCCGGGGTTTTCCTTCAACCCAATATGAGCAAATGCTGGGTAACTATCGGTGCTGGACCCCGGACTAATTTCACCGGCATTATCAACTTTATCTCATTCAGACGCTAAATAACCGAATGTTGATAAAGCGTTGTAAAACAACCTACTAAAAACAATTAGTAGGATTAGAAAAGAAGGTAAAGAATGAGAAATGCTAAGATAAGAAATGCATATCAAATGCAATACCATATAAAATACGGTAGCTACTTTAGTTTACGTTACTTTCGATTCATGCTCTCTCCTTTACAAACACCGATGTTGTGGTGTGTTTTCTGAATAGATTTCTATGTGTGTAAGCATATGATAAATAAAACTAACCAATAAATTATAAATTATAAACTTATACGAACACATAATATATAAAGCGTATTAATAATAACGAAACAATGTCGACCTGGTTGGCGAGTTGGTATAGCGCTGGCCTTCTATGCCCAAGGTTGCGGGTTCGATCCCGGGCCAGGTCGATGGCAATTAAGTGTGCTTAAATGCGACAGGCTCATGTCAGTAGATTTACTGGCATGTAAAAGAACTCCTGCGGGACAAAATTCCGGCACATCCGGCGACACTGATATAACCTCTGCAGTTGCGAGCGTCGTTAAATAAAACATAACATTTAACATAACGAAACAAGAGAACAGTTCAGCATGTGCTTCATTTTGCATCTGATGCGGACTTTACAGAACGGCCTGTGTTGTGAAGCGAATCGCAGCGCCACCTAACAAAACGGTTCCTGCCTTGGTCACGTAGTACTATGACATTAAAATCACAAATGACAAATCCCAAGAAAACAACTTTTTACGAAAGCCTAGTACAACGGGCCATACAAAAATAACAGCTATAGAGTTGGTAGTTTTCAGCATTAAATAGGCATTAAGAGCGATAGAGTTATATACGCTTGCTCTTACTCATTCCCTTGAAAGAAGAGCGTCCTATTCATGAAAAGCCTTTCTCTTATTCATGTCACTTGCAACATAAATACGGTTCATTAGTCCCCTCATTAGTGATGTGGCACTCTTTATCTCTGATATATTATTAGGCCTATATGTTCACGGCTTATATAACTTAAGCCTGAACATAAAACTAGCTAATGGAAGGTGCTTACGTGCTTTAAATGCAATGGAAATGTAAAGAGGAGGAATTTTAGGGAGAACTAAGTGTGGATGTAACATTATTGCCAGCCTACATAAGATTACTGAAGACTATATTAGCCAGAAATGAGTATAAATAATTTAAAACTGTTACTCCTTTACCTTAAAACCTCGCTTCAATCGTAAGTAATCACCTAGCATGACACCAATACATGGTAGTAACACTAAAAATGTTATTTCTAGTAGACAGAGTGTTAACTCTTAAAATTTCAACTAGATACACTAAACCCTTACTTACAAACAGCTTTTAAGTAACTCGCAGGTTCATTGCTGCCCTCACATAAGTCCACCATCGGTCCCTATCCTGTGCAAGATTAATCCAATCTCTATCATCATATCCCACCTCCCTCAAATCCATTTTAATATTATCCTCACAACTACGTCTCGGATCCCCAAAGGTCTTTTTCCTTCTGCCCTCCCAACTAACACTCTATATACAGTTCAGCATTCGCCCATACGTGCTACATGCCCTGCCCATCTCAAACGTCTGGATTTAATGTTCCTAATTATGTCAGGTGAAGAATACAATGCGTGCAGTTCTGTGTTGTGTAACTTTCTCCATTCTCCTGTAACTTCATCCCTCTTATCCCCAAATATTTTCCTAAGCACCTTATTCTCAAACACCTTGTTATAGGGGCCATCGCCTCCTGTACTTTCCAGTTAACCAACTTTTCTGTCTTTTACCTGATATAATTTCATTGTATTTGTTTTATTATTATTTCTTGTATTAGTATTTATCACTCTACTTTTGCTTACATATATTTGATTATTTAAATTAAACAATAATTATTTTAGTGTAGGCTTAAACTTGTAATATTACTCTTTAATTATTTAATGTAAACTCCACTCCCGGCCACAAGCTTTTGCTTCATCGGGAGTGCCAGCCAAAAGTGTACCATTATTATCGTTCAAATAAAAAATATATATTATACCTTAATCTCTGTTCCTCTCTCGAAGTGAAAGTCCAAGGTTCACAACCGTACAGAACCACCGGTAATATAACTGTTTTATATATTCTAACTTTCAGATTTTTTGACAGTAAACTAGGTGATAAGAGCTTCTGAACCGATTAATAACAGGAATTTTCCATATTTATTCTGCATTTTATTTCCTCCAGAGTGTCATTTGTATTTGTTATTGTTGCTCCAAGATATTTGAATTTTTCCACCTCTTCGAAGGATAAATCTCCAGTTTTTATATTTCCATTTCGTACAATATTCTGGTCCCGAGACATAATCATATACTTTGTGTTTTAGGGATTTACTTTCAAACCTATCGCTTTACTTGCTTCAAGTAAAATTTCCGTGTTTTCTCCTAACATATTCACGTCATCCGCATAGACAAGAAGGTGATGTAACCCGTTCAATTCCAAACCCTGTGTGTTATCCTGAAGTTTCCTAATGCCATACTCTAGAGCAAAGTTAAAAAGTAAAGGTTATAGTGCATCTCCTTGCTTTAGCCCGCAGTTAATTGAAAAAGATCAGATAGGAACTGGCCTATACGGACTCCAAATTCAATAAGAATATTATATAAAACTTCTCTCTTAACCGAGTCATATGTCTTTCTGAAATCTATGAATAACTGACGTACTGTAACCTTACACTCCCATTGTTTCTTCAATATCTGTCGAATACAAAAAATTTGATCTATTACGCCTAAAACCGCATTGATGATACTTAATAATTTCATAATATCAAGCCCTACACCGTATATGGTTCAAATGAAATTCAATGTTTATTGTTAAATAAAATATGAAGACATAAGACCAGAAATGTATACATCAGACCTGGGCGTTAACAACTCAATTGAGTCACTAAAGACCACCCCTTAACTCTCCCCGCCACATTCCCCGGCTCAGACTACAATGTTTTATGCGGTACGAGCAGACAGGAAGGTTATTGAAGGGTTGTCAGTGGGCATTATAGCTTTTACGAACTTTCTGCTCTCGTTGGTCGTTTAAATTCCACCTTTGACGCACAGAGCTTTTCTCTGCGTTTGTTTATAAGGCGGTGTAGGCGAAAAGGATATGGGTGGAGGGTTCTGCATCCCTTTCAATTCCCTTCTTATGACCAGGACTTGTATACATGGTATTGTAAGAGTTCGACTTTATTTTCTTCCTGGATTTCATTCGCAGCCGATTGAATGGTATGGGGTCGCAAGTTGTTCTGTCCTAGTTACACCCGTTTTCGATTAACTAGCTTAAACTTGCTCGTTTGGTAGAAAGCTGAGCGTTAACAGCGTGTTCATTTAAACCTGCTTTAAGTGTATTTAGTACTTTTAGTTGCAACACACACCATTACTTTACACTCAAATCGATTTTAGTAATGGTCTAGCAAGCTGAGCATGGTTGAGTCACTTTAATGTGTTGGGATTACTAAAATACATCCGATTTGAAGACGCAACAATTTTTAACCAATAGTTTTCTCATTGAATTCGCTTCATTTGCTTTCGTCAGATTTTTACCCCGCGCTGATTCTGTTTTGTCGTAAAGTCACGATGAGTTGGTAAGTCAGATTGTAAGCTACTTCAAACAGATATTACAAACTTACATATTTGGAGTATTAATAATTAATTGTTATTTAATATTAATAAGTGTATACATATGACCTTTTCTAGATTGAAAAATACAATTAAATGTTCATATAAAATAGAGGCAAAAGTTTTACCAACAGAAAATGAACATAAAGATTTAGGTATATTATTTAGGAGTAATTTTACATTTCAAAGTCATATTAATAATATTATAAATTTGTTCTATAAACGTTTAGGTTTTGTTATGAGAAATTCTTGTAAATTCAAAGTCAAAACTATAATAATTTTGTATAATTCCATTGTTCGATCTAAATTAGAGTATGCTGCTGTTATCTGGAACCCAGTTACTAACAAATATATTCTGTTACTAGAAAAAATTCAAAATGAATTTTTAAAATGGTTATATTACAGACTTTATAATGATTATCCTAGCTATGAGAGTTATGCTACAATGCTTCAACATTTCCATTTTACTAGTTTGCATATTAGACGAAATTGTCAATCTTTAAACTTTCTTTATAAAATTATTAACAATAAGTTGGACTGTGTTGGTTTATTTTATTATATAACATTATATGCACCTAAGTTTAAACCGAATTTCGAAATTTGTTTTACATACCAAGGACAAATACTGAATCCCACAAAAATTCCCCAGTTTTCCAAATGTCACAGTTATACAATAAATTACATCCTCATCCGAATGTTGATATTTTCAATATGAATTTCTCTAGATACAGAAGTATTTGTTATCATATTTTACAGAATATTGTTGTTAGTTAATTTGAAGCTACTTTCACACCTTATTTCAATTTCTCTTTTTTCTATTTTGTTTCAGTTTTTAATAAGTGCATGTTTCCTTTTCCTTGTTTATGTTTTACAAAATTAACTAGCCGTACCCGTGCGCTCCGCTTCACCTGTTAGAAATAAATATAAAGTAATTACATAATTAAAATAGGACATTTCATCCAGGGAACATTCGTGTTTGATAGAAGGATAAATCGTTTAATATGTCACTTAATTTAAATTGTGTTTAAATAATTAAAATGCGATCATTTTGGTCCAGAGACACTCATTTGGTGCAATGCCAATTCCTTTAACATGTTTCTTAATTTTTATTACATGCAACCATAGTTTAATGAAGATTGACATCATTTAGATCTAATGTGTATATTTTATTTTACTTGTTATAGGTTTCCATTGAATTATGGCAATAACTTAATTTTAACCCTTGTTTTCTACGTATTCAGTAAATGGCGCTTGGCCCACTGTGGTTCTGAACCCTTCAAATAACTTAAATTATATTACATAATATTACATATTATATTATATTATATTATATTATATTATATTATATTATATTATATTATATTATATTATATCAGAAGTTACTGTAATAACGTTATAGCATTATGTCCATCTAGAGAAACTACACTTTCCAATGGTGAAATAATAATTAATTATACAAATCGATTAATTTAGCTTCCGATATTACTTCATACAAACACAGAAACATTCTCTGTAGGCTATCTTTCATAGCTTTCGATTGTTGCTGTCCAAGGCCCCTTATAGACCAAGTCATTTGTTTTTTAATTCATTACACGGCCTTAGATGGCAGTTATTTTAATTTTAAAACTCATTTATCTCATTAAATATCAGTCCTATTAAAAATTTTTCAAGGAATAAAACTTATCGCAAATTATTTTTAAAGAAACTTTTGTTATGTAACATTTTTCACAAAAATCAATAATAAGCGAGATATTTCGATTTATTTAATTCAGGCCCTCTTATAACCCCCCTTTTAAATAATGTATTTTGAATGCCATATAGCCTAAAATCTAAGTTATAACGAACTTAATTTATATTCCAATTTTCATCGAAATCCGTTCAGCCATTATCGCGTGAAAAGGTAACAAACATACAGACAGACAGACAGACAGATAGACACACAAAAATTTCAAAAAAGCAATTTTCGGTTTCAGGGTGGTTAATTATATGTTAGGACCAATTATTTTTGGAAAATCGAAAATTACCAGAAAAATTTCGGCTACAGATTTATTATTAGTATAGATTTGTTAGTCGTGAACATTGTAATTAGGCTTTGCCTGTTATGTTCAACAACAAATGAATAAATAAATAAAAAATAAATAAATAAAGTTTCTTATTTCCTCCCCAGTTTTTACATTGGTAATGTACTCTACAGCTTAAAGGATGAAGTCAATCTATTCTGTTGGATTACGAAAATATATTAGGTTGAAACTTATTTGAAAACTGCGAGGATGTTTGAAACAGTCCGACAAACAAAAACGAAGCGATAATTGACAGAGTGCGTTCGTTCGCTGTTTTATACGCGGTAACCTAGCGCTCAGATGATTCTTCTCAAGCGAGCGTACCGTCAGCTGACGGTACTGAGGGAAAATGTCGGTGCACCGCATCTGTAACTTGATCACTGTCAAGAATTAACCATGTTTCCGTGATTGGTGATAAACGGGTTAGGTGATCGAGAATGGTGCACACGGCCATAAGTCTACCAGAATTTGATTTTTTCCAAAACCCTGCACGTACACTCAAGCAGGAGCGGACGCAGGATTTTTTTTCGGGGAGTGATTTGAGGAGTTAGTAAAAATGGAGTAATGAGAAATAAGTTTATACACTCACAATTTGTTTCCGAGTCACAAACATTTACAAGTTGGCCTAAGTTGCGTAGTCGGTATAGCCTTCTGTGCTCGAAGTTGCGGGTTCTATCCCAGCGCAGTTCGATGGCATTTAAGTGTGCTTAAATGTGGCAGGCCTCATATCGGTAAATTTATTGGCATGTAAAAGAAGCCCTGCGGGAAAAAATTCTGGCACACCAGTGACGCTGATATAACCTCGGCAATTGCGAGCGTTGTTAAATAAACAACAATTTTTAAATTTTAATATTTACAATGACTGCAATACAAAAACAATGACAGAATGACATTTACAGAAGAAGGCGACGAGGCTTCTTAGACATTTCATCCAGTACTTCATGAGCTTTTACTTCTACATTTTTATGTATATACATCAAGCCAGTCCATTTAATCTGTCTGCTCCAATCGTGCTCCTCAAGTAAGTCTTCAAATACCGCAAAGTTGAGAACGGCCGTTCTGGTGTTGTTGTAGTTACAGGCAACGTGCAGAAAAGTTTTAGCGCCTTGCGAGTGCAGGGAAAAATAATTTTATTGCACCTGTTCAAAGATGATATAAAATCAGTAGGCATTAGGTAAAGATTTTTCTTATCAAGGAAATTTCTTCTCCACATCTTCAATTCATTGAAGAAAGACTCTGGTGATGCATCAACATCATTGGGCCACTGATTTACTATAGCCTCAACAGTTTCTAAATCTTCATCTGATGCTCGCACTATGTTTTAGGCAACAAAGTTTGTATGGACTTTAGGATTCTCTTATGATTTAAAAACCTGTCCCTGAGCTGACTAATGAAATAGTATAAGAAGGGAAGGAGAATTGAAAGCCTAAAATACTCTTCAGGACTCTCTGTCTTGAAGTTAGAATGTTGTGTTTGTGTCTCTGCAGTTCTTAGGATTTCCAGCGTAATTCCAGTAGTTCAGCAAAACTTTTTGCCTCTAGGTTCACTGGCTGAAAATTTAAACGAAAATCTTCCAGTTCTCTTTCTAGATTCTCACATAGTTCAACGCATGTCTTAAGGTCCATCTGTTCTGACTGTAGTAGACTGGCTAAACCATGTGACAGGCTAAAAACATTGCTAGCTACAATCATAAACACCAAAAATTTTGGTTTCTGTATGGCTTATATTACGATGTACCGAAGTACATATGATAATATTTCAGTGCAGAAATTCTGCGTCATCATATGATGATGGAAGAGTGGAACAGAGAAAAATTCTCTCCGGCACCAGGATTTGAACCCGGGTTTTCAGCTCTACGTGCTGACACTTCATCCACTGAGCCACACTGGATTCCCATTCCGATGTCGGATCAAATCCTCTTAGTTTAAGTTCCACTTCTTGGGTTCCCTCTAGTGGCCTACCCTCACGCACTGCGTCATAGAGATGTATGACAATGGCACAATCTCCATACATGTGCAGAGGTGCATATCATGATATGCGAAAAATAATCACTTTGTGATTTAAGATGGTGCTTATTCCGTCGGATCCTGGCCACTTAGTCACTCATAACTAGTTATATTATTAGTCCTCTTGCGTTGGATCTCTTGTAGTGAGTGTCAGAGAACAGTGCTGCTCTGCAATGGACAGTGGATCAGAGTTGCGAAGCAGAGGCAAGAAAAATCCCATATATAGGGATTTCTTTCAATGTAAAGATACATTTGTTTAACATTTTAGCAAAGAGAATTTACGTGGAAAACCCTCTAATTCCTATGTACATTCACGAATTAAAATCAATGTTATTTTTGTTTCTTGTTTCGTATTTTTCTCAAAATTTCGGGAGGGGATATATCCCCTTAATCCCCGCCCCTGCGTCCGCCCCTGCACTCAAGATACTATACAGAAGGACATATAGAGCGATGCAATGGTGGCTCTTCAGCTCGTCCCTCCCCCAACTTTCAAGCGCTGGAAATCACCGTCGTGCTACACGTCATAAATTCACCACATCTCCACACGCCACTTCACAGCGTCCTTAGCAGCTAATCGAATATAGTTCCAGTCATGCTGAAGAAGCATGAGCATTTCACACTTTTTGCACCCATTCATTTACTTGCCTAAACTAAATATTTGCAGTATGAACATTGTCATGGTAACGACTCTTAATCTGACATTAAATTTGCTCCTTGAATTTTTCATTACAACTAAATAATACCAATGAGATAAGATTGTTAATTATTTATAAGCTACAACAGAACTAGGTACAAAAACTGTCCGTAGATTTCAGTTTAATATGTACGAAAATTGTCTATATTTTAATAAATTTTTTTCTAGAGACAATGACTTCCTATATCGTATAGAAAGTAGTAACAATTCACATTTGAGCAGGGTTTCCGGACGTCCTAGAATTCCCGTGATTTTTCTGGATTTTAATGTGTGGCATGTGTCCTGAATTTAGTTATTTTTGTCACTCAATTTTAAACAAAAAGCATTCTTTGCTCATGTCCATAAAACCATTTTTAAAATACCTTATTCATTTTTTAAGACCCTGTGCAACCTATGTTCAATGTCGTGGTCAACGCCGTCTGACGCCGTCTATCGGGTTGCATTGAAATAAAAACGATAATACTATAGACAAGGAAGCGTTTAATAGAAAAAGAAGCATCTTCTGTGGACCTCTGGAAAAAGAACTAAAGAAGAGACTAGTGAAGTCCTTTGTATGGAATGTGGCATTGTATGGGGCAGAAACATGGACATTACGACAAAGTGAAGAGAAGCGAATAGAAGCATTTTAAATGTGGATATGGAGAAGAATGGAAAGTGTGAAGTGGACAGACAGAATAAGAAATGAAGCTGTGTTGGAAAGAGTGGGGGAAGAAAGAATGATGCTGAAACTGATCAGGAAGAGGAAAAGGAATTGGTTGCGTCACTGGCTGAGAAGAAACTGCCTACAGAAGGATGCACTGGAAGGAATGGTGAACAGGAGAAGAGTTCGGGGCAGAAGAAGATATCAGATGATAGACGACATTAAGATATATGGGTCATATGAAGAGAAAAAGAGGAAGGCTTGATATATATTTCACCAAGTACAAATACAGTACTACAAGCAATAGCTTTATTTCCATATCTTATAAACTTTATAACTCTTTACTATTGCATATAAGGAAAACGTCATATTTTACTTTCAGAAGGTTGGTGAGAAGGACATTGATGGCAAATCCACTCTACAGTGTCAATGATTTTAGCAATATTACGTTTTAGATACTATTTGTTTTAACCTCATGTAATTGACAAATCTGTACATTTCAACCTGATTTTATTCTGTTTTTTTTTTTACTTATTTTTGTGATTATCTGGTGATTGTATATTTATTTTTTATTTTATTTCTACATTTATCATATTGTAGTAGCTATGCAATTTATATTTCTACTCTAACGTTGTCTATGGCTATTAATTTGCTGAATGACATTAAATTCATCTATCTAATCTAATCTATCTATCCTATTCTATCTAAATCTATCCAATCTAATCTATCCATCTAATCTACCTACCTAATCTAACCTACCTAACCTACTTATCTAACCTACCTACTTTTCTTTCTAGGAAAGATTGAATAAAGCTGGGTTTACAGAGAAATACTTCCATTGGGCAGAACACTAGATGAAGGAGTGAATGAATGTATGAATGAATGAATACTATAGAATAAATTAGACATTACACAGCATCTTTATTCCTTACTCTCTTTCGAAGTGGATTTATTATTGAAAGGATTTCAAACATTGTATCGTGCATTTTTCTGTATAGATGAGGCTGTAATAGAACATTATTTTTCTATACTTCAATAATATTTAAAGGAAATTTTATAATCTAGCAAATAAGTAACAAAATTCAAAATTCAGGCCCTGTATAAACAGTTGAAATATATGAAACGAATAAAATCAATTTTATTGCAAACTGAATTAATTCAAATGTGTAGTCACATAAAGGTACGCAGTATCATCACCTGTCCTTCATTCCTGATAAGAGAATCTGGCAACCCGGAATTTGAGTTGATTAAGGAGTGAGTATATTCAACCAAGTTCATTATCAATTCTTCTTTCGCTGTATACTTCTGAGATACTGCATCGTATGTTACTTCTAAAAATAACAAGAATTCTCCACTGTCCAGCAACATACTAATCGTTTCTTTTTCTATACGTAGTGTAATGCTGTGAGAAATTGTTTCGATTTATAGCATTTCTGGCAATGAAAAAGTTCGTTTTCATCACACCATCTGTTTCTGTCTCTCTGTTTGTATGCGTACAATTTTTTATCCACAACTGTTTGTAAGATTTTATTCATGGTATCTATCAGTAAATTTAAGCAGGAATTTTGCGTAAAAATTATACAGTACCCACAAATATTACCCTGAATTCAGACTGTTATTGCTTTCCACTGATGTCACAGTCTATGGAATGGTAATAGTGAGATGGTATTTGCCGATATGAGGCTCAGGATTCGTCATAGATTATCCGATATATATATAATGTAACTTCGCGCTAGAATATGCCATTAGGAAAGTTCAGGATAACAGGCAGGGTTTGGAATTGAACGGGTTACATCAGCTTCTTGTCTATGCGGATGACGTGAATATGTTAGGAGAAAATACACAAACGATTAGGGAAAACACGGAAATTTTACTTGAAGCAAGTAGAGCGATCGGTTTGGAAGTAAATCCCGAAAAGACAAAGTATATGATTATGTCTCGTGACAAGAATATTGTACGAAATGGAAATATAAAAATTGGAGATTTATCCTTCGAAGAGGTGGAAAAATTCAAATATCTTGGAGCAACAGTAACAAATATAAATGACACTCGGGAGGAAATTAAACGCAGAATAAATATGGGAAATGCGTGTTATTATTCGGTTGAGAAGCTCTTATCATCCAGTCTGCTGTCCAAAAATCTGAAAGTTAGAATTTATAAAACAGTTATATTACCGGTTCTTCTGTATGGTTGTGAAACTTGGACTCTCACTCTGAGAGAGGAACATAGGTTCAGGGTGTTTGAGAATAAGGTGCTTAGGAAAATATTTGGGGCTAAGCGGGATGAAGTTACAGGAGAATGGAGAAAGTTACACAACACAGAACTGCACGCATTGTATTCTTCACCTGACATAAATTAGGAACATTAAATCCAGACGTTTGAGATGGGCAGGGCATGTAGCACGTATGGGCGAATCCAGAAATGCATATAGAGTGTTAGTTGGGAGACCGGAGGGAAAAAGACCTTTAGGGAGGCCGAGACGTAGATGGGAGGATAATATTAAAATGGATTTGAGGGAGGTGGGGTATGATGATAGTGACTGGATTGATCTTGCACAGGATAGGGACCGCTGGCGGGCTTATGTGAGGGCGGCAATGAACCTTCGGGTTCCTTAAAAGCCATTTGTAAGTAAGTAAGTAAGTAAGTATAATAATGTACCGAAGTACATATGACATTTCCGTGCAGATATGCTGCGTCTTCATATGATGAAGGATGAGTGGAATGCAGAAAAATTCTCTCCGGCGAATAATCACTTAGGGCCGTATTCATAGACATTCTTAGCGCGGGCTTTCGGTGGACGATCAGCGAACTAACGTTTTTCGTATTCATAAACCAGTGTTAGCGATATGATATGATATGATATGATATGATATGATATGATATGATATGATATGATATGATATGATATGATATGATATATGATATGATATATGATATGATATATGATATGATATATGATATGATATGATATGATATGATATGATATGATATGATATGATATGATATGATATGATATGATATGAATCCTGTACAAGTAATCAGTCGATAGCCGGGGCTAATTTAGCACGCTCGTAGCGCGAGCTAGCGAAATTTCTATGAATAGCACCCTTAGTGATTTAAGACGGCGCTTATTCCGTCGGATCCCGGTCACTTAGTCACTCATAACAAGTGCACCTCTGCACATGTGTGGAAATTGCGCCACTGTCATACATCTATGACGCAGAGCATGAGGGTAGGCCTCTAGAGGGAACCCAAGAAGTGGAACTTAAACTGAGAGGATTCGATCCGACACCGGGATGGGAATCCGGTGTGGCTTAGTGGATAGAGCACCAGCACGTAGAGCTGAAAACCCGGGTTCAAATCCCGGTGTCGGAGAGAATTTTTCTCCGTTCCACTCATCTTTCATTATATACACTAAATTTCAACAAATTATAGTTTCATTAATACCCTTTAAGCCTGTTAATCTTCATAGAAGTCAACTTCAACGAATTCTTAATAGACGAATGTGCAAAATAAAACATAATACGTACGTGCGAAATCATACAACCGTTGTAATCCTGATTTTATTCTGCTATTGCATTTTCTAGAAAATTATAGTTAATTGCTATAGGAGTCTAAAGTTTATCAGGCAATATAATAGATTGTGACAGCCACACAGTAATTAAAAATAGCAAAATACAGTAATGGTTGACACGTATTATCATTTTTCTAATAAGCAAAATTATAACGGGATCGATTTATATTCCATGTGTGTATATATATGTGTAAGAGAGAGAGAGACTAATGCCAACCCACTTCAATTGCGTGATTCGGGTTCCGCATACCGCGGATAGATGGCAGAACTATGACCCATTATCAAATTGCACACCACTTCGGCGGGCCACATTATGCATGAATTGGCTATGATCCACAAATTAATCGTGACAGAACGTACCAATGAGATGATCAAGTCATAATTTCCAATTCAGAGGATAATTTACAAAGAGGATTATATACATTAAATAAAATATTAAAAGATTTTGGGATGGAAATTTCAGCACAAAAATCAAAAGTAATGGCATTTTTAGGACAAGACCCAGTCAGAAGTAAGATAATACACAATAACCAATGCCTCGAACAAGTGCAAAATTTCAATTATCTGGGTTGTGAAATATCTTATCAAAATGAAAAAGATGTGAACAAGAAAATTACCAAATTTACACAAATTCTAGGAATAATGAACAATACATTAAAAGCTAAATTAGTACAAAAATCTACAAGAATATAAATATATAATACACTAGCATTACCCTCCCTTTTATACGGAAGCGAGATTTGGACATTAAAGGAAAAAGACATGAACAGAATCAAAGCAACGGAAATGAAATTTTTCAGGAGAACAGCAGGATATACTCTTTTAGACTGAAAAAGGAATGGAGAAATTTTAGAACAATTAGAAGTAGAGTCAGTAGAAGAAAAAATCAGCAGATACAAATTCAATTGGCTAGATCATGTAAGAAGAATGGAAAATTCAAGAATCCCAAAAATTATGATGCAATATAAACCTAGAGGACATCGTCGACCAGGAAGACCTTTAAGAAGACTGCTAGATGGGGCCGAAACAGGTCTACACAGGGGCCTAATTCGTGAAGGATGATGATGATGATGATGATGTAACTCATTATTAGGTTACCTAATAATATAAACTGGGGATTTATTATAAGACAGAGTTCAACGTAATCCAGGAAAACATACATAAAAGCAGACGAGATAAATTTCCTCAACACAGTTAATGTTCTTGCGAGCATGTACGTCATTCACATCTTTAGTAACGTAGATAACGTAGAACAGAATGGAAGGAACATCATTAACGAACGGAAACAGTCGGAAGCTGAAAGTTTCCGTCAACTGCACTTCTGTAAGAGACGACAGCGGATGTGGTGGAAATGTAGACGAAGACAGGAGGGAAAATTTGTTATACAGAATGCATGAAAATATTACAAAATTATACGTAGGCCTATTCTCCTTGTTATTTACATTTGAAGTTTAATTTATGCTACTTATATATTATACGAAAAATGTTTTTTCTTCACATTTTACTTTTCCATTATGTTGTATAGAAACAAGCATTATTGCAATACTGCACACAATTTATTGAAGAACTTCCATGACAATATAAGAAACGGGGCTGTATTGGAAAGAGTGGATGAAGAAAAAATGATGCTGAAACTGATTAGAAAGAGGAAAAGGATATGGCTGGGTCACTGGCTGAGAAGAAACTGCCTTCTGAAGGATGCAGTGGAAGAAACGGTGAACGGGAAAAGAGTTCGGAGAAGAAGAAGATATCAGATGATTGACGACATTAAGATATATGGATCATATGATAAGACAAAGAGGAAGGGAGAAAATAGGAAAAATGAGAATGCTGGGTTTGCAGTGAAAGATCTGTACTTGGGCAGAACACTGTGACTGAATGAATGAATGAATTAATTAATTAATTAATTATATAAATTATCAACTAGTATCTCTTTGTCCGCACTTCCAAGTATACTGCATTCCATTAATACCATAATTTTGTCAAGGGAGCGGTGATTATTCAAATTGTTTACAAATTGCATTATTGGTATTTAAAATTTTGTGTATTATTATTATTATTATTATTATTATTATTATTATTATTATCATTATCATGAGCCGAGACGTAGATGGGAAAATAATATTAAAATGGATTTAAGGCGGTGGAAAATGATATTACTGACTGGATTAATCTTATTATAGATTTATTAATTTGCCATAATGAATAATATCTGTAATACTGACAATTAATATTTGGGGAGAAAAATTCGCCCCGGCGCACAGTGGTCTAAAATCCATATTTAGGACAAATGCAGAAAAATGACCTGTAAAAAAATGAAATTAAACCCTTAAATTATTTTTCCTATATAACTGAGTAACACTGAATTGATTATCTTAATCAGCGGAGGTGGCTGCATAGCGAGATAAGAAGCCGGTACAATGCCACATTTCGCCACCCAGCATTCTTACTCAGCAAGTGCCGCGAGTCTGCCGTTTTCCTTGTGCTGTAACTCTGTTGTAAGTGGTCGATTCCATTCATATTTGGTATCAACGTGTCAAGTAGTTCTTTAGGTATGTAATACTGTTTGTTTTTGTTACATTTAATGTTATTATAGGGTAGTATGTAAAATTAGCATGAATGGACACGGGACAAAATATAAATATAACCATTGAGTGCAGACTTTGCTAAGGTAGAGAAAAAAAAACCCCCCTCTGGTTCGTCCAAAAATGATTTTTTTTTTTCACTTTCTCCACTATTTACCTCTATTTTAAATCTAGTCTTAAGGCGCGCAGATTTGCGGAAGTAATAATTCATGAGCACTATTCTTTCGAGGTGCAGTAGTGCAATTCTACTCGGTTGCAGTTATTTCAATATCTGTGAGCCGAATCTACTTCCGCAGTATAATTCAGGGAATTCAAGACGACAGCTTGTTAATTGTGCACCAAATAAGCTTCCCGAGTGTCCAAAAGGTGTAATAGTACCTAAAATGTTACATTTTCCCCCCCTGTAAGATTTTGTCTAAATGCATCCCCCTGTATGGGGCACTTCTGTTCATACCAACGTAAACAGAGTTTGTACACAAATCAAATGTACTAAGTGTAACTACTGTATAAAATTTCATAAAAATCTGTTAGATAGGACAAAAGTTACTAATTTTGTCTAATTGCGCCCCCCTATAAGGGGTAGTTCCCCTTATACCAACGTAATGAGAGCTTGTATACAAAACATATATGCTACCTGTAACTACTTTGTAAAATTTCATTAAATCTGTTAAATAGGAGAAATGTTACTAATTTTGTCTAATTGAGCCCCCTATAAGGGGTAGTTCCCCTTATACGAACGTAATCAGAGCCTGTATACAAAACATATATGCTACTTGTAACTGCCTTGTAAAATTTCATAAAAATCTGTCAGATAGGAGAAAAGTTTCTAATTTTGTCTAAATGCGCCCACCTATAAGGGGTAGTTCCCCTTATACCAACGTAACAAGAGCTTGCATACAAAACATATATGCTACCTGTAACTACTGTGTAAATTTCACTAAAAATCTGTTATGTAGCTGAAAAGTTATTAATATGTCCCGCTAAATTTGCATTCTAGACCACTGTGCGGCGCCGGGTATCGATCCCGTGTCCTTGGTTCTACGTACCAAGCGCTCTGACCACTGAGCTACTGTCAATATTGCAGATATTATTCCGTAGGACAAATTAATAAATCTATAATATTCTCATAGCTGCAGTGCATATGTCTGTACAGATTACTGTGCACGTAACTGCGGAATCCCGGCCGAACAAGTCACTCAGCTGAGTGCGCTCCTAATATAATGGCAGTTGACATTGGATACACGTCAACATATATATGCCTAACTTGGAGTCACGCCAAAAAGGGAAATAATGAAGGAGGAGAATTCGATCCAGTGCTGTGGATTGAATTCGGCGTAGCTCAGTGGTCAGAGCGTTTGGTACGTAGAACCAAGGACCCGGGTTCGATCCCCGGCCCCAAGACAAATTTGTCTCCTCAAATATTAATTGGATTAATCTTGCTCAGGATAGGGACCAATGGCGGGCTTATGTGAGGGCGGCAATGAAACTCCGGGTTCCTTAAAAGCCAGTAAGTAAGTAAGTAAGTAAGTAAGTAAGTAAGTATCAGCTCAGTATTCACATGAGAATGTAAAAATAGTTCCTAAAAGAACGTTCATGACAACATCGTCACTCTGCGGCTGCGAAGAAACATTTTAATGCGAAATTTTCACTAACCTGACGAAAATCGCAATGCAACTTTTTGCTAAAGAATTGTAAAATTGAGTTTTGTGGTAGCTTAGAAGTATCAAAAAACTCAGAACGACAATTTGAAGATTATATTTACTTGCCGCCCTCACATAAGCCCGCCAACAGTCTCTATACTATGCAAGATTAATCCAGTCTCTACAATCATATATCACACACGTCAAATCCATTTCAATATTATCCTCCCATCTACGTCTCCGCCTCCCCAAAGGTCTTTTTCCCTCCGGTCTCCCAACTAACACAATATGTGCATTTCTGCATTCGCCCATACGTGCTACATGCCCTGCCCATCTCACACGTCTGGATATAATGTTCCTAATTATGTCAGGTGAAGAATACAATGCTTGCAGTTCTGTGTTGTGTAACTTTCTCCATTCTCCTGTAACTTCATCCTTTTTAGCCCCAAATAATTTCCTAACCGTAAGCATTTTATTCTCAAACAACCTTAACCTCTGTTCCTCTCTGAAAGTGAAGTTTATAAGAACTCTGAAATACACGTAAGGTTTAAAAAACGTTTCACAATAAAGTCAGAACTCTAACGAACGGGTGAATACCATTCTTAAAATGAGTTTAAAATCGAAAATGCACTATATTTAGGTAAGATCTGAATTGCATAACTGTCAAAACAACCTTTCCAATATGTTTCACAAGTTAAATTCCATACTGTGTCAGTTTCATTTTATTACAAGATAGATTCTACGCGATAAGTCTCTCTATAACAAAGACAGTATTTTGTGTGGGTGTGTGCGTGCGTGTGTGTCTAATGCCTACTCACTTTACTTGCGTGATTCGGGTTTCGCATACTGCGGATAGATGGCACGACTGTGATCCATTTTCAAGTTGCAAACCACTTCGGCGGGCCACGTTATGCATGAGGTGTATCTGTGAGGAGTTCTGTCGTGTACTACGGTGAGTGTATATGTAAGTGTTCGTTTAAGTGTGGTGTAGGGAATAGGTGAGGATGATGAAGTGAAAAGGAGAAGGGGAAACCCGGTGCCCGTACATAGCATCAAGGGGACCCCCAGGCTTAACGTCCCCATCCGACGGACGAATCACTATCAACAGTGACATATACAGGGATATTATTTTATTTTTACTTCAATTTTTATTGTACCTGAGTTTTTTAATGTACTTCATTCCTACTCCCTCTACTAGTAAACTTCCAACCGTTCTCCACACAGAACCAAGCGTATACAGTCAAAGTCGCCTTACGGTCATAGTAAACACAAACAGTACTGAGTTAGTGAGTATATTACGTTCCATAAATATGTTCGCTTTCAATATTGAATCATATTCTCGCACAGGTACTGTCGTCCGTTTGCCTATGTCGCATCCCGGTTTCCCCCACCCACTTCTGCCCGTCCCTTTGTGGCTGAGCTGTCTTTGCTCTTTTCTGAAAACATTAATTTCTGTTAGGAAGTGGACGTCTACCTAATATTACACAAGTGTTTAAAATAACTTAAATAAAAGGGCCTCGTTTAGTAATTAACTGTCACGTGATTCCCCCCTTTCTACGAACCTGCGACAAAACCACTTGAACGGACAGTAGATAGCATTTCTGAGTAATTTTATCTTTTCGGATCTGGCAGAAGTGAAGATTGAATTTACAGTACGTAAGGTACTCTTTTATAGAGTAGGTACACAATTATTTCAACATGAGTTACTAGTACGAAGGACGAAACTGTAATTGGAATTAGGTACAATAGTCTATAGTGCGATACTATGCACAAAAGAACTGAAACCTGTATAGAAATGAACGGCCATCGTTTTCAAATATGTGTTTAAATATCCATATTATGATTATTTTTCAATTTAACTTCATTCTCTATATTGTACGCTAATGTGCTGTAGACAGTATAGTATGCACTGCATAATGACAGCTCAGTTCGAGAGTAAAAATACTTATTGTTAACATTTTACTGTATTTTGATTAAAGAAAAACCTAATGAAAATTATCAAACTCAAAATCGCGATATTTCCTACTTTACGTAAATGGATGAAGTACTTTTCGTCCCTCCTATACCTAGTAAAGTGATTTGTTTGTATCTTACGGCAGTATCATCGAACTCCAGTGGAAGGGGGTAGCAAACGGTGTTTCAGGTTCACAACCTTTAAGCCAAAGGTATAGGCAGGTTAATATTAGAAATGTTAGTAAAAATAAAATGATGTCCCTATACTTTCTCTTCATATGCACTGCTGAGAGATTTGAGATTTAACCGAGGCATATTGGTGCACAATTTAGTGATTAGAAGTTGTGCACCAGCAAATCTCCTAGTCCCGAGATAGAAATTTTACATGAACATTTCTGACCACTCCGGGAATCGAACCCGGGCCGGCTAGTCTAGAGGCAGACGTGCAACCATAGAGCTAACTCGGCGGACACAGACATCATTGTTATAATTCGGACATACCGCAACACCCAGCCAGGGATTATATTGAAGAAGGCGTAGGAAGATTATGCCTTATGCTGATGTAGATTTTGTTACTCTAACAGTGAAAAATTAGAGAAGGAGAAAAGATTGTGGATTTATAAAATGCTGAAATCTAAATATGTAGGCCTAATTGTTTCAAAAAGTCCAAGGAGAGGGGGGTTCAAACCCGATAACCTCACCTTGAATACGTCCCTGACTGTAGTTCATATTTGAGCCGTTGAGAGCAGAAGTGATGTAAGTTAAAATGGGTAATTAGCGTTAAAGTAAACATTCTGTAAAATAGGGCGCAAAGTAGCAATTAATATTCAATTTATTTAAACTATCAGTAGCCAGTGGATAGCACGAAGGGCATTAATTGCTACTTTGCGCTGCATTTTACAGAATTTTTACTTTAAACCTCATTACCCAATTTTGACTTGGGCCACTTCTGCTCTGAATGGCTTATTTTTCCTTTAAGACGACCCTCAAACGATCAACTGTATGGGCATCGGTGGGTAACTCGTGCTCTCGAAGTGTGAACACAACCTCAGTGCAGGTAGAACGGACTCTGTACTGTAGTGTCTGTATGCAAGTTTGCTCGCGTCTGCAGTAAGTGGCGGCTTGTTTTAAGTGGAAAACAATATAATTCCCGGATCATTCCCCTTTCGTGATGAGTCGAAAGAGAAAGATTTTTATTATGAAAGGCGGTAAAGCTTGTATTGGGTTCTATTGACTTTCTTACGCATGACATTTTATGTTACAAATAAACGCAGTGAAGGTTTTAGTAAAGAAATACTGTCTAGATCTGGTTTAGAATAGCTAAAGGTAAAAATGGGATATCAACAAGGTGAGACTGATATCAAATATCCTTAGCACGTTGTGCGTTCGAGTCACAGAATTGCACGACATATGATCGACTAGGTAAGAGCATTTATGGATAAATTTGAAATGTGGCAGTATCATGTAGAACATAGACAACTTCACTTTCTTTGAGTATAAACTATCTTGAAGAGTGATAAGAAAATCTTCTTATTAAATATAAGACCATACTTCAAGACCTACAGCAGAATTCACTGGTAAGTTTGGAGAAACAGTGACAATTGACAAGGAATCGAGATTTTTCTGAAATCCTTTTGGCTTACAGCAGATAGAAGATCCTGAAAGTTTATAGCTTGAATTGATAAATCTACAAAACAGCACGCCACTCAGATTCCAGCGAAATCAGGAATCATACTGTTCGTAATGTTGCCTAAGTCAGAATTTCCAAATATACTTTTTGCTTCCATATATATTGTATGTCCTTGAGACAGACTTTAATACAAGAAAGAAATGTAAAAGCTCTCAATGTACAGAAAGAGCTTAGAAGTAAGTTTATTTCATCTCCCGTGACATGTGAAAAATACTTCCTTAAATTTGTGTTTGTTTACGAATAAAGACTACAGTAGAACCCCGATTATCCGTCACCCTATTAACCGATTGCTGGATTATCCGACTATCTTTCTCTTGATTTTTTTTTTCTTGCTACAGAGACATATAGTCTGTCTTCTTCATATGTATGAAGTACTACTATACGTTATATTAGTACCAGAATGTATTTTTTCTAGAGTAGCCTATGTTATTACAAACCTTGACACACAGTATGATCTGCTGTTAGAGTTGCCGTAATGTAGAATTTCTATATAAAATATATTCCATGAGTATCAAAAGAAAACGTGTTGTGGTAAGTACCGAAAAAACGGAAATAATTGAGTGGTTCGCGGAAAGAGAAACTGTGGCTCATCTCGCATCAGAGTACGAGATTGGTGTTACAATTGTGCGCGATTTAATAAAAATCAACAATAAACTGTATAAAGTATGTAAATCTACAAGACGAGACCTGTATTATTCCTATGTTTCCGCTGACAGCCATTACAAAGAATTTCCTTGCCCCTTAAAAACCCGTCATTGACAACCAGACTTGAATGATGAACTTTTGATTCACTATCTAGCATGTTAAACACAAGAACACGGAGAAAATTAAGAACTGCAAGTTTTATTCACTTAATTTACGAAAAGAAATTACGGTACGGTTTATCAGATTTTTTCGCTTAACCGTTCAATCCACCCCCTTCATTACCACGGATAATAGAGGTTCTACTGTATTATATTTGTGAGAACAGAGGAATACTCTTTAATGTATAAAGACTTGTAAATTCTCGCGTTCTATGTTTCAAATAAGACATCATAAAATATTAACAAGTAGCATAATAATAAATAAATGTTGCAGCTACGTTTGTTGTATCTTGAAAAGGTTGTATTCAGTTTGTGTTTCCAGTACTAAACTAATTTACAAAGCTAGAAAATAATATAATTTTGTTATGTGTGTTTAGGTACAGTCTGTCTAAAATTACTATAATTATTGTACCAGCGTCATTCTGAAATTCAAATCATGGAGTAGATATCACGATCACCTGCATGAGCCGCCAGAGCGCACCGTGGCAGTGAACTGCTTTTGCAGCGAAACTACAAACAACTTGTAACTGCTGCAGCTGGCTCCGTCTGCCTTTCTCTCTTTCAAGGTTTTTTAGCACTTTGGGAGCACGAGTTGCCCAACCATGGTCATGGGCATGGATGGGCAACTCGTGCTCCCAAAGTGCTAAAAAAAACCTTGAAAGAGAGAAAGGCAGACGGAGCCAGCCGCAGCAGTTACAAGTTGTTTGTAGTTTCGCTGCAAAAGCCACGGTGCGCTCTGGCGGCTCATGCAGGTGGTCGTGATATCTATTCCATGATTTGAATTTCAGAATGACGCATGGTACAATAATTGTAGTAATTTTAGACGGACTATACCTGAACACATAACAAAAGTATATTATTTTCTAGCTTTGTAAATTAGTTTAGTACTGGAAACACAACCTGAATACGGTACAACCTTTTTCAAGATGCAACAAATATAGCTGCAACACTTATTTATTATTACACTATTTGTTAATATTTATTATTATATGTCTTATTGAAACGTAGAACGCTAGAATTTACAAGTCTTTATACATTATAGAGTATTCCTCTGTTCTCACAAACGTAATAGTCTGTATTCGCAAACAAACACAAATTTAAGGAAGTATTTTTCACATGTCCCGGCAGATAAAATAAACTTACTTCTAAGCTCTTTCTGTACATTGAGAGCTTTTACATTTCTTTCTTGTATTAAACTCTGCCTCAAGCACATACAGTATATATGGAAACAAACAGTGTATTTGGAAATTCTAGTTACGCAACATTACGAACAGTTCGAGTCCTGATTTTGCTGGAATCTGAGTGGCGTGCTAATCTGTAGATTTATTAATTCAAGCTATAAATTTTCAGAATTTTCTATCGGCGTAAGCCAAAAGGATTTCAGAAAAATCTCGATTCCTTGTCAATTGTCACTGTTTCTCCAAACTTAGCAGTGAATTCTGCTGTAAGTCTTGAAGTAGGATCTTATATTTGATAAGATTTTCTCATCACTCTTCAAGATAGTTTATAGTCAAAGAAAGTGAAGTTTTCTATGTTCTACATGATACTACCACATTTCAATTTTATCCATAAATGTTCTTAGCTAGTCGATTATATGTCGTGCAATTCTGTAACTCGCACGCACAACGTGCTAATGATATTTGATATCAGTCTCACCTTGTTGATAACTTATCTCATTTTTACCTTTAGCTGTTCTAAAGCAGATGCAGACAGTATTTCTTTACTAAAACCTTCACTGTTTATTTATAACATAAAAAGTCATGTGTAAGAAAGTGTAATAGAATACAAGCTTTACCTCTCTTCTTAATTAAAAAAAATATATATATCTTTTTACTCGTAACTAAAGGGAAATGATCTGGGAATTATATTGTTTTTCACTTAAAACGAGCCGCCACTAACTGCAGACCCGTTCGAACTTGTGTCTTAAAAGAACCGCACACAGACAGTACAGCTAGTACAGAGTCCGTTCTACCTGCACTGAGATTGTGTTGACACTTTGAGAGCACGAGTTGCCCACCCATGGTCATGGGAAAAAGTGAAAGTGGAAACAGTGTTGAGACATGAAAATCTGCAGTTGCAATTTATACTAATAATAAATCTGTAGCCGAAATTTTTCTGGTAATTTTCGATTTTCCAAAAATAATTGGTCCTAACATATACAATTAACCACCCTGAAACCGAAAATCGCTTTTTTGAAATTGTTGTCTGTCTGTCTGACTGACTGACTGACTGACTGACTGACTGACTGACTGACTGACTGACTGACTGACTGACTGACTGACTGACTGACTGACTGACCGACTGACCGACTGACCGACTGACCGACTGTCTGTCTGTTACCTTTTCACGCGATAATGGATGAACGGATGTCGATGAAAATTGGAATATAAATTATTTTCGTTGTAACTTAGATTTTAGGTTATATGGCATTCAAAATACATTATTTAAAAGGGGGGTTATAAGAGGGGCCTGAATTAAATAAATCGAAATATCTCGCTTATTATTGATTTTTGTGAAAAATGTTACATAACAAACGTTTCTTTAAAAATAATTTGCGATAAGTTTTATTCTTTGAAAAATTTTGATAGGACTGATATTGAATGAGATAAATGAGTTTCAAAATTAAAGTAACTGCCATCTAAGGTCGTATAATGAAATAAAAAAACAATGACTTCGTCTATAAGGGGCCTTGGACAGCAACAATCGAAAGCTATGAAAGATAGCCTACAGAGAATGTTCCTGTGTTTGTATGATGTAATATCGGAAGCTAAATTAACCGATTTGTATAATTAATTATTATTTCACCATTGGAAAGTGTAGTTTCTCTAGATGGACATAATGCTATAATGTTATTACAGTAACTTCTGATATAATATAATGTAATATAATATAATATATGTAATGTAATATTATATAATATACTTTAAGTTATTTGAAGGGTTCAGAACCATAGCGGGCCAAACTCCATTTACTGAATACGTAGAAAACAAGGGTTAAAATTAAGTTATTACCATAATTCAATGGAAACATATAACAAGTAAAATAAAGTATACACATTAAATTTAAATGATGTCAATCTTCATTAAGGTATGGTTGCATGTAATAAAAATTAAGAAACATGTTAAAGGAATTGTCATTGCACCAATGAGTAGTCTCTGGACCAAAATGATCGCATTTTAATATTTTAAATACAATTTAAATTAAGTAACATATTAAACGATTTATCCTTCTATCAAACACGAATCTTCCCTGGATCAAATGTCCTATTTTAATTATGTAATTACGTTATATTTATTTCTAACGGTTGCAGCGGAGCGCACGGGTGCGGCTAGTAAGCCTATAAAACTTGGAGGATGCTTTGCATGCGCAAACGGGATGCAGGAACCGCCTTCTCGTTAACACGTTGCTTGATATTGTTTCTCTGTCAAAATCTGTACGCCATTCTACGTTCCGTGCAGTGCGTAGACTGAACATTACTGCTGTGTAAACATGATTATTGCTTCTGTCTATATTTGTTCACCGATGACTGCTAGTGGCAGACGTTGGATTTCAGCGGATTGTGCTCCGCTTCCAGGATTATATTATCCTTACTTCGATATCTCGCGTCGCCTGTCAGTTGTTCGCATTATTGGTAGTGACACCAGCTAATTACAGATGAGCGTCTTCCTAGACGTAGGCCTATATACAAACATCACACTGTGCACCGAGCCAGGTTGCGGGGTATACTCCGTCGTTTTGTTAATACGTAGGAAGATGTTCAATAACATACCTCTTAAAGCAGGTATGCACAAAATTGTAAAAGCCCCGATTACACGGATGATGCTGCACTGCATAACATACACAGTGTAGGAACTGGGCTCCGCAACTACATTGCAACACCGCCCGTAGCATAGTTCTTACACTCTTACAAATATGGATAATAAACTGAATTGGAAAAAGGAAAGAGTATACACTGCAAGTTATTACATTATTTATTATATTTAATATAGTATTTAGTATTTATTTATTTAACCTGGTAGAGATAAGGCCGTCAGGCCTTCTCTGCCCCTCTACCAGGAGATTCCAACTACAATATCAACAATAAAATTACAATTAGTATTAAATTTACAATTACAATTACAAACAATATTACAATTAGTATTAAATTTACAATTACAATAAAATCAAAATACGATAAGATTACCTGAATAATTAAAGCTAGATAATTTATCATAGAGAAACAAAGAATATTTTATATTTACTGAATTACAAATTAAATCTAGAATAACAAAATTGTATAGTGATGAAATTACTGAATATTGAAATATTTTGTGATAGATTAAAGAAACTATTTACAAGTAATCAATTACTGACCAAGTGCCTAGTAAGTTTTCGTTTGAATTCAATTTAATTTCGACAGTCCCTGATGCTAGCAGGTAGCGAATTCCAGAGTCTTGGCAGGGCTATTGTGAAAGAAGATGAGTATGAGGAGGTGCGATGGGATGGTATTGTTAGTATTGTTTCATGACGAGAGCGTGTGTTCAGATTATGGTGGGAAGAAAGGTACGTGAAGCGAGATGACAGGTACGAAGGAATAGAAGAGTTCAAGATTTCGAAGAGAAAGAGAAGTGAATGTAAATTTCTTTTCTTATCTAGTTTAAGCCAACCTATTGCTTCCAGGGATGGGGTAATATGATCATATTTACGAACATTGCTTACAAAACGTACACACAAATTATGAGCACGTTGAAGTTTCATTTTGTTGTCGCTGGAGAGGTCAGTCAGTAAAATGTCCGCATAGTCGAAATAGGGAAATGCAAGTGTCTGCACAAGGGACTTTTTTAAGCAAGTTATGATATAATAATATCATAGATAATATCATTTTCATATTCCACCATACAGTCTACTTTGCGGTCTATTCAACATCTGCATTCTTTTCTGCAAGTAATCGGGAATCTATTTCCAACGAATTTACTGCAATGTGCAAAAGATGCTCATCTGTTAATCGGGACCTATGTTTGGATTTAGTAACCTTCATTCTCGAAAATAATTGTTCGCACATTATATGTCGAGGCGAAGGTAGCTAACATAGTGGCCGCGAATAAGCTCATCTTGTAATATTTAGTTTTGTTCATTTTTTAAATAATTCTATGCTTGTCAAGTCATATTCTCTGCATTTAGTTCTGAATTCTATGTTACTTAGTAAATCAATTAACTCGTCCTGGAACTGCACTCTCCGGATTGTACTAAATTTATGAAAAGATTAACAAAAATACTAATATCACTCTCCATACGTCTAAAATCACTAAATCTATGTTCTGTGAATTCACATTTGAACAGTTGCAGTACAGAGACATAATTAACTATATTTTGTTCAGGCACCATACATCTCTTTACAAGTTCACCATCCGTGAAGGGTTTTAGTGCCTTAGCTAATTCCCAACATACTACATAGGCTAACTTGCTCCAAAACATAGACTCTGAATTGTTCGACTCTCTTCAATGTTTGGCCTTTCATGAAGTGCTTTCAATTCTTGAAGCTGTAGTGCACGTTGCACCCCTGAAAAATTATTTTATCAAAATATTTATTTCTCCTGGAATAAAATCGCCACAATAACAATAATAATAGTAATAATAATAGGTCTAATAATAATAATAATAATAATAATAACGTTGGTATATGAAAATAGATAAAAACAGCTTCTCTGTCACTTCCGCATGTTCCGGGTAGCAGAGCCTATAATGTAGTTTTATGTTGCTCAGTAGTATTCCTGACAGTACCTTACAACATAGTAAACAGTTCACGTTTTCACCGAACGCACAACAAAAATAGTCTTCTTCCCACACTGTACGGAATGATCGTTTGCTTACAGAAGGTTTTGACTGTGTCATTGTCCCGCACTGTTCTACGTTTACTAAGTACTTGAACTGCCTTCCGCAGCCATCCGTCGAGCTTCGAACGAGGAACAGCACGCTCTACATTGGAAGGTTGTGATTACAGAACGTAATCGCGAGTCAGAGAATGAGCATACCTGCTATAAAATAACGCAATACAGCTACTAACATACAAAGCATCACCAGTTTGCATTACACCTCTTCATAGGTGTGCAGTAAGAATATACCGTAACTCTAGAACACCCTGTTTGTGAAGTACCGTTGCTATAGATACGCTATTTCAATAATGGAATTCGTTCCTTTAGAAATCTAATTTTATGGACGAAATTGGTATCGATTTTGGTACTTCCATTTGTAAAAATAATGTCAGCTGCTCTGGAGATGCTGGAAAAAGGAGCGCTTACGTACCAGCAACGTGTGTTCGAGAAAGTCATTTCGTGTTGTTACGTGTAACAAGATGGATAGAGACAAATTCAGGCTCCATGCTTCTAGATGAAATACGAAGTCGATTTTAAGACCATCAACATTTGAATAATATACTAGAGACTGTAAGAAAATTCTTTCAAGTGTAACGAAACAATATGCGAACACATTTCATCATAATGTAAGCCGGGAAAAACAGCATTACTTAATTTATATTTGAATGTCTACAGACAGGTCTCCAACTGTGACAATTTAACCCTAGAATGCTGTCGTACGTAATTTTGACGTATAATGGGTAAACAACTTATCCTCACTACTTTTCCCGCCAAGCGAGCCCCTCCTTCTTCTAGCTATGCAGTGTTGCCAACCGTACGATCTGGATCGTACATCTACGATAATTTGGCATCATGTACGATCCAACCCGTGGCTAGTACGCAAAATGTACAAATCTGTCTGGCAAAAAGGGTAAAATATGTCAAAAAGAGAGGATCTTATGGGGAGGGGACGGTATTTTTTTTTAACTTTTTTCCTATTTGATGTAAAATTTTGATTTTTTGTGTGTAGAGAGTTCATAGCTACAGCAACTCAACCAAATATAAATATTTAAAAAAAATTATTTTGGGCCCAGATTAAAAAAAAAACCAATGTAGGATTTTACTAAAATCGATATATCTAAGACATTTTTAAAGATAAATTCAAATTGTTTTTACATTTTACTTGTCAAAGCATGCTCTACAAATTGTCTGTAACAGAATTTTGATATCAGTCTCTACATTTGTAAAATAAACAATTAAAACTGAAGAACATTTTTTATTTCCTTTTTTGCAAACAGACGCATATCTTTACAATGAAATCAATCAGCAAAATTCTGTTATAGAGAAACGTTTCCTAATAGTTTAGAGAATGTGTGTTCTAAATTTCACGCATGTATCTTTAATAGTTCACAAATTACATCCATTTTTGATTGGCAGTGTAAGAAAAAAATGAAGTTACCAGAAACAACAATCAAAGGAGCATGTGATTTAAAAACCCAGAGCGCAGGAACTTTAAAAATGGTGTCTCAAAGGGCATAAATACCCACAAAATGTAGTGCAATGTATTCTACACGTACCACACATTTTAAAGATTTTTTTTAATTTACTAATTTTGTCAAAAAAATACCGTCCTCTCCCTTTAAACATGTATTACAATTTATAACATTTACAATTTTATATATACATTTCTGCAGTATTACGGGTATATTTCACTTATTCATTTACGGCCTTACTAATAAAAACTCTATATACAGACGTTTAACTGTCTTATACTTATACAATGAGTAGCTCGTTTATAAGTCGTGTGTAAATTCCTTACTAATAATCACTACATACGTCGTGTATAACAGTATAACTGTTACACAGCTACGTCATAGTTTCGTCATTACTTCGTTACAAAAGGTAATAGAATATCTGAGGTTCTGTACTGCATCCGGTAGAGCGCTCTAGTGTGGCGTGTTAAGTATCGACAGTACAACTGACTGTAATCGATTACCACACTATATTTTGGTCAAAGAGTACAAGCTGCAGCATATTATTCTAATTATTCTGTGCTCTTTGGTTTGTTCTTCTGTGGTTACAAGGCAACCATCATCATAAAATGACAGTCGATACGAACAGCTGTTAGAAATTATTATGTTTTATTTAACAACGCTCGCAACTGCAGAGGATATATCAGAGGCCGGATGTGCCGGAATTTTGTCCCGCAGGAGTTCTTTTACATGCCAGTAAAATCTACTGACACGAGCCTGTCGCATTTAAGCACACTTAAATGCCATTGACCTCGCCCGGGATCGAACCCGTAACCTTGGGCATAGAAGGCCAGCGCTATACCAACTCGCCAACCAGGTCGACAACAGCTGTTAGAGGGGCAGCCATTTTTTCTCTATATACAACGCTTAAACAAGGAGTTTCGTGTATATAACTACTGCAAAGCAATTCCCATTGTATAGTTACAGCCTGTTTATACATCCATTGTTTATGCATGGTTTATTAGTAACGTTTTCTGTCCCAACTCCATGTAAGTCTCGTATAAAAATTATACACGGTTTATTAGTAAGACTGCTAAAGTATTTTCTGCACGTAGCACTTCTGCATTACAAGTACTGTAGAGAGTACTGTCGCAAAACATATTTCTGTAAACATTGCTCGCCTAAGTTTCCAGGTCCATGTGGCATGACAGCTTTATTTTGGTAAACATTATTATAGCGATAAGAAGTCACGTAGTGTCCATTACTTGTGGCTATTCAAAAATGATGCTGACAAACATTCCTTCGTTTATTTCCAAATGTCTCAGATAAATGATCTCTCCAATCCTCTCAATAGACTAAACATAATTACCATTGCCACGTCAGCCAGTAATAACTAGTAAGTTGGTTGTGTTTTGAGAAACCCATAACAGAAAAAGGAAATAAACATATTCAAAATCTATATATATAATTTGAACTGGTAATGGAAATTACGGGAAAACGGCTGAACGGATTTTAATGAGTGACCCCTCATTTTAATGTCTGGTATCCAAAGTTTTTCGGAAAAGTAGTAGTTTTCAGTGAAATGTCAATTTTCCTACATAATTTTCCTATTTTCCAAAATCCATCTGTTGTCAGTTTTCAGAACTAATTGTATTGACTCACGGCCGACTTGATTGAATTTCAGAACAAAACACACACTACAATAAACAATAGGCTATTACACGAAGGCCATGACCTGCAGGATTGCCGACATATTTAGGGCTCAATTCAATTTGTTATTAAAAACTGATTCTGCAGAGTATAATTTTCTGAGTATAGCTGTGTATCGGATATTCAAATCTACGAAACCTGAGGTGGTTTGATGACATTATTACTATTAGGAATTAAATATTATTATAGTTAATATTATGGCGCATCTTTTTTTCATTAATTGTACATAATATTGATGCTATATTGATGACGTGAAAGTGAAACTTTTGTAGTTATGTAAGTAAATGCAGAGAATATCTTAATTTAGATCTTCATTTCTATAATTTACTGAGTAGCTGCTATATATAAATAAAAAACTTAAGTAAGATAATAATATTGTTATTAAAATCAAATATATTTATACTTATTAACCCAGTGGGGTTGGGTCTTTTTCATATACTTAATGGCGGTGTAGTGTAGATATTGATATGTGTCATTGTCTTCAGTACTTGGCTCGAGAGAGCGCAAAAATTACAGTTCCTAAGGAAAGATGAAAATGTATTACTTACTGATAAAATAAGAGGCCTGGAAAATTTTGTAGTCTCCAGATCATTTCAGCATGATCTCTTAGTAGGATAAAATGATTTTACGCTCTACATTTCAAGTTCTACATGCAGCAGCTATACGAAAATGCTATTGTTCGAAAGCTTAGCAAACCTGACATTTTTTAACTTTTGCCTACAATCCACAATGACCTGAAATAGCTACTGCTATCGTCCTGACATTGATACTTGCGTTTTCGCGTTGAAACTCAAAAACTGAAGTTGGATAGGTTCAAGAAAAAGTATTTGGCCTAAAAAAAATCCACTCAGGGGGAGTATGTTTCATTATTATAGAAGCAAATAACTATCAAAAAGACAAGTATTCTTCATTGAAAATAAATCTGAGAAATTGTTATTTGAACGTCTAACGAACTTAGTTTGCAGCAGCATTTGCTGCACAAGCCACTAGTATGGGTCTATTTTGTGGATACAAAGGAACAAGGAACAGCCTGTTATAGTACTTGCTTGTGCCAGTCGTGTTTCGTGGTAGTGCACGGGCAGTGACAAATCAGGTGTCATTGTGACAGGTTCTGACGTGAAATAGTGGCAATGGAATCAGAAGATAGTGATAGGAGTCCTAGTAAGCAAGTTCTACTCTCAAAAAATCTATATACATATATAAATATACGGGACGGAAACAAAATTGTAAAAAAATATGATCAACAATTCCTAAATTTAAAGCTTGGTTTTGCTCTGATGAAACAAACTGTAAAAGAGCTAGATGTAGGTTCTGGTTCTTCTCTTCCTGCTGTTGTTGATCCTTCTGAGGATCCTTCCAAGGTAAGGAAACAACAAGGTGTTTAAAAATCATTTTGTGCGAGATCGTGCGTATTTGCTTGGTTTTCGCACAAAACCAATCCGCGGAAAGTCTAAAATTCCACATTCAGTATTCCCAACCTAACACATAACAATTTCCCCTCTTCTTACCGCTTAAGTGAGATATCGATTTTACTGCTTTAGGCTTTTAACATATTATTTTTAGAGACGTTCAATATAGTAATAATTATAAATTGGAAACTTACCATTGCAATTTCACCTAAATTGCACTGTTAATTATTGTTTTTAAATATTTGCAAAAATTAAGTAAAGTCTACAATTCCACTGAAGTTACTGCATTTCGTGATGCATGTAACATTAAGGAAGCCGTTTGTTTCAAGTTCGCATTTATAGACTGGGGGGAAAAAAGACAGACTATATTACGGTCTGCTGGAATATAGTAAGCAGAGAAAACATTTTAAAGCAACAATGTTGAAGATAGATTTTTTTTTTTTTTTGCCGTCATTGAACAGAAACCAAGATGGAGATTTCATTGCAACTAATTAGAAATTCCTCTTTCAGGTATGTAATAAACGATCTTCGCACAACATAATGTACGATACACGAGCGGTATGTTTTCTTTCAATTCTCGGAAATTAAAAAAGCTCAACTACGTTTCGCTTTTTCAAACTTTTCCTCGAACATGAAAACTTCAATATACCGCTCTTGTAACGCATATTACTATTATACGCCGATATTTAATTTTAACAATTAGTTTCTTGGAAGAATTTTAAAAATCGTTTAAATAAAACACTGTGTAGGGATTTTAGGTAAAATAATCATAAATAGGCCTATTTTATGTGTAGTGCACGATCGTACTATCAAAAGTACGATTATTTGGAACCAATTGTGCAATCCAGTCAAGCCTCAGGGTTGGCTATGCTGCTCCATCCGTCAGCCCCTGTCTAAATCAGTCGTGACAGCAGGTTGCAATTTACGCGCTTAGCCAAGTTATTACAAGATATATTTGTGCGAGATCGTGCGTATTTGCTTGTTTTGCGCACAGAACCAATACGCGGTAAGTGTGAAATACCACATTCAGTATTCCCAACGTAACACACATAACAATTTCCCTCTTATTACCGCTTAAGCGCGACATTCATTTTACTGCTTTAGGCTTTTAACATATTATTTTTAGAGACGTTTAACATAGTAATAATTATAAATTGGAAACTTACCACTGCAATTTCACCTAAATTGCAATGTTAATTATTGTTTTTAAATATTTGCACAAATTAAGTAAAGTCTACTACTCCACGAAACTTATTGCTTTCCTGATACAAGTAACATTAAGGAAGCCGTGAAAAAATCAACAAGATTCCAGATGCCGATGTTATTACTGCAATATGTTATATAAATAATAGTGTTAAAATATTAAAATGAAAAATAAATCATTACATAACCTTACCGTTTGTCTTAAGTCCGCATTTATAGACTGGGGGGAAAAAAAAGACAGACGTATATCACGGCCTGCTGGAGTATAATAAACACAGAAAACATTTTATAGCAACAATGTCGAAGAAAGATATTTTGGTTTTCCGAAGTTGCCGTCATTAAACAGAAACCAACATGGAGATTCCATTGCAACTAATTAGAAATTCGTCTTTCAGGTATGTAATAAACGATCTTCGCACAAAATAATGCACGATACACGAGCGGTGTGTTTGTTTTCATGTTCTCGGAAATTAAAAAAGCTCAACTACGTTTTGCTTTTTCAATCTTTTCCTCGAACATGAAAACGTCAACACACAGCTCTTGTAACGTATATTACTATTATTTATTTATTATACTCCAATTTTACAGAGAACCCTATTTTACCTGAGATAGGTATGTTAGGGTTATAAATACATAATAATAATAATAATAATAATAATAATATATTTATTTATTTAATGTGCTGTACAACAGCCAGTGGCCAATTACAGTTCAGCACAAATATGACAAAAACATAAAACAGAACAAAACAACAAAAGATGATGAGAATGAATGATAGAAAATGGCAATGAGATGAAATACAAACAATATAATAGTCTACATCAATTATTGATAAATAATAATTATAAAATTATAAATTTAGTACAATGAGATAATTGAAATAATGGAATAGTCTACCTTAATCAATTGACCAAATGCAAGAGAAAAAAAAAATGGACAAATAAATATTAAAATTAGATCAGTGAGAAAAAAACTCAGATATACTACACATTAAATGGATCCAAGTTGTATCCATGCAAATTAGCATATTTAATGCATCTGCAGACCGGAGAGAGAGATTTAGGATTCTTATTATAAAACGATTTATGAAATCTTAAACCATTAGCAGGAATACGAAGACTGATATTGCTTATGAAGGATTCACAATCAATATCACCCTTAATGACTTTGCAAAAAAATAAATAATCAAGATCCTGACGTCTGGTGAACAAACTACCGCAATTGAAATATTTGCATTTAATCTCATAGTTATAATCGGAATTTGGTAAAAATCTATAAGAACACAAGGAAATAAATTTTCTTTGAATATTCTCCAATTTAGCCGAGTCAGTGGAAGTAATGGAGTTCCATACAACAGATGCATATTCAAGCTTGGATCTAACCAACGTATAGTATAAAATTAATAAACACATAGGAGTGGAAAAAGAATAAGTTATAGACCTAATTAGACCAAGCATTCTTAACGAATGGGTATAAATATATTGCACATGATCATGGAAATATAATTTTGAATCAAGTAGGACACCAAGATCTCTAATACAATCTTTCCTAGTAATTACGACATTACAGAGAGAATAGTTAAATTTTAGGGAGATAGTTTTCCGTGAAAAGGAAATAACAAAAGTTTTGGATTGATTAATTTTCATTCCATTTTCAACAGACCATTGTGAAATTGAATTAATGTCATTTTGAAGAATTTGACAATCAACCAAACTATTAATTTTGCGAAAGATTTTGAGATCATCCGCAAATAAAAGGCAGCTAGAACTTATTCTTTTACTTATATCATTTATAAATAATAAAAATAAGAGAGGTCCCAATGTAGACCCTTGAGGAACACCGCATAAACTATTAAATGGAACCGAGAGAGAATTACCTAGTCGAACACAAGACTGTCTATCTGTTAAATAATTTTCAAACCAATTAACGTAGTTAGCGGAGAGACCAAAAATTACTAATTTATTTAATAAAATTTTGTGAGGAACAACATCAAATGCTTTGCTAAAATCAAAATAAATTGAGTCAATTTGACCTTGATTTTCAACTATAGGCATTATGAGATTAAGATAGGAAACTAAATTAGTAGTAGTAGATTTCCTCTTGTAAATCCATGTTGGGCCGAATTGATCTTATTTTTGACATAAAATGAAATGTGTTTGTGGATAATTTTTTCAAAAATTTTAGAAAAATTGTTTAGGATAGAAATGGGTCTATAATTAGTAACACTGTTTTTATTACCATTTTTGAAAACTGGAATAATGGATGCTTCCTTCCAAAGTGACGGGTAAATTCCTGTTTTTAAGCTAAGATTGAATAAAAAAGTTAAAATAGGCAAGAAAATATTAGAGCAACCCTTGATTATAAAATTAGGAATGCTATCAGTACCTTTACATTTATTAGGCTTTAGCTTTTTAATAGCTTTATTTACATCATCGAATGTAATATTAGGCAGGGACAAACAGTCAGTAATATTAGAATCATAAGTAATGAAATTAGAGTTACAATTTTGTTGAACAGATTTAAATTGACTAGCAAATGCATTTGCAATTTCTTTTTCATCTGTGATGTGAACGCCATTTATTTAATAATAATAATAATAATAATAATAATAATAATAATAATAATAATAATATGATATTGATTAATGAAATCTCCTATTGATTTAATCTTACGTTTCAATTATGGAATTAATACAATTTTACAAATCTATAAATTCAGCAAATCTCTACAAAGTTTTATAATTTATACTCATGAATGAATGAAATGCAATGAGATGAAATTAAATACTAAAATACAATCTTATATTTCTATTAACAAGTTTCATTAAATGTATACTATATTATAACCTAAGCAAATAACTAATCCTAATATTCACTAGAATGTAGTTTAAATTTCTCTGGGTTGATATCTCTGAAGACGTTACACAGTTTTCCGTTAAACAATGTTGTTACAAGCAGTTTCTAAATTTCATACAACACATTTATCGTGAATATCTTTTAGATTATTATCCTAATTTATTTCTATCAACTGTTAATTTAAATATTTATAGCAAAATATATAAGGAAAAAACTATAGAGAAAAATAATAATAATTCAGTGGATATATACAAATTTTATCATGTGTTCAGATTACAACTTTTGTGAACGTAATTTACATATCTCATAAAATCTTGATAACAGCATTTATTTCGGACCACTTGTAATGGTGGGGAGTACTTGGTATCGCACCTGTCTAACCGACAAACTAGTTCAAGACGTTGGAGTTCAAATTTGTGACACTCATATAACAAATGTTCGACTGTTTGCAGGGAATCATCACATGCACAAATATTTCCACCTTCTGTTTCTATCTTGAACCTTTCGAAATAGCTACCAAACTTGCCATGTCCAGAGAAGAACTGAGTAAGAACAAAGTTTGGTTGCAGTAACTTAGAATTTACTCTATCGTAAGATATATTTGAAAGTGTACGTAAGATTTAAGTAACAATAACTGTATTTTTAATCTTATTACACATCTCCCACAATATTGTAACCAGTTTTATATTCGGCAGTTTAACAGAGCACATCGAAGCATTTTTATTGAAAGACTAGCCGTACCCGTGCGCTCCGCTGCACCTGTTAGAAATAAATATAAAGTAATTACATAATTAAAATAGGACGTTTGATCCAGGGAACAACTTTTACAACAGCGCAACATAATCTGCTTCGCTCATTACCCATTTTTTTGCATTGCATTTATTGCATATATATTTTATTCTATGTATTTTAACACGATTCAATTGAGCATAGTTAAAATTTGATTTATAAAATAATGGATTGCTAAGCTAACGTATTATTACTGCATACTAAATCAATACACTCTCGTTGTTCGTTAATTCTCTGATATTAAAATAAGTGTACATAAATATTATTTTAAGAAACACAGACAACGAATGTACAAAATAGTCTATCAAATTTTCTGTGCATAAGAAGCTATTTTAATCTTACCTGTCCTCGATTTACTCAGACGTTACTGTAATAACATTATAGCATTATGTTCATCTAGAGAAACTACACTTTCCAATAGTGAAATAATAATTAATTATACAAATCGGTTAATTTGGCTTCTGATATGACTTCATACAAACACAGAAACATTCTCTGTAGGCCACGTTTAATAGCTTTCGATTATTGATGTCCAAGGCCCCTGTTTCGATTGTTGTTGCCCAAGGCCCCTTATAGACGAAGTCATTTGTTCTTAATTCATTGCACCGTCTTAGATGGCGTTATTTTAATTTTAAAACTCATTTATCTCATTACATATCAGTTCTATCAAACATTTGTAAAGAATAAAACTTATCGGAAATAATTTTTAAAGAAACTTTTGTTATGTAACATTTTTCACAAAAATCAATAATAAGCGAGATATTTCGATTTATTTAATTCAGGCCCCCTTATAACGTCCCTTTTAAATAAAGTATTTTGAATGCCATATAGCCTAAAATCTAAGTTACAACGAACTTAATTTATATTACAATATTCATATAAATCGGTTCAGCCATTATCGCGTGAAAAGGTAACAAACATACAGACAGACATACAAACAAAAATTTCAAAAATGCGATTTTCGGTTTCAGGGTGGTTAATTATATATGTTAGGACCAATTATTTTTGGAAAATCGAAAATTACCAGAAAAATTTCGGCTACAGATTTATTATTAGTATAGATATGCCTAGGTTTAATCCAGCAATATCCAACACCAAAATTTCAAATCTCACAGCTATTCATTTGTTTGCTCCTGTTGCTAAGATTCAGTCACGAGCAGATGGAAGAATAAACAAAGCAAATGACGTTACAACTTCATAACTGTCGGATACCAGCAAGAGATACACCGTCCTCTGCTTTATAAATAGCTCGTCCAATCCAAACATTGATGTTAGAAGTTAACACACACCCGTGTATCTGTCGACTCCCTCACCTACAACGGCAATCCTTAGTCCAACAGGGTCTCGATTCCCAGAAGGGAAATGGAGATTTACCTCCCTTCCGTAGGGACTACCGGTACGTTCTTCGTCTTAGGCCCGTAACACACTTGCAGAATTTTCGCCAGAGAGAAATGTGTTGCGAGAAAATTAAAAAATTAATAACATGGATTCCAATGGACGTCCACATACTGGAAGAGATTCTCGTTCGAGGCAAAAATCTCGCGCGAGTTTCTGGCTGGAATCGGTAGCTCAGCGAATTTTCTTGATACATTTATCAAAGATATTTGACATTTATACTCTTTATGACGATTGAATGTAGAAAAAGATATCACAGATGGTGATTAATTGTATTGTTTTTATTTGAAAATGAGGAAAGATGGCTGATAATTGCAATCACAAACTTATCGAACTTGTACGTTATCACCCGTAGGCTTATTTATATGAAACACGGGATGAAAACTATAAAAACACGAAACTTACAGAAGAAATCTGGAGACAAATATTAGATTATCTGAAAATAAATAGGGCTATATTTTATTTTGATTAGATTTAATAGTATTGATTAAACATTTGAAATAACGTATCTATATGTCTTAAGAGTTTACGTAATTTTAATCAAAATATAGCAAAGAATTCTCTATCATATCATGAATGGCAAAAAAACTGTGGTCCATTCAACCTGAAATAACGCTTAAACGTATCATCATTCAAATCGAAACCAGTGTCCAAAACTCGCCCTTATCAGATACAAGGTGATTTTCAGATATTTATGGCTTTAATTTCAGGCCTACTTCTTCTTTTCATGAACAAAATATGTTCATGTAACTCCATTTCCTCAGATGGATAAATTATTCAGGCCGAAGCACAAGAAGGCTCATAAAATAATTTTTAGTTGAGATGCCAACAGATAAAATGTTGATTCGTGAGTACTCGCCAAGCGAAAACGTTCCGTTAACTCGCCATAACTTGGAAACCAGCGTTCGTACGTAATTTGTAAAGTACGACAATATACTTACAGGTTATATATTTAAGTACGACAATATACGTAAATACATAACCTATAATATTTCCCCCAACGAGTCATTACTATAATCAGAAAAATGCTTTCTGCATGAAGGCAGTGCATAGATGATCATAGCGAGGTGTGATCTGTGATAGCGAGAACTCGCCAAGTGTGTGGAGGAAGGCTCTTCGCCTCTTTCTCGCGACACATTTCTCGCTAGCGAAAACTCTTCAAGTGTGTTACGGGTCTTATGTTGGCGTTGAATTCGTCTTAGAAAAAGTGATCTTATACCACACTCCAGTATATTCAGTCACGAAGCTTGAGTTGTTCAGGGTACTAGAAACAATAGACGGTGCCAGTAGTATTTCGCTTTGTCTGTAATGAGGCGATAGCAGCGATCCTAGTGGTTAGCAACTATCTATGGATGAATATTTATTACGTATGAGCTTCGTGACTGTATATACTAGACAGTGCTTATACCATGTTAAATGCATGACCACAAAATGCTTAAAAACAAATAATAAAGTAAGAAGATGTGACAAAATATTCGAGCTGAATTGTATAGTGCTGTAATATTATTAATAGAGTCCGGATATTTGGCAAAATGCCTTTTTTTTATTGAGTTGAAGTAAATCATTATTTTCATAGATATAATTGTGATTTGGGATAAATCAAAATGATAGGGGCAATTTTTATTTTGCCTATTTTGCCTTTTTAAGGGGTTTCTTTCTTACTAATAAATGCCTTTTTTGTCATTTTAAAACAATATTTCTTGTTTATTTGCAATTTTCTAATTAATTGTAATGTAATGCGTACGAAATTTAAATATTTGAAACAATGACTAACTTTACTAACAATAGTAAATAAAAGTAATTTATTTCGGTGCTTAATCTGCTAATAATCGTGCTTTAATAATATTAGTGTAATATGAATAATTATCGACAATCCACAGTTACAAATATAATATTGTCATATCTTCACGGTACCAACAACCAGCTTTATAATTTTAAATATTAAGCTCTAGATTGTGCACCAATATGCCTGGGTTAAATCCCAAATCTCTCCTCAGAGCATACAAAGAGAAGACGTATGTCACTGTTGAGAGTGATTTGTCCGTCGGATGGGGACGTTAAGCCTGACGGCCCCCTTGGCGCTATTCGACAGGAGTAGGCTACGTGCCGGCACCGTTACACCTTCATAAATTGATAAGCGGTAAACTTCTCTCTTTTCACGTTATATGGAGGGTCAAAGCGAGAGAAATGTTGAGAAAGAACGCAAATTACTTTTAAAAATGATCGCTACTCAAAATCTTTACTGGTTTCCAAGTTATGGCGAATTAACGGAGCGTTTTCGCTTGGCGCAGTACTCACGAATCAACCTTTTATCTGTTGGCATCTCAACGAAAAATTCTTTTATGAGCCTTCATGTGCTTCGGCCTGAATAATTTATCCATCTCGAGCTGTTCTAGGTATATGAATATCATCCACAGTCATAAATCGCAAACTAGATGTCATGTTTTAACACCGAATTAGGCCTACGTTAAATTTCTTTCACGTCCACGTTATCTGACTAGAGATAGCGGATTCCGCTATTGAAATAACGTAAGGTGAATGACTCTAATTGGCTCTTTCATCAATGACGTCAACATAGCGTTAACGTTTAGCGTACGGTGAGGATGTGTGTGTATTAACAATTAAGAGTTTTCGGAATAATTTTTACCTTGGGTGAATTTGTTTGGCGTTTGTAGTGCTCATTTCTTTTTCTCGCTCATTATTATTATTATTATTATATTATAGTATTAATATTATTATTATTATTATTATTATTATTATTATTATTAATTCGTCGCCATTGTATATTTCTTCTTAATAAGAGAATCGAAGAAACTCTACAAATTGTATCCCGATTTAAAAACAAAACAAATCGCATTGTGATAAAAATGTGAGGTTATGATAAGGCATGACTTTTGCAGGAATATCTATATATATAATTTGAAATGGTAATGGAAATTACGGGAAACGGCTGAACGGATTTTAATAAATGACCCCACATTTTGAAGCTTGGAACCCAAACTTTGTCAGAAAAATAGTAGTTTTCAGTGAAATGTCAATTTTTCAACATAATTTTCCTATTTTCTGAAATCCATTTGTCGTCACTAACTAATTGCATTTCAGAATAAAACAAAACACACACTACAGTAAACAATATTACACGAAGGCCATGATCTGCAAGAAAGCTGAATATATCGAGCTCAAATTAAATTAGTTATTCAAAACTTCAAGAGTTACTAAAAATAATTTACAGGTCTGATTCTGTGGTGTGTAATTTTCTGAGTACAGCTGTGTATTGGATATTAAAAATTACAAAACTTGAGGTGGTTTGATAACATTATTACCATTAGAAATAAATTATTATTATTATAATTAATGCCATGATGTGACTATTTTTCATTAATTATACATATTAATGCTACATTGATATGAAGTGAAACTTTTTGGGGTTATATAAGTATGTGTAGAGAATATCTTAAATTAGATAATGATTTCTATAATTTATGATAAGTATATGTTACTGAAAACTATAAAACTTACGTAAGATAATAATACTGTTATTAAAATTCAAATATTTTTATAGTTATTAATCTAGTGGGGTTGGGTCTTTTTCATATATTTAATGGCGATGTGGTGTAGATATTTATATGCGTCATTCTCTTCAGTATTGGCTCGAGAGAGTGCAAAAATTAGAGTTCCTAAGGAAAGACTAAAAGATATTACTTACTGATAAAATAAGAGGCCTACAAAATTTTGTAGTCTCCCGATCATTTCAGAAGATCTCTTAGCAGAATAAAATTATTTTACCCTGTACATTTCAAGCTCTACATGCAGCAGCTATACCAAGATGCTATGTCTATTGTTCGAAAGCATAGCAAACCGGACTATTTTTTTAACTTTCACCTACAATCCACAATGACCTGAAATAGCTATTGCTTTACTTCCACATGAAAAACCCACTGATCGTCCTGACATTGTTACTTGCGTTTTCGCGTTGAAACTCAAAAAATGAAGGTGAATAGGTTCAAGAAAAAGTATTTGGCATAAAAAAACATTCAGAGGGAATATACATCATTATTATGGAAGCAAATAACTTTCAAAATGTCTGGTATTCATTAAAATAAATCTGAAAAATTTTTATTTGAACGTCTAATGAACTTAGTTCGCAGCACTTGCTGTACAAGCCACTAGTTATTTTATAAAATGATTAACGAATTTTACATTAAGAGTATCACTATGGTTACGATATTGCAACTCGTTGACTGTGAAGTATGGTGCATCTGCGTTGTAGGAATGAGGTAAAAAACTATATGTCTTGGATTGGCTTTCCGAGTGCTAGACCAATAACGAAACCTTGTACTGAGGCATAAAAACGATTGGTGGACTGATGCTGGTAGCTAGGGTTGCCAGATCTCCGGGCACCGCCCGGAGTGCCCGGCTTTATGAATCCATCTCCGGCCGACAGGAAACCTTTGCCCGGAGGGAAATTGAGTTTGAAATGTTAGTAATTAGCAATGTTGTAGTGAAAATTCACTGTCCATCAAATAACTTTAAAAGTGAGCGTCTGTGACAGTGTTGAAGTTTCAGCGCGTTTCTCTTCTCACCAATCACACACTAGTCTCTCACACTACGCCAACAATCACCAACAATGAAAGATGACATAAATAGAAAATTAAAACAGATAATCTTTATACGATGAAAGTATATTTCAGAAATATGATTTCAATCAAGCATTTTCAATTAAGTTTTGTCAACAGTAATCTCACGAGAGGTTTTGATTTATCAACAGTAATCTCACTAGACGTTTTGATTTATCTAGAGAAAATCAAAACTCGAGTGGGATTTAATTGACTATTACACGATTACAAGAAAGTATATAACGATGAGAAGTAACGAAGTACTCCAATACAATAAAATATTAATTGACTCACGAAAATACAACTGTCTTCAAATGTATTATTGTACCATCTCAACATTGCAAATATTACGCTAGATGCATGCTAGATGGCAGTAGTGAGGAATGCCTTCTCGTCGAGAAGATCTCGATCTATACACTATGGCAATGTTACTAGTCAAGAAGGCTTTGTTGATTCAGTTTCATTTTTATTAAGACAGTTGCATTCCACGTCAATTATTCGAATCCCAGTAATCAATGTCACTTGACAGATGATTTTCAATAAATCTTAATATTAAACAATCTCTGATACGTGACTATCCATAATATCATATAGCAGAAGCTATAACATAACCTAACTAATATACACAAGTGTTAGAAAAGTTTTAATTAACGACATGAATAATTTTAAAAGGAATAGCCTAATTATTGAATGTATAATTTTCAAATTTGAATGTGGTTGGTGGCTCAATTGATGTTATATTGGACGTGTGCGTAATAGAAGTGGAACTCGTTGATTTAGGCCTACATGGTGTATTCAACTTATTCAGGATTTCCGAATGGTGCTCTTCATTTATTTGTAAATCGGATTTCAGAAGATGCATAGGTATGATCAGTGATTTTTATTAATTCTTGTTCTTGAATGCCAATGCGAGTCATATTTGAAACTGCTGTGCATCGACTGGAGTGGTTTGTAATTTTATATATGTATTTGACGTCCAGACCAGCGCAGTTTCAAATGTTGGCAAACAAAGAAACAAATGATAGGGACGCGATAAAATTAAACAAATGCTAGGGACGCTATAAAATTAAACAAATGCTAGGGACGCGATAAAATTGTGCGATAAGCAGCCATGATTGGTTGAAATACGTCCTTTCGTACCATTTTATTGGTCAAAAGTAGTATGACGTAGTAAGAGTGTAATAGTCTAGAGAAAATCAAAACTCGAGTGGGATTTAATTGACTATTACACGATTAGAAGAAAGTATATGAAGATTAGAAGTAACAAAGTACTCCAATACAATAAAATATTAATTCTCTTACGAAAATACAACTGTCTTCAAATGTATTATTGTACCATCTCAACATTACGCTAAATGGCAGTAGTGTTTTATGATTGTTTTCTTGTTACCGGTATCAGTTGTGCCAACTATGGAATCATCATTGAACTCTGTGGACTGTTACTAGTCAAGAAGGCTTTGTTGATTCAGTTTCATTTTTATTAAAACATTTGCATTTCACTTCAATCGTCCGGATCCCAGTAATCAACGTCACTTCACAGATGATTTTCAATAAATCTTAATATTAAACAATCTCTGATACGTGACTATTCATAATATCATATAGCAGAAGCTATAACAAACATTACCTAAATAATATAAGCAAGTGTTAGAAAAGTTTTAATTAGGGATGATGAAATAAACAAGAAAAGTTTTAATTAAGGACGATGAAATAAAAAATAAACATGAATAATTTTAAAAGAAACAATTATTGAAAGTACAATTTTCAAATTTGAATGTTTAGTGGTTGGTGGTTCAGTTGATGTTATATTAGACGTTTGCGTAAAAGAAGTGAACTCGTTGATGTACATGGTGTATCCCTCAACTTATTCAGGATTTCCGAATGGTGCTCTTCATATATGAGCAGTGATCTTTATTAATTCTTATTCTTGAATGCCAATGCGAGTCATATTTGAAAGTGCTGTGCATCGACTGGAGTGGTTTGTAATTTTCTGTTTTTTGACGTCCAGATCAGTGCAGTTTGAAATGTTGGCAAACAAAGAAACAAATGTTAGGGTAGTGATAAAAATAAACAAATGCTAGGGACGCGATAAAATTAAACAAATGCTAGGGACGCGATAAAATTAAACAAATGCTAGGGACGCGATAAAATTAAACAAATGCTAGGGACGCATTAAAATTATGCGATAAGCAGCCATGATTGGTTGAAATACGTCCTTTCGTACCGTTTTATTGGCCAAAAGTAGTATGACGTAGTAAGAGTGTAATAGTCATTAATAAAGTTTTGTATCAGTATTTTAACAACACCTGAATCCGTAATAATGGAACAATTTCAAATTTAAAACTCAATATTCACTTTCTTGATCCTTCACAAGTCAGTTCTTACAGCTATATAGTGCAGTACAGTCTGTTGTGCGAAGTGCGAGAATTTGTGCGATTTTTCTTTTTTAGTATTGTGTTGTGTTCAATATGAATCCGACAAACAGATGCTTTAGTTCTTTTCGTGATGAATGGTTGATAAGTACACGGACTGGCTAGAAAAAGGAGAGAATGAACTTTCTGGCAGTTGGAAACTGTGCAATGTTTCATTTACAGTAAAGTATGATGGCGTTAAAGCTGTTAATAAGCATTTGTAATCAGAGAGGCATAAAGAACATTACAGAGTACAAAGCAGGAATAATTCTATTCTAAAATTTATGCCCCAACGATGTACAGTAGTGCCAAAAAAACGGGACCGACCCTTGTAGCTGATACAAAAGAATCCTGTGCTGTGTATTGTGTCAAACCGTGGTAATTTCAATATGGATAGTGAAGCTAGAGATATGTACTGTTATTTAATGTAAAAATACGCAGTTATCTTTGCCGAATAGAGGTAGAAATGTAATATTGATGCCAGATGAAAATAAAACTCTCAAAGTTTTTTCGTCTGTAAATTTGAAGCACTGAAGGAAACAAAAAAGACGGTAAGAATCGAACAAATGCAATAAATTTCATTGTTACAATTAATTATACAAGATGGATGTGTTTTGTGACTGGCAAAATTTGAATCTGTGACTCTGAAATCAGCTACAAGCGTCGGTGCGGTTTTTTTTTTTTTTTTTTTTTTTTTTTTTTTTTGGCACTACTGTACAGTTGAGCATGGTAAAGTTACAGTAACTGAGTTGGCTTTAACATTTCATGGTGCAAAACGTCAACACTCTACAATTCACAAGAATGTGGTAATAAAGTTTACTCTTGTGTGTTTTCAATAACTCTTCAGAGGCGGAAAAAATAAGTTGTGCGCAAACAAAAAGTAAAGCCCTAGTTACAAGCGTTCTTTTATCATTCTCACAGGAAAAGCTTCGGAACGACTTAAAAAAAATACTCCATTCTCAATATTAGTGGTTCATACGCGTCAATTAATAAAGGTAACACGAAAAATTTCCCATTAGTGGCAAGAAATTTTTCTGTAAAACATGAAGGGTACACGGGAAAAACGATCAAGGTCCATCAAAAATCGAAATTGAGTTAATAATGCTATCTTGTAGTGGAAAGGAAGTACTATCATGTGGTCTACCTAGTAATAAGAAATAATCTTTCTTGACATTCTACTACGTCAATTTCTATTAAATATACACATAACAAAGTATTAAGTGCTTAAACTTTATTCGTTTTTCTCGAAACTTTCTAAAATGGACCTTGATCGTTATTCCCGTGTACCCTTCACATGGAAAACGTAGCGATATTCTAGACTTCTATGAAGACATTAAGAGTGGTGAAGACATTTCAAATAAAATTATAAGTTATCAATTGTTGCAGAAAATGAACTTAGTTTAAGTAACATTGTAACATATATTCGGGTGACAATCCATCGGTCAACTATGGTAAATACAGAGACATAATTTTATTTTTACTTCAATTTTTATTGTACCTAAGTTTTTGAATGTACTTCACTCCCACTCCTTCTACTAATGAAGTTCAACCGTCCTCCACACAGATCCAAGACCGTATATACAGTCATAATAGCCTTACGGCCATAGTAAACAGTACGTTCCAAAAATATGTTCGCGTTTTCCAGGTACGAAAGAGCTTTCAATATTGAATCATTTTTGCACAGGTACTGACATCCATTTGCCTACGTCGTATCCCGGTTTCCCCCACCAGCTTTTATTTTCCAGCTAGTGGCTGGGCTGTCTTAGCTCTTTTCTGAGAACATTAATTTCTGTTAGGAATTGGACGTCTACGTAATATTATACAACTGTTTAAAATAACTTAAATAAAAGGGCCTCGTTAGGTAATTAACTGTCAAGTGATTTCCTCCCTTTCTACGACCCTACGACATAACCATTTGGACGGACAATAGATAGTATGTCTGAGTAATTTTATCTTTTCGGATCGGGCAGAAGTGAAGATTGAATTTACAGTACGTAAGGTATTCTTTTATAGAGTAGGTACAGAATTATTTCAACATGAGTTACTAGTACGAAAAACGAAACTGGTAATTGGGATTAGGTACTATAGTATATAGCGCGATAATATGCACATTAGAACTGAAGCCTGTATCGAAATGAACGGCGATCATTTTAAAAAATGTGTTTAAATATCCATATTATGATTATTTTTAAATTTAACTTCATTCTCTATATTGTACGCTAATGTGCTGTAGACAGTATAATTTACACTGCATAATGAATACGTCCACATGGACAGCTCAGTTCGTGAGTAAAAACACTCATTGTTAATACTGTACTGTATTTTGATTAAACAAAACCTAATGAAAATGATTAAACTCAAATGCGCAATATTTCCTAGTTTACGTAAATGGATGAACTACATTTCTTCCCTCCTATACCTAGTAAAGTGATCTGTTTGTATATCACGCCATTATCATCGAACTCCAGTCGTGGAAGGGGGTAGCAAACGACGTTGATCCAGAGGTATAGGCAAGTTAATATTAAGAATGTTAGTAAAAATAAAATGATGTCCCAGTACAATTCAGTGTTCAGAAAAATGAAAGATAAAAATCCTTATATAGTAAAGGCTAAGTTGTTGCCATGTACTGCATTTCTATGTCAAATTTTGTTTTAAATTCCTTAGGTATGATGTTGAGGCATTAGTCTTGAAAATATATTCCGATTTATCGTCATATAAGAAAGTCGAGAAACTTAGATCGTTCTATGAATTTGCTCAACAAGACTATTTTCAGATTTTGCATCATATTCCAGTTCGATGGTTGTCCCTTAAACTAGCTGTTGAACGCCTTTTTAAAATGTGGCGCGCTTTCAAAATGTATTATTGAGCAAAAGGTGAAGAAGAAACTCATCCTTTAGTTTGGAAATTTGTATGTTCCCAAGAAGATGAAGTAAATGAACATTCATTGTCAATGCCAGAATGTTTTCTGTATTTTGTTAATTGTATACTTCCAATTTTCTGTAAGGCGATTAAAATATTTTTTATTTATTTATTATTTTGCTAATAATTGTAATATAAAATATAAAATATACAGAGAAACTTTAGCTCGCCTCTGAAAGAGTAGAACTCGTGCTCAGGGGCGGATTCATGAATTGAAATTAATAATTATACAATACAATAAATTAATAATTATAAAATACAATTTGCAATTATAGTATATAAATTTAAATTTATAATTTTTCAATTTTTATAAAATCCATACATAACTTTTTAAATTTAATACTAGAACTATTAGAATTGACAAGATTAGGATATTTAAATATAAATTTGTTATATATTCTTGGGCCTAAATTACTACTATGATTAAATACTGTAACAGTGTTGCATTTTGGTTCAAACAATCTTAAAGAATTCATACCTTTTGTTTCATAACTATGAGAATACAATTCAAAATTATTTCGATTTTTATGTATGAATTTTATTAATACAATATAATAAATTTGTCTTACGTTAAGTACATTAAAGTCTAGAAAGAAATTTTGAGATGGAAAATCAATAGGTTTATGAAGACATATTTTAATTATTTTCTTCTGTAATAAATAAAGTAGATTAAAATTGGATTTAAATGAGCTACCCCATCCTATAATTCCATACATAATTACCGATTGAAATAAAGTTAAATAAATTGTGCGTAATAATATATTATTTTACGTAATTTATTACAAAAGTAATTAATGTGTTGGTTACATTTTAAATGATTATCGAAAATAATGCCTAAATACTTAACTTCAGAGGACTCCTTAATAATCGGACATTTACATTGTATAAGACAACAATCAGAATTATGTAATTTAATACTTAATATAGATGTAGGAGGTTTGTTACATTTTTCAGATAATGAGAATGGAATAATTATGGTTTTATTTTCATTGATAGAAAGATAATTGATGTCAAACCATTTTTTTTTTTATTAATTTAAGTCCATTATATAATTATTATATGCATCATACCAGGTTTTGCCACCAAAAAGTAAAACTGTGTCATCTGGATAAGAATAATGAACACCATTGTTCCAATTTTCTGTAAGGCGATTAAAATATTAGAATGTGAAAATACGCTTTCAACAGAGGTGCACATAAAATCATGTTGGTAGTAAAGACTGAAATAGAAAGTGGCCAAATGGAGTCATTTTTCGGTTTTGAAGTGAATATGTGGCTTCAAAGTCTCACAGAGGCCGAAAAACGAACTGTAATGAAAGAGTTCACCACTATGTATGACAGTGTTGCAGTATCTAGCCAAGTGGTACGATTTTAGTAACAATAATATATTTTCAATTGTATCTGTTCTTGATCTATCTCGCCCATCACTGTTCTCATATAATTACTTAGTCCAAGTAGCAAAGAAATTGCAAATTACTTTCGAGTTTGACGGAAATGAACTCTACAATGAGAGGTCAATTTTAAAGGCAGTGGTAACAACACTGATGCAAGATAAAGATAAAAATCAGTGTTGCGAATTTTCGGTATCTTTTTTTCCAAAAAGCTACGGCCTCTAATATGTTAGTAATATTTCAACGTGTGCTAGCAATTCCGGTAAGTAACGCGCATGTGGAAAAGGTGTTTAGAGTCATGAATGGTTTGTGAACAGATGACAGGAACCGAATGTCAACAGAACTAGTGAAAGCGAAAATTTGTATTGAAATGAACTTTAGTATAAGCTGTCAGGAATTTCAAAAAATAGCCTTAGAAAACAAAAGAATTCTGGAATCTATAAGGAGTTCCAACAAATACAAATTTTAAGGTGGGCCTACGTCTATTCTTAATACAGTAAAGATTTAATTATTGCTGAATTTTTAACAGTTTTACAACTTTATTATACGAGGCTCTGAAAAAAACGACCATCATGCATTTAAAAGAGTCTAGTTTTCTATGCCATGCATAACAATTTTACCGTGATTGGATTTTATTTGAGTGAGAAATAAATTCCTAAAGTCTGAAAATCTGGCATTAAAATTAAGGTACTTGTTGAAAACGTACAGTATTTTTTTTTTCACGATTTAAAATATTAATTTAGCCGTCAAATCAAATCCAACATTGCTGAATTTTTAAGCGATCTTTTAATTTGTAATACAAAATGAAATATAATAATACTTACTTACTTACTGGCTTTTAAGGAACCCGGAGGTTCATTGCCGCCCTCACATAAGCCCGCCATTGGTCCCCATCCTGTGCAAGATTAATCCAGTCTCTATCAACATATCCCACCTCCCTCAAATCCATTTTAATATCTTCCTATCTACGTCTCGGCCTCCCTAAAGGTCTTTTTCCCTCCGGCCTCCCAACTAACACTCTATATATATATTTCTGGATTCGATCATACGTGCTACTTGCCCTGCCCATCTCAAAGATCGGGATTTAATGTTCCTAATTATGTCAGGTGAAGAATACAATGCGTGCAGTTCTGTGTTGTGTAACTTTTTCCATTCTCCTGTAACTTCATCCCTCTTAGCCCCAAATATTTTCCTAAGCACCTTATTCTCAAACACCCTTAACCTATGTTCCTCTCTCAAAGTGAGAGTCTAAGTTTCACAACCATATAGAACAACCGGTAATCTGAAATATAATAATAATAATAATAATAATAATAATAATAATAATAATAATAATAATAATATCTGACTATAATCTTTGAGTTGTAACAACGCAACGCAACACATAAATTATCATTATGTATTAATGGACTATTGATACTGATATTAATTAATTATTAGTACATTCAAATTTCACTAGCGTCCAGTAATCGGCTAAGAATTCTAGAACAATTTAAATTTTCAGAATTTGCACTACTGACATCTGCTGTCACTGTTGCCAACATAACAGTTAGGAAATCACTATGAGTTGTATTATTTCTCAATACCGAAATTCGAAACGAAGTTGGCAAAATAAAAATGAACTGTAAACTGTAAAATCGCCATAATCCACTAGCATATGTTGTAATCGGGGGGAAATGGTTTAAAGATTTGTTCTGTAATGGATAATAACAATTCCATGTAAAATGATGTAACATCAGATTAGGATAAATATTTTCTAATGAACGAAGATTGATAGAAGTCTTGTCACTTCATTTAATCACTTCCCGTAGGAAAGTGACACTTCCAGCGATTTTGTTCCGGTGTTTTAAGTTAAAAAATATTGTATGACGTCACAACACGTCCCATGTCTCGTCTAAGTCTTTTTCCTTTCAGTGTCTTGGACTTGATCCCGGCTCAAAACTTCCCAAGTACATGAACAAAATTTCCTTTATTTCCAAACTTTGAAACTTAGAAAACTCATTAGGAACTTCTAGAACAAGGTGTGCCACAATAGAGGCTTCTATGAAATTCTGTGCTGAATGTTCAGTTCAAATGTCCGTTTATCGAATAAAGTAGAACAGAGAATACATTCAAAGTAGGAGTAGTCTGTGTTGAGGTGTTGTCTTTGCTGATCATCTAGCTGTGAAATCATTTGTAGGTTGTTAGCATCGAACCTCCGCTCCTGCTCATGTTTGTGTTTTATATAAATTCCAATCTTGCTGTGAAATTTAATTATTACTTGGATTGGATAAAAAGTAATGGCAACAGTTCGATATTTCTGACATGGCCTTATTCACAAGGGTACAACTTTTACGTACCTTCTATATAGTCCCCCCCTTATTTATTACCTTTTGCCAAATGTTTGGAAGGCGTCGTACACCATCAGCGCGTCCATCTTTGTTGATGTTCCGTATTGACCGCCCTAAAGCACGGATAAGTTCATCTCTGGTATTGTACCGGGTCCCTCGCAGTGGTTCTTTCACTTTGGTGAAAAGATCGTAATCGCATGGATCATATCGGGTGCGTACGGAGGATGTTCCAGAATCTCCCATTGCCAGCGACGCAAGAGGTCCTTGACAGCATCAGCGATGTGACTCCTTGCATTATCATGAATAATGATGGGGTTCTGTACCACCAAGTGTCGTCGTTTTCTCCTGAGGGCTGGACGAAGGTGGTGCTGCAGGAACCTGCAGTAGTAGTCCGCGTTTACCGTCTGCCTTGGAGGTACAGCGTGGTGCAGTATTACCCCATCAATGTCATACGCCACGATGAACATCACCTTCACAGCACTTCCAACAAGGCCTTCCCGAAACGCTGTAACCCATCGTGCCACTGTGCGATATGGCAACGCTGCATCTCCACATGCTTCACGCAGTCCCTGAAAACATTCTTGTGCACTGCGACCTCGTGCCACTTCAATTTTGATCCAGGAACGTTGCTCTAGTTTTGTAAACATGATCTTAGGGCGCTCTCACTATCCCTATGAAAGTCAACGTTCTAGACACTGCAGTAGATTGACAGAGTACTGTCGCCGCTGGCTACACTAACTCGTCTAACAGTCCTTGTTCATGTCCATACAGCTGGCAACTCTCGAACGTACCATCGTCACGTGATAGCAGTGTTGCCATTACTTTTTACCCAACCTATGTATTTTTTTCAATATTGCTGCTGAAACGTTTTTGATATACAGTGAAACCTGTTTAAGACGGAAGTGACATGGTCCCAATTTTTTTTCCGTTGTGGACAGGTTTCCGTGTTTTTCAGGTGTGAAGTTAAAATGGATTATTTTATCATTTGTATAAATGAAAAACAAAATTGTAGGAATTACAAAATATTCCGTTTAACACTACTGCCATTAAATCAGCTTCCTGTCACTTATTTAATTGGTGAATGATCTTGATGAAAATCTCATTTCGTGTATAAGTTGTATCGCAACTCACTCATTAAACACTATAAAGTTTATTAATTACACTAAATTTAGTATCTAATACTATAATATAATACTGTACTGTATATCACAGCACATTATTTAATTGGACTAGGAGCCTAGAAGCCTTGAATTCTGGATTATTTAATTTCTTTGCCAGTTCAAGGGTATTCTTTGCAGAATAGGTCCAGAAATTTGCATGATCTTTGAAAGGGCAAGAACAATCCACTCCCACAACAGTTAATTTAGTTCTATGTAACCAGTTGTTTTCTGTTTCCTTTTATGTCACCATTATTGACCGCAAGCCACTCATTCATGATACAGCCTTTATTCTTTAAAGTGTTAAGTTACACCTGAGTTTTCCATTCATAAATTTCAACATTATTTTCCATACTCTTCGTTTCTCATTTTCCTCGATAACTGTCAATTAATGACAGTGCAACATTTTTACGTAACTTTTTTTATCACGAAATCACTAATACACTTGCGTTCTACCCAGCTACGACAGTATACAGGAGTAAAGCATTCAACATCTTTGAAGGGACTCGTCTGCCTAGTCAATAGGGTAATAAAATTTATGACCACCAGGCCAACACACCCTCGCACCCTCAAAAATTTTACAAAGAAAACTTGTTTTTATCTTAGTGACCTACTAATATTTCGTACATTCCTTGAAAGCACATACTGTTGCAAAATATAGTTTACATTAAAGTAGTGTGTCCAAAATATTATTTCCGTTTTGAACAGTAGCAGACTGTTTCCGTTTCCGCGTTGGACAGTTTCCGTTTTATTCAGGAAAAATTACACATAATACATATGAATTTCGCCGGGACCAATGAATTGTTCCGAAATAGACAGGATTCCGGATTATTCAGGTTCCGATTTGAACAGGTTTCACTGTATTTACTCACTGCGTATTTTGAAGCACTACTGACATCGACAATATTTGAAAAGACCCAGTAGTATAGAATTTAGAATTAATAGCTGGTGAATTGGAGCAAGAGGCCTATTTTTGTTTGTAGGATATTCAAATCTGACTTCAATTTCTTGCCGCGTTGAGTTGCCAAATTTTATAAATATTAAATATAGATAATAGCGAGCATCAAAACAAGCAGTCAGTATGATAATCAGTTGACTTTTAAAGATTATCTTCCCTATACAACATTCCAAGAATCTTTTAAATGTTGTATTATCAGTCATACACTAAACATTCCTTGAGGAGAGACATAAATAGCAATATGCGTTACAAGAGCGGTATGTTGAAGTTTTCATGTTCGAGGAAAAGTTTGAAAAAGCGAAACGTAGTTGAGCTTTTTAATTTCCTAGAATTGAAAGAAAACATACCGCTCGTGTATTGTACATTATTTTGTGCGAAGATCGTTTATTACATTCCTGAAAGAGGAACTTCTAATTAGTTGCAATGAAATCTCCATCTTGGTTTCTGTTCAATGACGGCAAATTTCCAAAATAAAAATATCCATCTTCAACATTGTTGCTTTAAAATGTTTTCTGTGTTTACTATACTCCAGCAGGCCGTGATATACGTCTGTCTTCCCCCCCCCCCAGTCTATGATGAGTATGGAATCTTGTTGATTTTTTCACGGCTTCCTTAATGTTACTTGCATCACGAATGTAGTAACTTCAATGGAGTTGTAGAGTTTACTTAATTTTTGCAAATATTTAAAAACAATAACTAACAGTGCAATTTAGGTGAAATTGCAGTGGTAAGTTTCCAATTTATAATTATCACTATGAACGTCTCTAAAAATATGTTAAAAGCCTAAAGCAGTAAAATAAATATGTCACTTAAGCGGTAAGAAGAGGGAAACTGTTATGTGTGTTAGGTTGGGAATACTGAATGTGGAATTTTAGACTTTCCGCGGATTGGTTTTGTGCGGAAACCAAGCAAATAAGCACGATCTCGCACAAACATTATTTTCACAACTTCTGTCTGAACAGCTGTGGTGTTATCCGCTATATTCAACCATTTGTTAAATGAGTTAACTGCCTGAAATCCTACATTTAAAGTTAATAAATACTTAACAATCTGTTAAGCCAAACTAGTGTTGAAGACATGAAAAAACTGTATTTAAAAAAATGTTGAGTTCTAATGCTGGGTTGCAAAAACCAGACCTATAAATAATGTATTCCCCCATTAGTTAGTGGACGTTTAAAGTTGGTGGATTGTCGGATTGCAGAAGAGGGATTTAACGGGCCACTAGCTATTGGATCGTTAACCAAGCATCTTTGGATTTCACAATAGTACGGGAATGAATAAAAAGTGAACATCGGCTGCTAGACTGATGTGAGGCATTGCTTTTATTGTTGTCAAAATTTGCAATAAATATAGACTAATACGGACCAGAAAGAAATCAGGAACAGAAGTTTCTGTGACAAAGATGCCTATTTGATATTAGAAATAGCGCACGAGTGTATTCATTTTATAGAAAATAAAAAGACAGATTACAGAGCACATAACCTCATCGTCAGACGATGAACTAGAGTCTGTAATAAAGTAATAAATAATAACTTCGCTATTCGAAGAATGAATAAATAAATAAGTAATCGAATTAAGCTATCGTATATCGATGACTAAGAAGAGATACCTCTATCTACAAAAATGGTAATTTAGTTTAACTACATTATTATTATTATTATTATTATTATTATTATTATTATTATTATTGTTAAAGCGATAGGGTTGGAAGTAAATCCCGAAAAGACTAAGTATATGATTATGTCTCGTGACCAGAATATTGTACGAAATGGAACTATAAAAATTGGAGATTTATCCTTCGAAGAGGTGGAAAAATCCAAATATCTTGGAGCAACAGTAACAAATATAAATGACACTCGGGAGGAAATTAAACGCAGAATAAATATGGGAAATGTCTGTTATTATTCGGTTTTTTTTTTTTTCGTTGTTGGTAACTCTATAGCATCTATTAGATGCTTTATGGTTGTGCTAACAGATGGAGTTACTTGTCAACAATGTGACGCTGAAACGTGTGTTCAGGTTACTGCCCAGCGACAGTCCTGATGTATTTTTGTATTTGTGATGATTGGTTAATTAATATTAACCCGGCACACTCACAGTCACACTCACATTCATATAAATTTCCAGACTCTAGATACCCAGGGAATTCTTCTTCTTCTTCAAGAAAAATTCACCGAGCGCCGAGCCCGGGAATCGAACCCGGGACCTCCTGATCTGGAAGCCAGCATGCTGAGAAGCTTTTGTCATCTAGTCTGCTGTCAAAAAATCTGAAAGTTAGAATTTATAAAACAGTTATATTACCGGTTGTTCTGTATGGTTGTGAAACTTGGGCTCTGACTTTGAGAGAGGAACAGAGATTAAGGGTGTTTGAGAATAAGGTTCTTAGGAAAATATTTGGGGCTAAGAGGGATGAAGTTACAGGAGAATGGAGAAAGTTGCACAACGCAGAGCTGCACGCATTGTATTCTTCACCTGACATAATTAGGAACATAAAATCCAGACGTTTGAGATGGGCAGGACATGTAGCACGTATGGGCGAATCCAGAAATACATATAGTGTGTTAGTTGGGAGGCCGGAGGGAAAAATACCTTTAGGGAGGCCGAGACGTAGATGGGAAGATAATATTAAAATGGATTTGAGGGAGGTGGGATATGATGGTAGAGACTGGATTAATCTTGCTCAGGATAGGGACCGATGGCGGGCTTATGTGAGGGCGGCAATGAACCTCCAGGTTGCTTAAAAGTAAGTAAGTATTATTATTATTATTATTATTATTATTATTATTATTATTATTATTTTGTTTACAAAATTACACAGTTTACTAATATATTGTTCTCGAATAGAAGATGTTGCAAAGCAAAATATATATAAAGTTTGTCTATTTTGAGAAAATTATTTCGAACTTTTTACTTTATTTACCTGGAAATGTACAGATACGTGGTATCACTTCTTAGCCACTGATATGCAATATTATTATAAAAGGGTTATTATACAAAATATCGCATGCCTGAATCTCATACAGATAACATTAAGATGAATCAAAATATATTAAACTCTTCGCCAATACACAAAATGTACGTAAGATGGCTGTCAAACGGAGGAATAAATATTATTATAGGAGGGAAATCAGATCTCTAAGTTAGTGAATCCTTTAACGGATCAATAACACTAAAGATGTTTCTTGCAACGCGTCTTTCGAACTTATTGGTCCGTTAGCTAACGAAGGAATAAATGCGTTCTTGCAACCCACCATAAGAATACTTTGAGAAACCGGCCCTAGGATTAATTGTTATTTCACAACTAATTAAAAGTTTGCTTTTCCTATTTACCTGTGTCATCAGTAGGGCCTGGATTTTTATGTAATATCAAGATGTGAAATATGTACATATTTATGTAAGAAAAATAAGCTGAATATGTATCAAAATATGTAAAATCATGAATATGTTTAATATCAATATCTGGCAGGTATAGGATAGGTAAGACTCTGCAGTTGTGATTTCATAGAGCACCCGACTTTTTTACCGCACATTGACACATTACTAATTTTCCATCTGTAGTGAAAGTTTGAAATTAAATCACAACTGAGGTGCTCAGACGAATGTCTCACCGAACCTGGCGACGCTTTGATTTGTGTGAAGAGAATTATGGGTTACATGCCTACTAATTCTTTAGACACATAGGACACAAGTTAGTGTAAAGTAGATGTATGTCTGAATTATGAATTACATACATAATATGTATATTTGAGGTATTTATAGGGGATAGCTTTGTGCCCACCCTGTAGATACTATAAAAACCCCTAACCATGCGGCTCATGTCAGACTTGACACGGGTTTTACATGGAAGGATTAGGAAGAGGGTGAGTAAGGTTGCAAATTGAATGGGAACGGCTTGTTAAGACGTGTGCAGAAAAATTATAGTTCGAAACAAATCATGTCGTCCTCTTCTCACTTCACAGCATGAAGACAACGCTACTCTGAGTGATTTTTACAATACAAGGTAGTTGTATGAGAAAGAGTGCCTTTTGTTCATTCATATTTACAGTGGGCGGTATGGGGTGAGTGCCTCTATTACTTTCTGGAACTAAGGACATTACGTTTCGTCACGAAATATATCTTTTCTTGCGTAGGTTATGTTTTCATTTAACGACGCTCGCAACTGCAGAGGTTATATCAGCGTCGCCGGATGTGCCGGAATTTTGCCAGTAAATCTACTGACATGAGCCTGTCGAATTTAAGCACACTTAAATGCCATCGACCTGGCCCGGGATCGAACCCGCAACCTTGGGCATAGGAGGCCAGCGCTATACCAACTTGCCAACCAGGTCGACTCTTGCGTAGGTAAAAAGGCTTTTCAAATCTGTGTATTTCAAATTTTAACTTTCCCAGCAGAAGTTTATTATTTTTTTTTCCTTTTAGAGAAGTAAAAATTAATAAAACCCCTAGATATGTAGATTTATGTAATACCAAGCCATAATATGTAATGAGGGGTAAATATGTAAAAATATATAGTATCAAATTTTAATATACTTACTTACTTACTGGCTTTTATGGAACCCGGAGGTTCATTGCCACCCTCACATAAGCCCGCCATTGGTCCCTATCCAGAGCAAAATTAATCCATTCTCTATCATCATATCCCACCTCCCTCAAATCCATTTTAATATTATCTTCCCATCTACGTCTCGGCCTCCCTAAAGGTCTTTTTCCCTCCGGCCTCCCAACTAACACTCTATATGCATTTCTGGATTCAACCATACGTGCTACATACCCTGCCCATCTCAAACGTCTGGATTTAATGTTCCTAATTATGTCAGGTGAAGAATACTATGCGTGCAGTTCTGTGTTGTGTAACTTTCTCATTCTCCTGTAACTTTATCCCTCTTAGACCCAAATATTTTCCTAAGCACCTTATTCTCAAACATCCTTAATCTCTGTTCCTCTCTCAAAGTTAGAGTCCAAGTTTCATAACCATAAAGAACAACCAGTAATATAACTGTTTTATAAATTCTAACTTTGAGATTTTTCGACAGAAGACTGGAAGATAAAAAGTTTCTCAACCGAATAATAACAGGCATTTCCCATATTTATTCTGTGTTTAATTTCCTCCCGAGTATCATTTACATTTGTTACTGTTGCTCCCAGATATTTGAACTTTCTCCACCTCTTCAAAAGATAAATTTCCAATTTTTATATTTCCATTTCGTACAATATTCTCGTCACGAGACATAATCATATACTTTGTCTTTTCGGGATTTACTTCCAAACCTATCTCTTTACTTGCTTCCAGTAAAATTCCCGTGTTTTCCCTAATCGTTTGTGGATTTTCTCCTAACATATTCACATCATCCGCATAGACAAGCAGCTGATGTAACCCGTTCAATTCCAAACCCTCTCTGTTACCCTGAACTTTCCTAATGGCATACTCTAGAGCAAAGTTAAAAAGTAAAGGTGATAGTGCATCTCCTTGCTTTAGCCCACAGTGAATTGGAAACGCATCTGACAAAAACTGACTTATACGAACTCTGCTGTACGTTTCACTGAGACACATTTTAATTAATCGAACTAGTTTCTTGGGAATACCAAATTCAATAAGAATATCATATAAGACTTCTCTCTTAACCGAGTCATATGCCTTTTTGAAATCTATGAATAACTGATGCACCAAATTTTAATATATTAATGGTAATTACAAGATTCGCAAAGATTTGTTATTTATATACCTTTAGGTTGAAAGGAATATAATTTGTAATTAGATAAAAATCCGGTCCCTATTCATCAGTGTATAGTTTAAATTTCAGCGGCGTAGATTCAACACAGGAAATGCTTCAATATGCGCCTATAATGCCATACAAGCATATAGTGACTGCAGTAATTTGGTGTTGAGAATAAAATAATTTTACTATTGATTGCATCGCAGATCCAAGCTTTCTTACATATTGCAAGCCATGTTATAACCATACACCTGTGTCGGGCATAACGTTTCTGTTTTTTGGAGGGTTCTCAAGTCTTCTTTTCTTTTCTTTAAAACTTGTCGCCACTGAATGGCTTCCCACATCACTGAGCTAAGTTTATATGTCACTACTTCAGAAGCAGGAACAATGTTGCCTCTGACATTTTCCAGTTCATTCGGTTAACATAAACTTTTTTAAAACATCACTAAGTAGACATGCATAATGCAACGAGCAGCGGGATATCGAGGCTATTGCATTCTTTATGCCTTCTCGCATTTACATGATCCAGAAGTTTTACATTTCTGCAAAACTTAAGAGTTTCGTATTTTTACGACTTTCAATTCTCAAACATGAAGAACTAAAATGAAACAGATGGATAGTAAGAGGCTAAACCTTAAGTAAAACAACGACCGTATCCGTTTCACGACAAACCTTGCAGGGTCAAAGCCTACCTGCTGACAGCTGGCTCACGTCCATATGCTTAGAGGCAATCATCCAAACCGTACTGTGGTAACGTGTGACTAGCCGTTATAGCTGGTTAGCGAAACCTGATTTCGCTACCTAGATAACTCCCCAATTCACTAAAATGCTGGGTGGGTACGGGTCCTATAAACTGAGAGAAATTTTGATGGCGATACGACAGTAGTGTTGGTCATGCCGATATTTTAACAGTGTTGGTCATGCCGATATTTTAACAGTGTTGGTCATGCCGATATTTTAACAGTGTTGGTCATGCCGATATTTTAACAGTGTTGGTCATGCCGATATTTTAACAGTGTTGGTCATGGCGATATTTTAACAGTGTTGGTCATGGCGATATTTTAATAGTGGTGGCCATGGCGATATTTTAATAGTGGTGCTCATGGCGATATTTTAATAGTGGTTCTCATGGCGATATTTTAATAGTGGTGTTCATGGCGGCATTTTAATAGAGGTGGTCATGGCATTATTTTAATAGTGGAGGTCATGGCGATATTTTAATAGTGTTGGTTATGGCGATATTTTAATAGTGATGGTCATGGCGATATTTTAATACCGGTGGTCATGGCGGCATTTTAATAGTGGTGGTCATGGCGATATTTTAATAGTGGTGGTCATGGCGATATTTTAATAGTGGTGGTAATGGCGATATTTTAACAGTGTTGGTCATGGCGATATTTTAATAGTGGTGGCCATGGCGATATTTTAATAGTGGTGCTCATGGCGATATTTTAATAGTGGTTCTCATGGCGATATTTTAATAGTGGTGTTCATGGCGGCATTTTAATAGAGGTGGTCATGGCGATATTTTAATAGTGGAGGTCATGGCGATATTTTAATAGTGTTGGTTATGGCGATATTTTAATAGTGATGGTCATGGCGATATTTTAATACTGGTGGTCATGGCGGCATTTTAATAGTGGTGGTCATGGCGGTATTTTAATAGTGGTGGTCATGGCGATATTTTAATAGTGGTGGTCATGGCGATATTTTAATAGTGGTGGTCATGGCGATAATTTAATAGTGGTGGTCATGGCGATATTTTAATAGTGGTGGTCATGGCGATATTTTAATAATGGTGGTCATGGCGATATTTTAATAGTGGTGGTATGGCGATGTTTCAATAGTGGTGATCATGGCGATATTTTAATAGTGGTGTTCATGGCGGCATTTTAATAGAGGTGGTCATGGCGATATTTTAATAGTGGAGGTCATGGCGATATTTTAATACTGGTGGTCATGGCGGTATTTTAATAGTGGTGGTCATGGCAATATTTTAATAGTGGTGGTCATGGCGATATTTTAATAGTGGTGGTCATGGCGATATTTTAATAGTGGTGCTCATGGCGATATTTTAATAGTGGACGTCATGGCGATATTTTAATAGTGGTGGTCATGGCGATATTTTAATAGTGGTGGTCATGGCGATAATTTAATAGTGGTGGTCATGGCGATATTTTAATAGTGGTGGTCATGGCGATATTTTAATAATGGTGGTCATGGCGATATTTTAATAGTGATGGTCATGGCGATGTTTTAATAGTGATGGTCATGGCGATATTTTAATACTGGTGGTCATGGCGGCATTTTAATAGTGGTGGTCATGGCGGTATTTTAATAGTGGTGGTCATGACGATATTTTAATAGTGGTGGTCATGGCGATATTTTAATAGTGGTGGTCATGGCGATATTTTAATAATGGTAGTCATGGCGATATTTTAATAGTGGTGGTCATGGCGATGTTTCAATAGTGGTGATCATGGCGATATTTTAATAGTGGTGTTCATGGCGGCATTTTAATAGAGGTGGTCATGGCGATATTTTAATAGTGGAGGTCATGGCGATATTTTAATACTGGTGGTCATGGCGGTATTTTAATAGTGGTGGTCATGGCAATATTTTAATAGTGGTGGTCATGGCGATATTTTAATAGTGGTGGTCATGGCGATATTTTAATAGTGGTGCTCATGGCGATATTTTAATAGTGGACGTCATGGCGATATTTTAATAGTGGTGGTCATGGCGATATTTTAATAGTGGTGGTCATGGCGATAATGTAATAGTGGTAGTCATGGCGATATTTTAATAGTGGTGGTCATGGCGATATTTTAATAATGGTGGTCATGGCGATATTTTAATAGTGGTGGTCATGGCGATGTTTCAATAGTGGTGATCATGGCGATATTTTAATAGTGGTGGTCATGGCGATATTTTAATAATGGTGGTCATGGCGATATTTTAATAGTGGTGTTCATGGCGATATTTTAATAGTGGTGGTCATGGCGATATTTTAATAGTGTTGGTCATGGCGATATTTTAATAGTGGTGATCATGGCGATATTTTAATAGTGGTGATCATGGCTATATTTTAATAGTGGTGGTCATGGCGATATTTTAATAGTGCTGGTCATGGCGATATTTTAATAGTGGTGATCACTGCAATATTTTAATAGTGTTGGTCATGGCGATATATTAAGAGTGGTGATCATGGCAATATTTTAATAGCGGTTGTCATGGCGATATTGTAATAGTGGTGCTCATGGCGATATTTTAATAGTGTTGGTCATGGCGATATTTTAATAGAGTTGGTCATGGCGATATTTTAATAGTGGTGGTCTTAGCGATATTTTAATAGTGGTGGTCAGAGCGATATTTTAATAGTGGTGGTCTTAGCGATATTTTAATAGTGTTGGTCATGGCGACATTTTAATAGTGGTGGTCTCAGCGATATTTCAATAGTGGTGGTCATAGCGACATTTTAATAGTGGTGGTCTCAGCGATATTTCAATAGTGGTGGTCATAGCGACATTTTAATAGTGGTGGTCTCAGCGATATTTTAATAGTGGTGGTCATAGCGATATTTTAATAGTGTTGGTCATGACGATATTTTAATAGGTTTGGTCTCAGCGATATTTTAATAGTGGTGGTCATGGCAATATTTTAAGAGGTGGTCTCAGCGGTTTTTAATTGTGGTGGTCTTAGCGATATTTTAATAGTGGTGGTCATGGCAATATTTTAATACTGGTGGTCTTAACGATATTTTAATAGTGGTGGTTTCAGCGATATTTTAATAATGGTGGTCTCAGCGATATTTTAATAGTAGTGGTCATCGCAATATTTTAAGCGGTGGTCATGGCGATATTTTCATTGTGGTGGTAATGGTGATATTTTAATAGTGGTGATCTTAGCGATATTTTAATAGTGGTGGTCTCAGCGTTATTTTAATAGTGGTGGTCATCGCACTATTTTAAGCGGTGGTCATGGCGATATTTTAATTGTGGTGGTCATGGTGATATTTTAATAGTGGTGGTCTTAGCGATATTTTAATAGTGGTGGTCTTAGCGATATTTTAATAGTGGTGGTCTCAGCGTTATTTTAATAGTGGTGGTCTTAGCGATATTTTAATAGTGGTGGTTATGGCGATATTTTAATTGTGGTGGTCATGGCAATATTTTAATAGTGGCGGTCTTAGCGATATTTTAATAGTGGTGGTCTTAGCGATATTTTAATAGTGGTGGTTTCAGCGATATTTTAATAGTGGTGGTCTCAGCGATATTTTAATAGTAGTGGTCATCGCAATATTTTAAGCGGTGGTCACGGCGATATTTTAATTGTGGTGGTCATGGTGATATTTTAATAGTGGTGGTCTTAGCGATATTTTAATAGTGGTGGTCCTAGCGATATTTTAATAGTGGTGGTCTCAGCGATATTTTAATAGTGGTGGTCTTAGCGATATTTTAATAGTGGTGGTCTTAGCGATGTTTTAATAGTGGTGGTCTTAGCGATATTTTAATAGTGGTGGTCTTAGCGATATTTTAATAGTGGTGGTCTCAGCGTTATTTTAATAGTGGTGGTCTTAGCGATATTTTAACAGTGTTGGTTATGGCGATATTTTAATTGTGTTGGTCATGGAGATATTTTAATAGTGGTGGTCACTAAGATGTTTTAATAGTGGTGATCACTGGCATATTTTAATAGTGGTTGTCACTAAGATATTTTAATGTTGGTCACTGCAATATTTTAATAATGGTGGTCACTAAGAAATTTTAATAGTGGTGAACAGTGCAATATTTTAATAGTGGTGGTCACTGCGATATTTTAATAGTGGTGATCACTGTGATATTTTAATAGTGGTGATCACTGCGATATTTTAATAGTGGTGGTCTTGGCGATATTTTAATAGTGGTGGTCTTAGCGATGTTTTAATAGTGGTGGTCTTAGCGATATTTTAATAGTGGTGGTCTTAGCGATATTTTAATAGTGGTGGTCTCAGCGTTATTTTAATAGTGGTGGTCTTAGCGATATTTTAACAGTGGTGGTTATGGCGATATTTTAATTGTGTTGGTCATGGAGATATTTTAATAGTGGTGGTCACTAAGATGTTTTAATAGTGGTGATCACTGGCATATTTTAATAGTGGTTGTCACTAAGATATTTTAATGTTGGTCACTGCAATATTTTAATAATGGTGGTCACTAAGAAATTTTAATAGTGGTGATCAGTGCAATATTTTAATAGTGGTGGTCACTGCGATATTTTAATAGTGGTGATCACTGTGATATTTTAATAGTGGTGATCACTGCGATATTTTAATAGTGGTGATCACTGCGATATTTTAATAGTGGTGGCCACTGCGATATTTTAATAGTGGTGGTCACTAAGAAGTTTTAATAGTGGTAATCACTGCAATATTTTAATAGTGGTGGTCACTGCGATATTTTAATAGTGGTGGTCACTGCGATATTTTAATAATGGTATTTATCTTTATTGGGATATCTTACGACGCTGTATCAACATCCAGGTTATTTAGCGTCTGAATGAAATGAAGGTGATAATGCCGGTGAAATGAGTCCGGGGTCCAGCACCCAAAGTTACCCAGCATTTGCTCGTATTGGGTTGTGGGAAAACCCCGGAAAAATCCTCAACCAGGTAACTTGCCCCGACCTGTATTCGAACCCGTGTCACCTGGTTTCGCAGCCAGACGCGCTGACCGTTACTCCACAGGTGTGGACTTTTAATAGCGGTGGTCATGGCTATATTTTAATAGTGGTGGTCCTGGCGACATTATAATAGTGGTGGTCATAGCGACATTTTAATAATAGTGGTCATCATGATATAATTATGGTTGTGTTAATGGTGATTTTAGGTCATATGGCAATAGTGATATGAATGATGATCTGGTAATAGTGGTATTAATGGTACAGTAATATTGCTATTAATGTCAATGCGGTAATTTTGACTTTGTTAATGATGTGTCCTTCACAGCGCCTTTTGGTCCGATACAACACAGGGTAACTTGAACTTCTACAGAGCCACGGTATCGCAAAGCCTTGTTAACACGAAATTCTACAGACAAGCTGAACTACGAGCAACACCACAGGGTCAGGGGAGGGAGACGGGAAGCTTGGAAGCCTTGTGTTGGAGTAATGCAATTTAAATTTGTAAATAGTTCGTCACTCAGACCTTTACAATAGCAGCACAGCGGGACTTCGTGGTCTTTCCTTGCGAGAACCAATATACATTACTACTACTTTCTGCAACGATCACCTGAATATTGATGTTACTGTAATGTTTCGTATTATTGGAAAAATCAGCATTTAGTTTTATTATTGGAATTGAGCTGTGTCGCTCACAGTGTACGGACTTGTTTGACTTCTAGTACTTCTCATATCGAGAGATTCAGTTGTCAGCGCCATCAAAGTCAGTTGGTACATCGTTGATATGCAAGCGTTACAAAAACAAAGACAAGGTTTCTAATGATATTAAATGTGTATATTGCAGAGCCTTCTTTAGTTACAAGCCGGGGCATGGGTAGGTTTGGCAACGCAGAGTGGAGGCGGGAGATTTTAGAGTGATATTGTGTTTGCTCATTGCTTTCGTTATACGTAACACGTATTTTTTTCAATATTACTTCATGCACAAAGGTAAGATCAAGATTCAGAGTAGTGATGTAAATTATTACGGGTTCGAAAATAGTGTTTTATTGCAATCAATTAGCTATACTTCAGAATACGGCGTAAGTAGGCGACTTACATACAAAGGCTGCCACTTAAAATAATTACAAAAAAACATGTTTTTATTGATAGTACGAAGATAAATAAATAAATAAATAAATAAAAAAGATATTCCTTGCACCGAAAATAATAAAATCAATAACGCAATAACGACGTAAGTTCCTACGCAGTATTCTTAAGTTCCATTCAGTTAACAAATTTGTGGCTAGCAAATTGACAATGTTTTGCGACTTAATGGTGTTTCATCTGTGAAAGGTTTAGGATATATTTTAATATTATCTTATGCGATTATCTATCGTGTTTTTCTACAAATATTTCAGATGCCTAGAAAGTGCTGTGTGCCTATGTGTCGTAGCAACTACACTTATAATTAAAAAAAAAAATAAAACATACGTCTTGTCTTTTTATTGATGGTACAAGGGAAAATAAATAAATACTTAAAGAAATGTTACTTGCATCAAAAATAAATAAAATAATGACGTACTTTCCCAATACCCTATTCCAATCAATTAACCATTATGTGGCTAGTAAATTGACAATGTTTTGCCGCTTAATGTTCTTTCACCTCTGACATGAAAGGTGTAGGATATCATATGCATTTTAATTTCATGCGATTATGTCGTGCTTTTCTATAAATATTTCAGATGTCCAGGAAGCCAGTTTTAGTTTGAACCTGTCCAGTCACCATAACAATACTGTTATCTTAAATTATTTGTTATAAACTTTTTAAAATATAATTTTAAATAAATATAACTACAGAAAACAAGCTAAGAATGTGAATTATGCAAATAGGCCTAAAATAAAATGTAAACAGAAGAAACTATTGACATTCCTATTACAATAAATTTATTTTCATTTATTGTCTTGTTTTTTTATCACCAACACGCATTTAGTTTATAATACATCAACAATTAACGTTTGGTACGACCGCAAACATAATTCCATCGACACACACTTATATTGTAACATTAATTGACATTGAAAATCGGCATTAGCACAAACACTTGTACTGTACGGTCAGCCTCCGGGTGACAGTTAATTACAGTGTTGCCGACGTATGGCCCCGGCTTGTAACTAAAGAAGGCTCTGGTATATTGTGATTGAATATTGAATTTTCTAAAAACGTTATGAAGACTATTACACTTTTACTATGTCATACTACTTTTAACCAATAAAACAGTACGAAAAGACGTATTTCAACCAATCATGGCTGCTTATCCCACAATTTTATCACGTCCCTAGCATTTGTTCAATTTTACCGCTTCCCTAGCATTTATTTGTTTTTGTCATTACCCTAGCATTTATCTCTTTGCTTGCCAACATTTCAAACTGCACTGGTCTGGACATCAAAAAACAGAAAATTACAGACCACTCCAGTCGGTACACAGCAGTTTCAAATATGACTCGCATTGGCATTCAAGAACATCTTCCCTGAAACCCTATTTACAAAAATAAATGAAACGCACCAATCGGAAATCTTGAATAAGTTGAGGAATACACCGTGTACATCAACGAGTTCCACTTCTCTTACGCACACGTCCAATATAACATCAACTGAACCACCAACCACTAAAACATTCAAATTTGAAAGTTGTACTTTCAATAATTGTTTCTTTTAAAATTACTTATGTTTATTTTTTATTTCATCATCGTTAATTAAAAGTTGTCTTGTTTATTTCACCATCCCTAATTAAAACTTTTCTAACACTTGTTTATATTATTTAGGTTATGTTATAGCTTCTGGTATATGATATTATGGATAGTCACGTATCAGAGATTGTTTAATACTAAGATTTATTGGAAATCATCTGTCAAGTGACGTTGATTACTGGGATCCGGATAATTGAAGTGAAATACAACTGTTTTAATAAAAATTAAACTGAATCAACAAAGCCTTCTTGACTAGTAACCGTCCACAGAGTTTAATGAAGATTCCATATTTGGCACAACTGAAACAAGAAAACAGCTAATCACAACTAGTTAGATAACTCGTTGGCTAATCATAACACACTACTGCCATCTAGCGTAATATTTGTAATGTTGAGATGGTACAACAATACATTTGAACAGTAGCGGCTGGTGGTCAAAATAATGAGTGTGCTACAATTTCTATATTGGCCTACTGTATACACTTATATGTATTTATCTTAATTTGAGACTCGCCTAGTGACGAAATATGAAATCCATACGACGTTCCTTCCTACTGTCAATTACCCTGGTGTTAAACCCTTCATCTTGGATATCATACTCTTTTCTATTGACAGTGTTACTTCACAAAATGGATCCTGTGAATTGTTGGAGGCTATGTATCGTAACAATTGAACAGCTCCATCTATATTCCGGAAGGCAGATGTTCCGTATAGAACTCAAAGTTGTGTCTTTAACACTCTTTTGTTCAGTACAGTATAGCTGTTGACAGCAACTTCAAGTTCGCGTTCAGGAAAATTAGGCTATCCAAAAATTGCCAGAAAATTTGCTTTTTAACAATTTTGTTGCATCTAGATAGCTTAAAGACTGGAAACGGTGAGTAGTTTTCTGAATTATACGGTCACATACTTCCTTGGCTTCAGTTTTCTGGGATTCCATTCTCCGTCGCTTGCTGACTGGTTCAGGAGGAACCTCAAAAACCAGGTAGACGGCAGCAGCAGTCGGACACTTGAATTACCAAATAGGCCTACATTGTAAATAGTTCCCAGTTCTTCCACAAACAAGCGTTCTCTCGTTACGCTTTACTTTTGCAATCTCCAAGCTGTGTTGTGCTGAAGCTGACTACAGCACTTCCCCGCGTAAAAATAGCCAATCAGGGCAGTGATTTCAGCTTCGCACATGCGCATTAATTGTCTACATTCTCATGTAGAGTTTTGAGTAGCACAATGTACCCCCTGAGGCACCAAAGAGCTAAGAGCGAAGACTAAACCCTCTATAACGCGTCATGAACATAACCACGGGAAATTGTCAAATGGCAGATCAGATACTATGGTGGTATTGCAAATACATTATTTGAGCAAAAATTATCATTGTACTGTAGCACATAAGGACGGGCCGCCCCTGCATTTGAAGACAGTTGTATTTTCGTTAGTCAATATTTTATTGTATTGGAGTATTTCGTTACTTCTAATCTTTATATATTTTCTTCTAATTGTGTAATAGTCAATTAAATCCCACTCGAGTTTTGATTTTCTCTAGATAAATCAAAACCTCTAGTGAGATTTCTGTTGAAAAAAAATTTCTTGGGTGAATAGTTAAAAGATCCTAGACTGTGTTGTTAATGTAGGTCTTTAAAACATTCTTGTAAAAGAATCAAGCAGGTGTTTAATTAATTGTATAATATTTTGTTATGTAAATTCTTTACGGTTATAAAAAATGCAAATTCGATGTTATTTTTGTAGGTAATTATTAGCTATTTTAATATTCTGAATAATGGTTTATAAAGTGTAATGTATACATATTAAGCATGAAAAGTTTTGTTTATTTAGCTTTTATAGTAGGTGAGATATAAAAAAAATGAATTTCACTCATTTTTGCAGCCCAATGTTGTACCTTTCCCCTTAAGATAAAGATGCATCTGGAAATGAGATCGCTTTCGTAATAGGCTCTTATCATATTAAAATTCAAAGCAAGGAGATAAATAATTAAACCTCTCAGACAATCTCTCTATACAACATAATATATTTAGAATGTTTACTGTATGAATTGTGTACTTTTTGTTTACACTCACTGTTTGTTCAGACCTCAATGACAACAAAATCGCTTGAGAGGATTGGCTGCCTAAAATCTGTTAATTCCCTACTCATTTCCCTCTCGCAAAAAAATTATAATCTATGCCTAATGTGTGTATTCATCCGTCCAAATGCACGTTTACTGGGAATTCAGTAAAACAATGTAGACTGGATAAACGCAAAAAAGCACAAAATTAATGACAGCGCTTGAGAATTGAAAAGCCATAGATATTCGTTAAAATAGTCGTTTGCAGGCAAGATTTATATTCATTTGTCTGTGATACATAGCTTCCAACAAAGACAGGGAACAACATAACGTCAATCAACTGCATTAAACCAAGTCAAGTCTAACTCTCTCGAGGAATTTTAAAATTTATTATGCTCGACCATGCCGAAATGTAGTAATTATACACCTGGTAGCAGTCCTTTAATGCATGTCATTAAAGTACACCTACTCATTAAAGTACAGGTGTTTTCAGCCAATGGCAACTCAGCTTACAGGTGTTCAGCCAATGACAAGTCAGCTTTGTACCATTATAAAACCGCAAGTATCGATTATTCTCGGATATGCAATCGAAAGAGAATTAGCGAAAAGTCACGGAGACTGGAAATCTAATAATGTCGCAGAAGGTTATGTTCTGTTACTATAATAATTAGCGTTAATTGTAAATAATATTCAAATAAATTCAATTTGTCATCTCGTTTTTCAATGTCGAATTCAATAATCAAGGTTATACCAAGTTTAAAGGGATTACATCAAAGTCAATGACATTATTGTTCCTCGGAAAAAAACCAAATACTTTCGCGTCTGCGCACATCTCACAATTCACGACCTAGAACAAGGTCACTTCCGATCTTGTCAGATACAAATCAAATGTATACATCTGAATAATTTTTCTAGTTAGAAATATGGTCGAGCATAAAGAGTCGTATGAAACTCGCCTATAATGGTAATTAAGAAGCTCGTATGAAAATTATGAAACTCTCTTTCGCTCGTTTCATAAACATTCATACTCGCTTCTTAATTACTATCATTATAGGCTCGTTGCATAATGTACTATTTTACATGCCCTTTAATTTATTTATTTCCCTCATTCATTTTTCTCTTACTTTCTAAAGGTATGTTATTAAGGATTTTATTATCTGTTGATAGCGTATTGCAGTCATGTTAATTGATGCCCATAGGTGCAAGCGCGCGCTTAAGAGCTCAGGAGAGCCTGAGCGCTATACAACGGAAAGGAAAGATACAGACGAAAGAGGCAGTATATGCCGCTTGGTCGAGCTATATTCAGGGATGGCCAGCACTGATTCAATGGATAAATGGAAGAGAATTTATTAAAACTGTATCCACGTTAATTTTTAAATTTGTCTCAGAAGTATAATTGCATTATGAGAAAGTAAGTTTTAATTTAATACTCATTTTCCACAAGTATGTTTTTTTTTTCTATCAAAAGGAATATTTTCCCAACTTTTTTTATAGAAAAGTGAAATTTTCAGATATAGGGCTATTTATTTAGTAGCCTTACAGGTACTGAAATAATGTTTTCGTAAATCTAATATACAGTAAATACGTATTAGGCCTACTGAAGATAGTGTATTGAAAATTTTGAAAATATTCGCATGGAAATTGTTTGTAAGGAAATGAATTAACAAAGCAACTACTGTTACATCATAAGCAAAACATACTTATATGCCTGTGTCTTGTAAAAATGTCAGCTCTATAGTTTCAGCAGGTTTCGAGAAAATAATGTAATATTATGATAGGAAGTTGCTCACCAATATTACCTTAAAAGCATAATGCGATAAGAGTTTTGCTATGGAATATTAGTTACACTTAAAACATATACAGTATCTAGGTAACTTTGCTTTGTACTATAATATTGTTTTGATTAGTTCATTGATTACTTTTATAAGGCTAAAGATACCACCAAGATCAATTCCAACTTATCATGTCATACTCAAGCTCTTTCCTTAATATCAAAGAAAGTAATACAGTATTAATACCGATCACACATCACCGTCCTTCGCAAGTCTTTCGTGGCTCTGACTTAAAGAACGCGGAACTTTACACTCTTTGTCTTTACTCTTTCGAATTCTGCACACCTTAACACCAAATTACCTTTCGTCTCGTTTCTCTTATCTATACTTTAACCACGACGTAAATACGAGATCATTTATCTGTGGCACGCTAAGTATACCTCTTCATAGAACATCTTGTTATTCATCATCTTTTACAATATCCACCTCGCGTCAATGGAATTCCTTGTCACAAAGTATTTGGGGCTGCAAGACAATAAACACCTTTAAAAACAGCTTAAAAGATAACCTTATTAGCATTTCACTCCAATCATACTGATTTAAACTGTAACTAACTACATTGTTACTTCTTTCTTTAGACATAATCCTGATAGTGCTGTATTTTTAAAATTGTCTCATAATAATCTCTTTCTATTATCTAATATCATTTGAAATATATTAACATTCTATGTATTTTAGCTTAATTCTCCTACACAGTTTATTTCAGTGTTTAATTAATAGTTCATAGTATTTTGTTGTTTAATTCGTAAATAACTCTTATATACATGTAGCTCTTATCTAAATCAAATTGTTGAATTCTTTGTAAGTTCATGCATATGTATATACACTTTCTGCTGGTTGAGTGGGAGAGAAGGCCTTACGGCCTTAACTCTGCCAGGTAAAATAAATTATTATTATTATTATTATTATTATTATTATTATTATTATTATTATTATTATTATAGTTGTAGGTACTACGGAATTTATGTGAATATTCCTTCTTAACTCTTTATTATGTTATTAACGTTTAAAAAGCAACTGCAATATTAAGAATTCGGTTTAAATACTTTTGTGTTACAGACAATATAGATAATATCAAACATAAAGAAGCCATATAAAAATAACGACATAAAATTTCACGTTCCGTTTGAAGTTTGTGCACCACTGTTTTCTTAATTCAACAGGCTGCTTATTCCTTCTAGCGTACCTAGCGCTTGATGCCCGCGCACGACGTCAAGGTCAGAAAAATGCGCTTGTTTTGACATCACTGGCGTATTGTATACCTGCCGCCGCGTTGATGCAGCCGACCGTAACTAGAACGTCATGACCGCACTGGTAGAAAAGGTGGGTGGGGTAAGAAAGGGGAGTAAAGCAGTCGCTCTTGGGAGCTACAGTTCTGCAGGTCTGCTCTAGGTGAACATGTGTACTCTTCGGGTGTATAGACGGTAATTATTAAGGAGCGGATTCCTATGTAATTAAATATTATTTTTGCGTGTGATAAAACACAATTAACAAAGTTAAAAATTCCGAACATGAAGTTTCAAGTTTAAAACCCGAATTTTATTTCACATAAATACATATTTTCAGGAAATCTATTATAAACACATAAATCTTTGAGTTTTTTTTTTACTTAAATAATTTTTTTAGAAGAACTTTTAAATATATTATATCACTCAGAAGTACGTTATCGTTTTTAGGAATTCTTGGTTGCTTCGTGTATCTAAGCGCTGTGTGGTGTACCCGTGATCCATTTTCGTAATAGTATCGCCACAGGTTCTGAGAACTGCTAGGCAGCATATCAGTGTTATTATTAGAGAATAAATTAATATGGACAAGGAGGAGAGATCTTGCAACACATAATTAGGGATGTTGATTGTTCCTGAAGATGATTTCATTCCACGCTTTGTTTGTGAAACAGAACAGATAAGAGCTCGGGTATGAACATTATTTAATTTAAACAAATCTCTCGCCTCTCGTTCATGTCTATCGAGTAAGGCAATATATATTGTTGTGATTCTCTGTTATCGGGCTTCGTCAATCGATATCGTTCAAGATATCGTCGCTTAAGAACCAATACCGCGTAACTGACAAAATGTAAATTTTACAGGAGAAGGAAAAAACCGAATAAAAACCATAAAAATAACGCAATAATCTTGAAAAGTGGTGTATGGCTATGAAATAGCATAACTAATTTGTAACTAAGTGAAAATGAATGATCATGGCCGTAGACATTTGGCCATGTCACTTACGCGGTATTGGAACTCTGCCGTTGACTACATTTTGTTAGTTACGCGGTATTGTGGGGCAACTTTAGCAGCTTCAGGACACATGCTGACGAGCGTTTTCTTTGCGTGAAAACTGCCTTCTGGAAATATTATTCGTGCTCTTGTATATGTCAATATGTTATCTGAATTGTTGTCCTACCATCTGACTTGAGGTCAAGGTCGATAGGCTGTAGCTTGAATCAGCACTAGATTACGTTCCAGACAATGATTGCTGCATTCTTAGTCAATCAAATGCTGAAACTATGGGAAAGGAAAAACGAAGACACAGTTCAATGTTTATTGTTATAATAATAATAATAATAATAATAATAATAATAATAATAATAATAATAATAATAATAATAGGGACCGATGGCGGGCTTATGTGAGGGCGGCAATGAACCTTCGGGTTCCTTAAAAGACATTTGTAAGTAAGTAAATAATAATAATAATAATAATAATAATAATAATAATAATAATAATAATAATAATAATAATGACAATCTGATACCAGATACTTTACTTTCACACTACGTATATGAATAGATAAGTAGAATTGTTGCTAAAACGTTGCTGACAAATATAATTTTATAATAAAATAATTAATAATAATAATAATATTATTATTATTATTATCATTATTATTATTGACAATGGACTTGACTGACTTGCGAATAATGAAAAGAAAATCATATAAAAATATAATAATGATGACAATTTTTCAGGCACAATTTTCGTTAAACACAATAAAGAAATAATTATAGGCCTATGCTGAAATCACAAAAAGTAATCATTGAGTAACCCTAGTGTGGAATACTATCATAAAAAGTTTGGCACAATCGGTTCTATATACAATAATGTGACGGTAATTTAGGCAGGCTACTAATGCTCTTTTTTTTTCTGTGCTTTTGCACGAGAACATGACTTTTTTTTACTGAAGGGACGCCATCAGTACTATTAGCTAACCAATATTGCATAGTTCATTCTTTAATTCCCATTGTACACAGAAACATCTTTTTGCAAACCTGAATTTTTTTCTCATCAACTTTTAGGTTGTGGACAAATGTTCTCTTTCTTCTCGATTCAGAATTTGTACCGTCAGGTCTTTTCGTAGATATGATACGTAAACGGTCCTCTGTTCCCAAGTCATAGATTTCCAGAATGCCTGAAAGATGTCTTCTCTCATTAGAAATTAAATTACAGCCCATTACTTTCGAATTTTGGCACATTTTATAACTACACTCTGGCCCCAAATTCCTTGCATCTCTTTCCGTATCATGTGTTACTTTGGCATCTTTCGATCTCTTGTAGCTAAGATAAGCTTCCTCTTCCATTCTAAGTTTTCTATTTTTCATTTTCTTCCACTTACCCTTTTGTGGCTTTGAACTTCTTTTTCTTTTCTGTCAAATTTCCATGAAACGCTTGTAGATTCTTCTCTTTACCTTTTTCTGACGAATGTAAAGATGTAGAATAAGTAACACAAATTCTTCGGGGTCGTCTACATATGAAGACGCTTCCGAAATTTGGTGTAGATCCTTCATTGACATGGTATTGTCTTCAGTTTCTGTCCTATCCTATTTCTAGCTGTATTATTTTAATAGCGTTGCTTTAAATCATACCAGACTGCATAATACGATCATAACATTACCGGTAACACTGGACGGATAATCCCTGATCTGCAGCACCCCATTTCCAGAAGGACGGTTTTCTTTTGCATTTGAATTATCAGGCAGTACACCTACGAATAAGATGAGATTACTAGTGTTTATAAATGTGATATAAATGGCTTAAAAACATGTGTAGTAAATATTATCATCAATTTAGATCTTCCTCATACCGGAGGAAATGGAAGGAACCAAGCTCAGCACCACTAAATGTAGCACAAATTATTTTAGCGGCCCCATTCATGATTATTTATATTAAGTACTTAAATTAAGTTTGCTGTTATGATTCCGTAACTGAAGAAAAATAAACGATTAATAACTGTGATACTTCTTATGCCATACCTTTGTCAATGTTCACAGAAGTTTCTCCCGTCTTGAATGCAGAACATAGCACAGATAGGATTTCGTTCTCGCTAAACTGACTGTCGTCTGATTCATTGTCCATTTCTTTTCTTGTATCTGTAGGCCTATATAATAACAAAATATTAAATGTACTATATTTCAGTGAATGAACTTGGAGATTCTGCGGCAATTCAGCTCAACTAGCATTCAATTGACATTAGTGAAATAATTCTATTATATTTACCTTTTAAATAATTGAAACTGAACACTTCTTTAATCTTCTCAGAATATCACACACTGTTGATACAATTTTACAAGGCAGTAACGAGAACCAGCTTCTGTACTGAGAGCGCGCAGGGAGTAGACATAACAGCCTATCTTCTGTCAGATACGCGGTATTTCCTACAGACTTCTCGTGACTTCAGATACGCGGTATTGTACCCCCCTCCTTCGCACGCAGGCCATTCATGCAATCAAATTTCCGCGCTTGTCAATGCATGCAGATGACAGTGGAGGTACCATCTGTGCAAAAAAACAGTTTTGACCAAAAATGTCAGTTACGCGGTATTGGTTCTTAAGCGACGATATACTGAAAGATGGTTGTTTAAAAAACGATTTGGCTTTCCTATTAGCAAATTTAAGCTTTTTGTGTGACGCCATAAAAAAACTCGAAACATCCAAAAACCTGTTGTCTGAAACAGGGAGGTACATGGCGTGGAAATTAAACTAGACTCGCTACCAGGTTCAGAAGAACAATTACTAAGGAACAAATTCCAGAATGTGTTTGGGAAAAACAGTGGATATAAAAAATGTGTGAAGTTGCTCAAGTATAGGAGGATGTGCCTGTAGGTGAAATTGACGGTGTAGGTGTTTGTGACATTCCTCTCTTTAAATATGCACGTCTGACGTCCTGTAATGTGGAAATATCGTTTTCACAGTATAAGTCGTTGTTCAGAGATAATCGGCATGCAATTCTCGGGCAACTGCTAGCACTCAAGTGTGGTTGGTGAGTACCTAGTAACATTTTTTTTTTCAAGCTAAGTAAGGTATTTTTGTCATATTTAAAATAAATATTTTTTTATTTTTAGCAAATATTTTAGTACTTTTTAGCACATAAAAAATAAATATATTTAAATTTTTTAGCACATAAAAATCCGCTCCCTAGTAATTATACACAGTATTTAAAGGGTGTAAATGATATGTCGTTATTGAAGTGTTGTATCTGTGAAGAATTATGTTGTGTCAGTGAAGTGTGTTGTATCAGTGAAGAAGTATGTAGTGTCAGTGAAGTGTGCTGTGTAAGTGAAACGTGTTCCTGTCAGTGAAGCTTTATAGTTTATAGTGGCAGTGCATAGTATTTGAACAGTGAAATGTTTTTGAAGTGTTAGTGAAATCAGGATAGAATCAGTGAAATGTGTCGTAGTTCCATTGCAGTGAGTGAATTGACAGCGAAATGAGTGTAATTTGAAAGGTACTTGTGCAGATATGAACATATCATACTCATGGGTTTTAGTTCGATCTTAGTTTTAAGATGCAAATTAGATTTATTTCAAATATTATTTTAAGTGATCGTTTCATTTAATTTAGTATATTCCCTGTTGTTGTATTATTATTATTATTATTATTATTATTATTATTAATTGTATTTTTAATTAATAAGTTTATTATTGTTATTATTGAGTGTAATTAGTTACCACCGCCACCGGGTATATACCCACTGCAGTGTGAATAAATACATACATACATTGCCTGCCTTAGCACATTTTTAAACTTTTCTTCCTACGCGTCCTTAAAGTGTAAACCTATTATACAAAAATTATCTTAAAATATTGGCAGCACGTCTATAACCATTCAAACCGCGCTTGTATCACTTTAAATTGAATTCAGTGTCGATTCGCGTTTGTTGAGTACGTTAAAATGCCGGTAAAATGATTCTGAGGGCCAATAATTCAATATTGCAGAGCGTGATAAATAAATCACTGCTGAAAACTACATTACCAGTGTTTACAGTTTATAGTTTGCTAACTGCAACAAGATACGGGATGTTTCCCGGACACGAGCTTCCATTACCAGCAGAATAGGTTGTAACCATTTTTCACCACCTCGAAAGTCTTTGTCCAGAGAAGGCGCTACGTTTGCTCTGTAATGTTATTGAATTTAATTCAATGCTGTTAACGAGGGGGATGTTAAGGGGAGGCCCCGAACTGAAAAAGTGATATTTCAGTGCAAATGGTATCATGTTTCATGTTTAAAGAGTATATTCCTACAAAATTACGAGAGCGGTTTCGAAAGTAAGCTATACCTTGAAAGAAGCAAATAAAAATTTTATTCAAGTTGTTTGCAATTGGAGTATAAAAGTACAGTGCATCAGTTATTCATAGACTTCAAAAAGGCGTATGACTCTGTTAAGAGAGAAGTTTTATATGATATTCTTATTGAATTTGGTATCCCCAAGAAACTAGTTCGATTAATTAAAATGTGTCTCAGTGAAACGTACAGCAGAGTTCGTATAGGTCAGTTTCTGTCAGATGCTTTTCCAATTGACTGTGAGCTAAAGCAAGTAGATCCACTATCACCTTTACTTTTTAACTTTGCTCTACAACATCCGTGGCGAAAATGTGATCGTGCGCCGAGCCACTGTGTAACCTGCAACGTGCATAGCACTTATGGAAGGAGGCGGACACCCGAAGGGGAAGTCAAGCAACTGTCTGACTTATTAACGGATTTTTATTTTCCTTACATCAAGCACTCAAATATTATTTTATACAGTACAAGGAAACAAACTGATGTTTAGTACGTGTAACGAAGAAAGAAATGAACAAGAAAACATAGGAGACATTATCACAACCTAAAATTGTCTTCAGAATGTGTCTGCGACAGAGTTTCAAAATCAGGAATTATGTCACTTACTGCCAGTCGTAGTTGATCACGAAGGTATTTGTCTGTCAGTCGTAGTAGGTACTAATTATTTTAAAGTAATAGTCCCTACTCTTTCATTGTTCGTCAAGCATTATTATTTACTGTGACAATTGGTGCACAAATGTTGAAGAAAATATTATACTCCCAATTAATTACATACAGTAGGACATTGTGAAGTTTTTACACTGAAATCATGTCTTTGCTCTATGTCAATATAAGTTAATATTAATATTAATATTAATAATTAATATTAATATTAATAATTAATATTAATATTAATAAATATAAATTAAGCTTAGAATTTAAACTCGCATATAGTTTATTTGAAAACGTTGAGAGCAAGTATCGAAAAATTGGGAGCGTAACACAAAGAAATTAAAAGTGTAGTTCACAAGCTGTGAAGCGACGATATTCTCTTTATGTCAGATTTAAAGATTTATTAATATCAATATATTGAATTGATATTGTGACATGAGATGGAAAATTTGCCATTATATATTTTTCCAGAAAATTTTTCCGCCTTGCAAATAGCTGTTTTCTTCTCTCCTTACAACCTCAAGAGCCTCACATGTATTCCTTACTATATTCTCATCACTTACTAGTTTATGAAATGAAAGTCTTAAGTCGTCTAACCTTTGATGGCTGTGTTAGTACAAACTCCAAAACAACGTCATTGTCAATTACGTTTTGCCGTGAGAGCACTGATTAACAAATAAGAGCTGGCAATATATTTTGAGAACTTTACTAATCTGATCTAAATTGTCACCTCACAACACTATTACCTCGACATAGGCTGATGAAAGCCTTTCATTTTAAAATAATTATTGTTGGCTGAGGAAAACATTGTAACAATTATGTTATATGATTCGTAATTTCTCTTCTCCGTTATCTGTGAACTCCTCACTTTATTTATCATAACTCATTCACAGACACAGCCAAATCGGCACTCGTACTGAAACTGTGTTACTGAAACAAAAGCTGCTGCAGGTATTGTACAGCCCTGTCGCGTCCCCCTCCAAGGCGATTCACTCCCTTCAGGTAGGGGAATAGAGAGTGCACATCGCACAGAGACAGTTGCACAATGTGCGCGACTGCGCAATGTGCAGGGTTTTGACTTGCCTGCTCTACATGTACCTTACTTTTGGATCCGACCTTTCAGGTTACAAGCGTAGACTAGCTAGCGCGTAATCTCGGTTCTTTTCAGCAAAAAATAGCTTCTGAGCAGCCGACTATACCAGGTATGCTCATTCTCTGACTCACGATTAAGTTCTGTAATCACAACCTTCGAATGTACAGCGTGCTGTTCCCCGTTCGAAGCTCGACGGATGGCTGCGGAAGGCAGTTCAAGTACTTCGTAAACGCACGAACAGTGCGGGACAAAGACACAGTCAAAACCTTCTGTGGGCAAACGATCATTCCGTACAGTGTGGGAAGAAGACTATTTTTGTTGTACGTTCGGTGAAAACGGAAAGTGATTACTATATTGTAAGGTACTGTCAGGAATACTACTGAGCAACATAAAACTACATTATAGGCTCTGCTACCCAGAACATGCAGAAGTGACAGGGAAGCTGTTTTCTCTAATATAGACTACTAGTGGCTTGTGCAGCAAATACTGCTGCAAACTAAGTTCGTTAGACGTTCAAATAAAAATTTTTCAGATTTATTTTCAATGAAGAATACTTGTCTTTTTGATAGTTATTTGCTTCCATAATAATGAAACATACTCCCTCTGAATGAATATTTTAGGCCAAATACTTTTCCTTGAACCTATCCAAATTCAGTTTTTGAGTTTCAACGCGAAAACGCAAGTATCAATGTCAGGACGATAGCAGTAGCTATTTCAGGTCATTGTGGATTGTAGGCAAAGGTTAAAAAAATGTCAGGTTTGCTAAGCTTTCGAACAATAGCATTTTCGTATAGCTGCTGCATGTAGAACTTGAAATGTAGAGAGTAAAATCATTTTATCCTACTAAGAGATGTTGCTGAAATGATCTGGAAACTACAAAATTTTCTAGGCCTCTTATTTTATCAGTAAGTAATACCTTTTGATCTTTCCTTAGGAACTGTAATTTTTGCGCTCTCTCGAGCCAATACTGAAGACAATGACACATATTAATATCTATACTACACCGCCATTAAGTATATGAAAAAGACCCAACCCCACTGGGTTAATAAGTATAAAAATATTTGATTTTTAATAACAATATTACTATCTTACTTACGTTTTGTAGTTATATATAGCAGCCACTCAGTAAATTATAGAAACGAAGATCTAAATTAAGATATTCTCTACATTTACTTACATAACCACAAAACGTTTCACTTTCATATCATCAATATAGCATCAATATTATGTACGATTAATGAAAAATAGATGCATCATGATATTAACTATAATAATATTTAATTTCTGATGGTAATAATGTCATCAAACCACCTCAAGTTTCGTAGATTTGAATATCCAATACACAGCTGTACTCAGAAAATTATACACTGCAGAATCAGTTTTTAATAACAAATTGAATTGAGCTCTAAATATGTCGGCAATCTGCAGGTCATGGCCTTCGTGTAATGGCCTATTGTTTATTGTAGTGTGTGTTTTGTTCTGAAATTCAATCAAGTCGGTCGTGATTGAATAAAATTAGTTCTCAAAACTGACAACAGATGGATTTTGGAAAATAGGAAAATTATGTAGGAAAATTGACAATTCACTGAAAACTACTACTTTTCCGAAAAACTTTAGGTTCCAAGCTTCAAAATGAGGGGCCATTTATTAAAATCCGTTCAGCCGTTTTCTCGTAATTTCCATTACCAGTTCAAATTATATATATACATTTTCATATACCAACCTTGTTATTATTATTATTATTATTATTATTATTATTATTACTATTATATTATTACTTACTTAATGGCTTTTAAAGAACCCGCAGGTTCATTGCCGCCCTCACATAAGCCCGCCATTGGTCCCTATCCTGAGCAAGATTAATCCAGTCTCTACCATCATATTCTACGTCCCTCAAATCCATTTTAATATTATCTTCCCATCTATGTCTCGGCCTCCCCAAAGGTCTTTTTCCCTCCGGCCTCCCAACTGACACTCTATATGCATTTCTGGATTCACCCATACGTGCTACATGTCCTGCCCATCTCAAACGTCTGGATTTTATGTTATTATTATTATTATTATTATTATTATTATTATCAGACCTATTATTATTACTATTAGCCTATTATTGTTATTGTGGTGATTTTATTCCAGCAGAAATAGATATTTTGATAAAATAATTTTGCAGGGGTTCAACGTGCACTAGCCTATGTAGTATGTTGGGAATTAGATAAGGCACTAAAACCCTTCACGGATGGTGAACTTGTAAAGAGATGTATGGTTCCTGAACAAGATATAGTTAATTATGTCTCTGTACTGCAACAGTTCAAATGCGAATTCACAGAACATAGATTTAGTGATTTTAGACGTATGGAGAGTGATATTAGTATTTTTGCTAATCTTTTCATAAATTTAGTACAATCCGTGAGAGTGCAGTTCCAGGACGAGTTAATTGATTTACTAAGTAACATAGAATTCAGAACTAAATGCAGAGAATATGACTTGACAAGCATAGAATTATTTAAAAAATAAACAAAACTAAATATTACAAGGTGAGCTTATTCGTTGCCACTATGTTAGCTACCTTCGCCTCGACATATGTGTGCGAACAATTATTTTCGAGAATGAAGGTTACTAAATCCAAACATAGGTCCCAATTAACAGATGAGCATCTTCAGCGCATTGCAGTAAATTCGTTAGAAATAGATTCCCGATTACTTGCAGAAAAGAATGCACATGTTGAATAGACCGCAAAGTAGACTGTATGGTGGAATATGAAAATGATATTATCTATGATATTATTATATCATAACTATATTAAATATAATAAATAATGTAATAACTGAATATTACAGTGTATACTTTTTCCTTTTCAAATTCAGTTTATTATCCGTATTTGTAAGAGTGTGAGAACTATGCTATGGGCGGTGCTGCAATGTAGTTGCGGAGCCCAGTCCGTACACTGTGTGTGTTATGCAGTGCAGCATCATCCGTGTAAACGGAGCTTTTACAATTTTGAGCATACTTGGAGGCGTCTTGGGGAATAGTGACAGTTCTAGCGATAGGAAATTGGCAAGTCAAAAGAAGTACGTACTTTTATTACGTGTTGGTGGAGACCGTTGCCTACACAAGTTCTAGTTATGAATGGGAGAAACAATATTTATACAAAAAGGAAATAACGAAAAATGTTCAAGAGCTTGGAAAGATTCATCACATTGTTCTTCAAAATACCGTAATTCACAGAGACATTCATGCCACCAATTTCGTGCATTGGAGCTGAACATATTCATCAAGGTAGCAACTTAAACAGGAAATTTCATCTGACAATCCTCGATTTAAGCGAACGCTGCGACTGAATCCACAGTAAAAAGCTATTTACATGGATGAAAATGAAAAATATCTTCACTGGAGCCAGCTCTCAAGTCACAATTTAAAATGTACTCTCCAGTTATATACTGAATAGACTAGGATTCCGAATATTATGAAACTCGCTGAGGACCGAGGGAATGTAGTATCCCAGTGATGTCAACGAGAGCGTAAGCGTGCCTCTTCGCCCGTATGCGCTGTTCAGAACACGTACGGCACGCAGATACAGGGACATCATTTTATTTTTACTAACATTTCTGATATTAACCTGGCTATACCTTTGTATCAACGGTTGCTACTCCATTCCAAGACTGGAGTTCGATGGCGTAATATACAAACAAATCACTTTAATAAGTATAGGAGGGAAGAAAAGTAGTTCATCCATTTACGTAAACTAGGAAATATCACGCTTTTGAGTTTTATAATTTTCATTACGTTTTTGTTTAATCTGAATATAGTACAGTATTAACAATGAGTGTTTTTACTCACGAACTGAGCTGTCCATACGGACGTATTCATTATGCAGTGTATATTATACTGTCTACAGCACATTAGCGTACAATATAGAGAATGAAGTTAAATTGAAAAATAATAATAATATGGATATTTAAACACATTTTTCAAAATGGTGGCGGTTCATTTTGATACAGACTCCAGTTCTAATGTGTGTAATTCCAATTACCAGTTTCGTCCTTCGTACTAGTAACTCATGTTGGAATAATTTTGTACCTACTCTGTAAAAGAGTACCTTACGTACTGTAAATTCAATCTTCACTTCTGCCCGATCCGAAAAGATAAAATTACTCAGACATGCTATCTACTGTCCGTCCAAGTGGTTATGTCGCAGGATCGTAGAAAGGAGGGAAATCACGTGACAGTTAATTACTTAACGAGGCCCTTTTATTTAAGTTATTTTAAACAGTTTTATGAGTATAATATTACGTAGATGTCCAATTCCTAACAGAAAGTAATGTTCTCAGAAAAGAGATAAGACAGCCCAGCCACTAGCCTTTACAGAGAGGCGAATAGAAGCTGGTGGAGAAAACCGGAATGCGACGTAGGCAAATGGACGACAGTACCTGTGCGAAAATGATGCAATATTGAAAGCTCTTTCCTCATTGGAAAACGCGAACATATTTTTGGAACGTACTGTGACGGTGAGGCTACTATGACTGTATACGCGGTCGTGGATCTGTGTGGAGGACGGTTGAACTTCATTAGTAGAAGGAGTGGGAGTGAAGTAAATTCAAAAACTCAGGTACAATAAAAATTTAAGTAAAAATAAAATGATGTCCCTGTACAAGTCACTGATGAACTGAAGGGTTGTACATACACATTGAGGAGGAAGTCGTTCAGTAAGTTTTAGGCTGACTGGACTCTTGACTTCTTATGAGTGAAAGAGGCGAAAATGTTCTTGTGCGAGATCGTGCGTATTTGCTTGTTTTCCGCACAAAACCAATCCGCGGAAAGTCTAAAATTCCACATTCAGTATTCCCAACCTAACACACATAACAATTTCCCTCTTCTTACCGCTTAAGTGACATATTGATTTTACTGCTTTAGGCTTTTAACATATTATTTTTAGAGACGTTCAATATAGTAATAATTATAAATTGGAAAATTACCACTGCAATTTCACCTAAATTGCACTGTTAATTATTGTTTTTAAATATTTGCAAAAATTAAGTAAACTCTACAACTCCACTGAAGTTACTGCATTCGTGATGCAAGTAAAATTAAGGAAACCGTGAAAAAATCAACAAGATTCCAGACTCATCATAGACTGGGGGGAAAAAAAGACAGACGTATATCACGGCCTGCTGGAATGTAGTAAACACAGAAAACATTTTAAAGCAACAATGTTGAAGATAGATTTTTTTGTTTTGCAAATTTGCCGTCATTGAACAGAAACCAAGATGGAGATTTCATTGCAACTAATTATAAATTCCTCTTTCAGGTATGTAATAAACGATCTTCGCACAAAATAATGTACGATACACGAGCGGTATGTTTTCTTTCAATTCTCGGAAATTAAAAAAGCTCAACTTCGTTTCGCTTCTTCAAACTTTTCCTCGAACATGAAAACTTCAACATACCGCTCTTGTAACGAATATTACTATTGTATGATATATGGAAAGAATTTAGTTACGAAGAGAAGCAATGTGAAACGCCTGAAATTATTAATTGATGTACATAATGATGTATTGAAATTTTGTTGCTTCATTGACATTAAATAATAATAAATATATGTTTAGATGTACTGCAGAGGTTCTTCATCGCTGCATTGCATTTAAGTTTACAGAATAAAGTACAAAAAGTATGGATGCTAATAGCGTAGACTCGTTATGAATTCTGTCTAAAAATTGTGAAGATATGTCGTCTATAGATTTTCAGTTTGTCCTTTGGTTAAGCCGAGGAAAAGTTCTCTCCTGGTTCTTTGAATTGCGTGAACAGAGTCAAGTTGGAAGTTCGCTTTGCCTGGTAATACAGGGACATCATTTTATTTTTACTAACATTTTTAATATTAACCTGGCTATACCTTTGGATCAACCGGAAACACGTTTTCTACCCCTTTCCACGACTGGACTTCGATGATACTGGCGTAATATACGAACAAATCAGTTTACTAGGTATAGGAGAGAAGAAAAGTAGTTCATACATTTACGTAAACTAGAAAATATCACGCTTTTGAGTTTGATCATTTTCATTAGGTTTTTGTTTAATCAAAATACAGTACAGTATTAACAATGAGTGTTTTTACTCACGAACTGAGCTATCCATTCGCACGTATTCATTATGCAGTGTATATTATACTGTCTACAGCACATTAGCGTACACTATAGAGAATGAAGTTAAATTGAAAAATAATCATTATATGGATATTTAAACACATTTTTTAAAATGGTGGCCGTTCATTTATATTCAGGCTTCAGTTCTAATGTGCATATTATCGCACTATAGACTATTGTACCTAATTCCAATTACCAGTTTCGTCCTTCGTACCAGTAACTCATGTTGAAATAATTCTGTACCTACTCTATAAAAGAGTACCTTACGTACTGTAAATTCAATCTTCACTTCTGCCCGATCCGGAAAGATACAATTACTCAGACATGCTATCTACTGTCCAAGTTGTTATGTTGCAGGATCGTGACAGTTAATTACTTAACGAGGCCCTTTTATTTAAGTTATTTTAAACAGTTGTATGGGTATAATATTATGTCCAATTTCTAACAGAAATTAATGTTCTCAGAAAAGAGCTAAGACAGTCCAGTCACTAGATGGCGAATAAAAGCTGGTGGGGGAAACAGGGATACGACGTAGGCAAATGGACGACAGTACCTTTGCGAAGATGATTCAATATTGAAACCTGTTTCGTCACTGAAAAACGCGAAGATATTTTTGGAACGTACTGTTCACTATACCGTAAGGCTACTATGACTGTATATGCGGTCTTGGATCTGTGTGGAGGACGGTTGAACTTCACTAGTAGAAGGGGTGGGAGTGAAGTACATTAAAAAACTCAGATACAATAAAAATTGAAGTAAAAATAAAATGATGTCCCTGTATATCCAGGGTACGAATATTTGTGGCGAAAATTATTTCTATATTTGGCAGTAAACACGTATGTGAGCAATTTCCCTCAATTATGAATATTATATTATTATGAATATTATTATAATATATCTGTTCATAGTGTTCTGCCCAAGGGCTGATCTTTCGCTGCAAACCCAGCATTCTCCAATCTTTTCTCCTTCCTCTTACCCTTCGCATATATCTTAATATTGTCTGTCATCAGACAATTTTTCTGCCCCGAACTTTTCTTCCGTCCACCATTCGCATTCCTTCTGTGAATCCTTCAGAAGGCAGTTTTTTCCTTAGCCAGTGACCCAGTCAATACTAAAATACTGTATGTATATTTATTTATTTATTTATTTATTTATTTATTTATTTCGCTAAACTGGAGAATTCCCACGGTATCTTTGACCCGTGCCGTTGCGTTTAGCACCAAATTTAAGTAAATACACAATCTTGCCAACATAAGAACACGATGTTGGTGTGTGGCGTCGTTGGAGGGAGAAATTTGTTTCTTTTCTCTCTCTACCTCCTTCGTTCTGAACATTACAGAGAGACAGCACCACTGTTAGCTACAAGATATATTTGCGCAAATATACTGAAGTAGATTACGTGACCTATTACGAGACAAAACAGTTTTGCTATATTTCTTTTTTGTATTAAATGTTAAGCACAGGAACGCCATTTCGTAATTTTATTTAAGAAACAAGCCAAACAAATTATCTTTGCATCAAAAACGGATGCTCCCTGGACCAAATTATCGTATTTTATAATTGTTTGAATGCAACAGAAGCCAGAAGTCTTGCACTTGACTAATGCAGTGAATTATTTAAGAATATAGTCGCGAATTTTACTACCACCATTTCGATTGTGTTTTGTTTGGCACGGCTCCGTACGGCCTGGTGACTAGTGGCCAGCGAGTAACATCGACTATCGACATTGCTCTGCCGTGGGTATTATCCAGTTGTTCCATTTATTTATTTATAAGTCGTATAAACATTTATATTTGAATCAATTTTTTGTTCAGTATTTATATGTACCTCTGTTCTTTTATATACGTTAGAAAATACGTACAATAAATAACTTACTTTAGTTACATTACAATGAGGGGAGGTGCTCTAAGAAGAAGCCTATATATTCAATGGTACTTTTAAGCCCCGAAAGCTGTATACAAATTTAATTAAATGCATTCAGTTTGCAACCAGCATTCAGAAAGTATTTCACTCCTTTCAATGTACAGAATAGCCTATCAAGTTTTCTGTGCATAAGAAGCTACAGATTATATCAAGGTCAATGACATTTGTTTCTCGGAAAAAATCAATACTTTCGCGTCTGCGCACATCTCACAATTTACGAGATATTGCACAAGGTCAGTTCCGCTTCCCAGTCAGATACGAATAACATGAATACTTATGAATAATTTCAAGTTAGTATTTTAATCTTACCTGTCCTCGATTCACTCAGAAGTTACTGTAATAACATTATAGCATTATGTCCATCTAGACAAACGACACTTTCCAATGGCGAATTAATAATTAATTATACAAATCGGTTAATTTAGCTTCCGACATTACTTCATACAAACACAGAAACATTCTCTGTAGGCTATGTTTCATAGCTTTCGATTAGTGTTCTCCAAGACCCCTTATAGATGACGTCATTTGTTTTTTATTTCTTTACACCGCCTTAGATGGCGTTGTTATTGTAAATTTGACTCATTTATCTCATTAAATATCGGTCCATCAAAATTTTGCATAGAACAAACTTTTAAAGAGACTTTTGTTATGTAATAATTATTCATGAAAATTAATAATAAGGGAGATATTTTGATTTATTTAATTTAAGCCCCCTTATAACCCCCCTTTAAATAAAATATTTTGAATGCCATATAGCCTAAATTCTAAGTTACAACGAACTTCATTTATATTCCAATTTTCATATAAATCGGTTCAGCCATTATCGCGTGAAAAGGTAACAAACATCTAGACAGACAGACATACAAACAAAAATTTCAAAAAAGCGATTTTCGGTTTCAGGATGTTTAATTATACATGTTAACACCAATTATTTTTGGAAAATCGAAAATTACCTACCAGAAAAATTTGGGTACAGATTTATCATTAGTATAGATTTATAAGCAGTATAAAATGTTTATATTTGAAGCATTGCTTTGTACAGTATTTATATGTAAATCTGTTCTTTTATATACATTAGAAAATATGTACAGTAAATAACTTACTTTAGTTACATTACAATGACGGGAGGTGCTCTAAGAAGAAGCCTATATATTCAATGGTACTTTTAAACCCCGATAATATACAAATTTAATTAAAAGCATTCAGTTTCCATCCAGCATTTAGAAAGTATCTCATTCCTTTCAACATACTCGAAACAGTGTTCGAATCCTATAAAATCTGCTCTAATATTCCGAACCTGCTAGCGTAATGTTGAAGTATTCTGGCCCTCTTCTGAGAATACAAAAAACAGTACGTAACACACTAGACTACACTTTGTGAAAACACAGATTGCCCTACTTCAAGTCCTGCATCTCTTCTCCTACGAACAAAATAGTAACATAGCTTCGTCCCATATTTATTCAATTATTTACAACAAACGCCATGATCAGTCAGAAGTTTTTTTCTTCTGTTTTGAGACTCGATTCGTTGCCCTCGCTGTGTTCAACCTGCACACACTGTTCCGAAAGTTGGTATACAGTACCTTCAATGCAATAAAGAAAAATGTCAAGTTAAAAAAAGCAACACTCCACTTTTGTTTAGCTGTTAACAATTTAAAGAGCCACCGGCGTGGCTCAGTCGGTTAAGGCGCTTGCCTACCGGTCTGAAGTTGCGCTCGGGCGCGGGTTCGATTCCCGCTTGGGCTGATTACGTGGTTGTGTTTTTCCGAGGTTTTTCCCAACCGTAAGGTGAATGTCAGGTAATCTATGGCCAATCCTCGGCTTCATCTCGCCAAATACCATCTCGCTATCACCAATCTCATCGACGCTAAATAACCTAGTAGTTGATACAGCGTCGTTAAATAACCAACTAAAAAAAAAAAGCAATTTAACGTCGGTATAATGTATTACTTATTCTTATCAGAGAACCTCGTCGTCCGTTTAGGAACTACTCTTACGTAATGCTCTTTATAATGTCAGGAAAGCACGATTTAGAGTTGGTTAAATATTAATGAAGGGGAAAATCGTGCAAAATATGAAAATAATATTAGGATTATTTTATGAAATGTGTAGATTTTACCAGCAAGTAAAGCGATAGGTTTGGAAGTAAATCCCGAAAAGACAAAGTAAATGATTATGTCTCGTGACGAGAATATTGTACGAAATGGAAATGTAAAAATTGGAGATTTATCTTTTGAAGAGGTGGAGAAGTTCAAATATCTTGGAGCAACAGTAACAAATATAAATGATACTCGGAAGGAAATTAAACACAGAATAAATATGGGAAATGCCTGTTATTATTCGGTTGAGAAGCTTTTGTCATCAAGTCTGCTGTCAAAAAATCTTAAAGTTACAATTTATAAACCAGTTATATTACCGGTTTTTCTTTATGGTTGTGAAACTTGGACTCTCACTTTGAGAGAGGAGCAGAGATTAAGGGTGTTTGAGAATAAGGTTCTTAGGAAAATATTTGGGGCTAAGAGGGATGAAGTTACAGGAGAATGGAGAAAGTTACACAACACAGAACTACACGCATTGTATTTTTCACCTGACATAATTAGAAACATTAAATCCGGACGTTTGATTTGGGCAGGGCATGTAGCACGTATGGGCGAATCCAGAAATGCATATAGAATGTTAGTTGGGAGGCCGGAGGGAAAAAGACCTTTAGGGAGGCCGAGACGTAGATGGGAAGATAATATTAAAATTGATTTGAGGGAGGTGGGATATGATGATAGAGAATGGATTAATCTTGCTCAGGATAGAGACCGATGGCGGGCAATGAACCTCCGGGTTCCTTAAAAGCCAGTGAGTAAGTAAGTATTCAAACTTTGAAAATCACTTTTCGAAGTTAACGCACTTCGTCCACCCATCCGCCATAGCTATATTTATATAGAACTTTACAATATCTCCCTACACAAAAATCCATGTAACTGTAGTAAACAAACCCACAACGCGCTATAAACACGTCTAGGACGAAATTCCTTGAGTAAAGCAGCAGATATACATGACGCACCGCCCTCGTGTTGTATATATCCCCCTCTACCGTACTTGCTTACAGTAAAATGACATCCTGGCATTCGAAAACGAAGCGAGCAGACTTGCCACGCTGACCAGGGCAATTCAATATAGAATCTCTCAACACGAGTTACACATAACATCAATTCGACGCGTACCAACTTGAGACCTACCAGACTAGCATGCTTCTCTAAATTGTACCAATCTTTCTTCAAGCCGTCACACGATACAGAGCTCAGAAAACTTCACTAACGTGTTCCTTACAACCCAATGTAGCTGAATATTACGACTATTTAGTTCTAAATTAAATGACTGTAGCCTACCTAATTTTAATAACTTTTTTTAATATAGTACCACAGTCTACTATATACAGTCGCGAATCTTGAGGTGATTTTTTGCAAATCTCGTGATAAAGCGCTCCAAGCGGTTAGCAACTAGAAACAATAGACTGTCCACGGTCGACTTTGGACTGTGTCGTATTTCCATCGAGTGCTAGCTCGTTGCGTATTTCACATTGATGCTTGTGAAATGTTCGTTATTGGTTGTAATGAAAATGTTAATGGCTAAAATACAATAATTGGAATAATAATATTTTACTAGAGACGTAGAAATATTAAGTTTGTTTTAATGAAATTTATTGATCACGTTTTATTTTCAATTCTGGTGGGATTATTATTGCTTAGGCCTACGATTTTTTTTCGAAGGATATGTTTTTAATTATAGCTGTTAATTTTGTTGTTATTTTTATTTGTTACTTTACTAGAGATGTACAAAAAGTCTGTTACAATAAAATTTATTGATCACGTTTTATTTCCAATTCTGGTGTGATTATTATTGCTTAACCTCATCCCACTTTGTTAACTACGTAAGCCTACACTGTAAGTACCGGTACACGTAAGTTACTCCATTAATTCATATTTCCATTATTATTGTTGTAAAGGGAAATGAAAATTAATATTTATTGGTTTCATAGTTAATTAATTTCATAGCTATAATCGTGAATGAGTGAAGCGATTATACTAAAATTCAGTTCGTATTGCACAAACAAAAATAATATTAACCTATTTCTTGCAGGTATCTTCGAGTTTATAGTGGAATTTAATATACTTCATTAAAATAATAAATTAACTTTATGCATTTAATATTTCAATAATGGAAGGAAGGTGTTAATTTCTCTAAAAGAACACAACGAAAGTGTAACATTTTGTCGTCTACTAGGAGAGAGATCTGCGATGATGAGGCGATAGTAGCGATCCTAGTGGTGGGCAACTCCCCATGTTTGCATTTTTACTACAAATTGAGCTTCGCGACTGTATATAGTAGACTGTGATAGTACTGTCGATGTCATTTATATGACTATGCAATTGTCTTCTTAGATAAATTCTTCAAAAGCTTCCCATCCCTTTTAAGTAGGGTTGCCAACTTTTTTTGAAGACTATTACTAGGGAGAGGATTTTTATGTGCTAAAAAATTTAAATATATTTATTTTTATGTGCTAAAAAGTACGAAAATATTTGCTAAAAAATAAAAAAAAATATTTATTTTAAATATGACAAAAATATCTTACTTAGCTTGAAAAAAAAAATGTTACTAGGTACTCACCAACCACACTTGAGTGCTAGTAGTTGGCCGAGAATTGCAGTGAACAACAAAGGTCATCTCCAAATTCTTCATCACAAATGCATGCCGATTATCTCTGAACAACGACTTATACTGTGAAAACGATCTTTCCACATTACAGGACGTCAGACGTGCATATTTAAAGAGAGGAATGTCACAAACACAAACACCGTCAATTTCACCTACAGGCACATCCTCCAATACTTAGGCAACTTTACACATCTTTTTATATCCACTGTTTTTCCCAAACACATTCTGGAATTTGTCCCTTAGTACTTGTACTTCTGAACCTGGTAGCGAGTCTAGTTTAATTTCCACGGCACGCAGCTCTCTGTTTCAGACAACTGGTTTTTGGATGTTTCGAGTTTTTTTATGGTGTCACACAAAAAGCTTAAATGTGCCAATAGGAAAGCCAAATCGTTTTTTAAACAACCATCTTTCAGTATATCTTGAAGGATATCGATTGACGAAGCCCTATAACAGGGAATCACAACAAGATATATTGCCTTACTTGATAGACATGAGCGAGAGGCGAGAGATTTGTTTAAATTAAATAATGTTCATACCCGAACTCTTATCTGTTCTGTTTCACAAACAAAGCGTGGAATGAAATCATCTTCAGCAACAATAAACATTCCAAATTATGTGTTGCAAGATTTCTCCTCCTTGTCCATGTTAATTTATTCTCTAATAATAACACTGATATGCTGCCTAGCAGTTCTCAGAACCTGTGGCGATACTATTACGAAAATGGATCACGGGTACACCACACAGCACTTAGATACACGAAGCAACCAAGAATTCCTAAAAACGATAACGTACTTCTGAGTGATATAATACATTTAAAAGTTCTTCTAAAAAAATTATTTAAGTAAAAAAACTCTAAGATTTATGTGTTTATAATAGATTTCCTGAAAATATGTATTTACATAATTTTTTTGTAAAAATATGTGTTTTTATGTGAAATAAAATTCGGGTTGTAAATTTGAAACTTCATGTTCGGAATTTTTAACTTTGTTAAATGTGTTTTATCACACGCAAAAATAATATTTAATTACATAGGAATCCGCTCCTTAAATATTACACTTTTACTACGTCACACTATTTTTGACCAATAAAACGGTTCGAAAGGATGTCTTTCAACCAATCATGGCTGCTTATCGCACAATTTTATCGCGTCCCTAGCATTTGTTTAATCTTATCGCGTCCCTAGCATTTGTTTAATCTTATCGCGTCCCTAGCATTTGTTTAATCTTATCGCGTCCCTAGGATTTGTTTATTTTTATCAATACTCTAGCATTTGTTTCTTTGTTTGCCAACATTTCAAACTACACTGGTCTGGACGTCAAACAACAAAAAATTACAAACCACTCCAGTCGATGCACAGCACTTTCAAATATGACTCGCATTGGCATTCAAGAACAAGAATTAATAAAGATCACTGGTCATAGCTATGCATCTTCCCTGAAACCCTATTTACAAACAAATGAAGAGCACCATTCGAAAATCCTGAATAAGTTTAGGAATACACCATGTATAGTTTCCCTGAAAAAGGATGAGACGATTGAATATTCCTAAGTCTCAGATGTGAGACACTGCGCATGATCGGAGACCAGAGCACCGATACACAAGATAACGAATATTGAGTTACTTAAATTCAGACTATTTGGTTTGTTACTAGCATCGTTCCGAAATTCACTTCAAAAACTGCAAAAAAATATGATAATATTACGTAAATGAAAGATAAATATATACATAAATCGTGTAGTTAAATCGACAATGGACCTTCATGACTAGATCGACACTCCACACAGAAAGGAAAGCTTTCATGTCGTTTCAATAGCTCAGACGGTAAGACTTCTGCGTGTTGTGTAGAAGAGTGCGAGTTCGATTCTTAGTCTATACAACGATTTTTTTTTGTCTAAATAACGTTGAAATAGCTAAGTAACGTTGAAATAGAGTTTTACAAAGTCCTGAGATTAAGTGTTAATGATCGCAAACAATACAAAATTAAAAGTTATAATATTATAAACGTTAATCTAATGAATGCATTTATACACACACATATACAATGTAAATGCATATATATTAAAAACTAACAATTAAAGTGAAATTATAAAAATATATATAATAATACACAAACTTTTACAAAGGTTTAGAGTCCTTAGGCTATGTAATTTGTTGAGTAATTATTACAATATTTTATTAATAGCTTTCCCATATGTGTAAGAAATGCACTCGCACAAAACAATTTTTGTTAAAAGTATGGCTTTAGGTTATTTCATTCTCACCCCTTCAGTTAATTTTAACTATTTTATCTACGTGTTTGCAATAGTGTTTAATTTAGTATGCATTCCATTTTATTCATGTTATGATTGAATGGAAAAGCACTGTTGCAGTTATTGACTAATTACACATATTAATACTAATTATTAAATGCATCTGTTAAGTAACCAATTGCAGTATCTTTTGCAAAATCTTGAATGTTTAAGTTGTCAATAATATTTCTGTACTATATACTATAATACGTTAAAAGAATTTGCAATAGATTTGGGATCCTCTACTTTATAATCATTGGTTTTAGTGAAAAAATATTTTCTTTCTTAGGATATCTACAAGTTTAAATTTAATAATATTCCGAATAGATTTAATTGCATTATCTGAATTTTGTACTTTTCTATTCAAATATATTCTATTTCCCTCTTTCATAATTTTTTATAAATTACACTGTACTCCTTGCAGTATTTAAGAACATGAGGATCATTACATTGCAACTCATTACATATAGATTCTTCTTTTTAATACATGATATTTTGAAGTCCCTGCGTTATCTGCATGTTTTTACTTTTGAATTTTTTCACAACATTGAGTGGAGAAAATCCACTGAAGTGATTATGAAATTAAGTGAAAAATGCAATACATTAACTCTTAATATCAGTAGTACCAGTATCATATACGTTTTTCCAAGATTAATTTTGTAGACATAAATGTAAATAATCATTAGATACAACATTTAGGATCCTTTCTTAGTTTTTAAATTAATATTTTGAAATTGTTCAGTGACATTGGAAACACTTAGGATTTGTTTATCATGTTCAGACAAGCCATTGATTATAGGTTCTGTCGAATAGGAATTCAGTCTAATTCTGTGTACAAAACATTTATCAATGGCTGTGCTACTTCAGCTTAGATTTAATTTGATTAGTTTCGCAACAGTTGGACTTCCTGTTATATTCTGTTATTTAGATATTTAATTTAGGGTTGATTTATTAACTCTTACTATGCAAGATGCCTCTTATTTCAATAATTCTATATCACTTTAAATAGTCATTTTCTACACTAAAGTATTATCGTCATCCCTCATTTCTCATCGTAATGGCGAACCGACGTGACATGAGACAGCGAGTTATAGCTCTAGTTGAGGCTGGATATGGGGCTAGATCTGCTGGCCGTTTGGTCGGTGTTCCTGGAAGTACAGCCGCGAGGTGGGTTATCGTTACCAAAATTTAGGGGAGGTCGAAAATCGCCCTATTCCTGGGCGTCCGCGGATTTCTTCATTGGAAGAGGATGCTCTCTTATTCGAGACAGTTCGACAGGACCCCTTTCTGACTGCTAACGAAATAAGAGCAGTATCTAACTTTCCCGGCTCTTCACAGACTGTGATCAGCAGGTTGAGGAACCGCGGTATTAGGAGCCGGAGGGCTGCGCAAATGGAAATATTGGGGGAAGCACAAGCTGTCTACCGTCTTGCCTTCGCTACCAATCGAGTGGATTTCGATTGGAAAAATGTAATTTTCTCCGACGAAACAACCATCTCGAGTGATTACGAAGGTCCTGTCCGTGTCTATCGTGAGGATGGTCTCCGACATAACCAGCGCTATGTGCACCGACGTGAAAGATCGGGGCGCTTTAGCATATCGTGTTGGGGGTGGATGTCTTACGATGGACCTGGCGTTATAGAAGCATCTATGGCCGGTTTAATGCGGGAACTTACGAGCACATTCTGGAAAATATATTCCTTCCCTCCGCCCGAGAACGTTTTCCCGAAGGAACATTGCTCTTCCAGCAGGATAGCCATCCCGTGCACTATGCTGCAAACATTCAAAGATGGTTTCAAAGGAGACCCGAGATCGAAATCATTAATTGGCCTCCTAAGTCACCTGATTTGAATGCCATCGAAAATTTATGGGTGGAATTGAAAAAGAGAAGGATAGTCCCTATGCCCACCGACGCCCTCGAAATCGAGACGAATTGTGGGATCAAGTTGTTGACATCTGAGAAGATCTCGCCGGGGATCAGAACTTATTTCACAATCTCGTGACATCCATGCCGGATCGACTTAGATCTGTAATAGAAGCTGATGGCATGTGGACAAGATTTTAAGTTAACAGGTCTCTTTTTGTTTCTTATGATTTTTGTTTGAGGAAGAATACTTTTAACTTCCAAGTAAGTTTTATTTTTTTGACGAGGTTCAGCCAACTTGTAAAACCCAGAAATTGGGCATAAATTATTCCATATTTTTCGACAAATTAGACAGTCGAGGAACTCTGAACAAATTAATTACACCTCAATAAAAAAAGTTTTACCCTGAATCGAACACGAGACGTTTCGGTTATATAGCGGAACCAACACGCTACTATATGAGCTACCGAGACAAGACAGTGACAGCAGCAGTCCAGAATGTAGATCCCTTAGCAGGCATTTGCCATTCGGTACAGTGAAGCAATGATATTTTGTGACTCGAGCTATGTTGTGAAATCCTGGCCTTAAATGGCAGTCTTCTTCGTGATCCTTATTCTGGTCCTTGTCCTTGTTGTGGTCCTTGTAACAATTCTTGTACTATTTCTCATGTTATGTATCGTTACGTCGATATCGAGTGAACCGCGCTGTAGAACTTTAACTTCCGACGACCAAGAATCGTCTCATTCTTTTTAAGGGTAACTGTACATCAACGAGTTCACTTCTTTTACGTACAGGTCTAATATAACATTAACTGAACCACCAACCACTAAAACATTCAAATTTGAAAATTGTACTTTCAATAATTGTTCCTTTTAAAATTATTCATGTTTATTTCTTATTTCATCGTCCTTAATTAAAAACTTGTCTTGTTTATTTCATCATCCCTAATTAAAACTTTTCTAACACTTGTTTATATTGTTTAGGTTATGTTACAGTTTCTGCTATATGATATTATGGATAGTTACGTATCAGAGATTGTTTAATACTAAGATTTATTGAAAATCATCTGTCAAGTGATATTGATTAGGACTGGGATCGATATAATTGAAGTGGAATGCAACTGTTGTAATAAAAATGAAATTGAATCAACAAAGCGTTCTTGACTAGAGTCTACAGAGTTCAATGAAGATTTCATAGTTGGCATAACCGATAACAAGAAAACAACTGATCATAACATACTGCTGCGCTAGATGTAGCGTAATATTTGTAATGTTGAGATGGTACAATAATACATTTGAAGCCAGTTGTATTTTCGTAAGTAAATTAATATTTTATTGTATTGGAGTACTTCGTTACTTCTAATCTTCATACACTTTCTTCTAACCGTGTAATAGTCAATTAAATCCCACTCTAGTTTTGATTTTCTCTAGATAACTCAAAACCTCTAGTGAGATTACTGTTGATAATATGGGAGACTAAGGAATCGATCGAATTTCATATATAAAATACACAAATTATTCGATTCAGTTACTAAAAAACAACTTTATTCTATATGTCAGCTGCTAGGGTTAAATTAAGAGTATTTGGAGGCAGATTTTATCTTGCGTAATAGTTGAAGTAGACTGCAATTTTCATCTCTGATTTGATCAAATGTGTCGTGCTCAATGTTTCGAACATCTCTCCAATTATTGTTCATGAGATGAAACACCCTCTTTGTATGAGCATTACTACTTGGTATGCTTGGAACAAAACTAGACAGTTTTTCCAAATGTACAACATTAACACGGTTTTTCCAAATTTAGAACATTAACACGGTTTGATTTTACACAAGTGAGCACTAAAACCCATTACTTTCTATAAAGACTGCACATTTTAATGCATCTCTTGAACAACAACATTCATCATTAGAGACCGGATTTTAAAGGGAATCCCTTTTTTATTTCAACATGAAACATGAAATAATTAATTACGACGTTCAAAAGTGTCTTCCATCGACCAAATTATGTGATTTTGACTTCCCTTTTTTTCCCCCCATTGTTAGTCCACATTCCCTTTCTTCCTCTTTTTTTTAACGTCTCTTATTTTGGTCCTTTTTGACATAATATCCCAAACATTAGGTAATTATCCTTTTTTTTCCGATAGGCCTATAACTTCCTAAGCAAGCGAAAATAAATATCCTACTTCTTTCGATTCCAGACATTGAAAAACTAATAAAGTTTGCTGATTTAGAGTTCAGGATAAAAAATAAAATGTTCACCTCTGGTTTCAGTTGATGTTGAGCGGTCATTTTCTGCTTATGTAGACATTCTGCATTCAAAGAGACAGAATCATATTGAAACATATTGAAATGTTGAATGTGATCAAATACAACACTTTCTTTATATTGTGAAGCGATATATATAAGCTTGTGTGTGCTATGTGTATCCATGAATGTGCTGAAGTGTGTTTTCAATTAAAATAGCACCCCTTTGAGGGAGTAACATAGTCCTTTTTGAAGTCCTTTTTTTACTATATCAAATACAACACTTTCCTTATGTCGTGCAGAGATAAATGTAAGATTGTGTGTGCCATGTATATCCATGAATGAGCTGAAGTGTCTTTTGGGGAGTAATATAGTCCTTTTTCCAAGTCCTTTTTTGGCTATAACTTTCCTTCTTTTTGTCCTTTTTTGATGAAAAATGTTCCCTTTAAAATACGGTCTCTATTCATCATACAGCATTGGTATACCGATTCAGTTATTGCAGTGTGCTGGATATATGTCAACAACTGCTAACCTGGATGCGGTATGATGACACGAAATAATTATATATTATTTCAATGTACCGAAGTACATATGATATTTCCATGCAGATATTCCGTTCCATTACTCTTTCATCGTATGATGACGCAGAGTATCTGCATGGAAATATCATATGTACTTCGGTACATTGAAATAATATATATGATATGCGTAAATCACTTCGTGATTTAAGACGGCGCTTATTCCGTCGGATCCCGGCCAACTAGTCACTCATAACGAGTGCACCTCAGCACATGTGTGGACTTCGGTCCTATGTTCATAGACATCTATGACGTAATGCAGAGGGCGGCCACTAGAGATTTGGAACTCAATCAGAGACAATTCTGTCCGACGCCGGGGTTGTATCCGGTGTGGCTTAGTGGATAAAGCATCACCACGTAGAGCTGAAAACCCGGGTTCAAATCCCGGCGCCGGAGGGAATTTTTCTCCGTTCCATTACACTTTCATCGTACGAAATAATTAGTTAACATTCATAAGTAAACCTATAACTAAACATAATTTAATATGAAAGTTATAGAATAGATTTAGATGATTAAAGTAAAATATTAACATTGATTAAAAAAGTTTATGGTAGAAATTTGTCAAAACGAGCAGATAAATAAGTTTTAAAGTGTTAATGGTTATCGTGATTGGTTAAACTTGCACTAAAACCAGACGTAAGTGCAGGTTTTAACCAATAAATTACTGAGATTAATTAGTTTAGGAAATTGTATATTTATTACGTACAATTACTCTTTGTATATCATTTTTAAATTATTAAGTTTGTACTTTTGTGAACTAATATCAATAAATCATATAACATTGGTCTAAAAAAAAAAAAAACCTTTCTGTCTGCTATTGAGGAAATTTCAAGTGTTTTATACTGAAATTGATGCGCTGATTTCAGATCTATGATCGGATTTATCATAGCACGTCAGGTTTTTGAGTTATGGGACTGTAACATTAATTCTAAATCTTACTATTCAGTATATACCTGTACCGTAAAGTCAGAGATATAAATTGAGCTTAGTTTAATATTCTTTGCAAATAGTTATATTATATTATTTTAAATAGATTTATAAGAAGATATACATTTACAATATGTAGTAAGCATTTAAAACTCTGTTAAAAGTACTCGAGACTTTTTTTTCACCTTATGTTGGCATTTCCTGAAGGAACCTCTCACCCTGTTCGTCATAGCTCCGAAATTAGATGGAAAAAAGTAAAGATGTGAATGAAGAAAGTGCATTGTTAAATACATGCAACAACCTAGATTCTGAAATACACTACATTATAAAATGAAATGCAAAGAAGAAAATCATAAAATTTCTAGTATTTTAAGAAGTATAATGCCTGTCTTAGTAAAAAGTTACCGATTATATTGTATAACTCAGGGTTTTGGAGAAACCAAATCTTAAAAGAGTTCACATACAACGGTGTAGGATAAGAAAATAACCTTAAAATCACTGAAATTTGAATGAAAAATGTAGTAGCAACTAATGATGATGTCTTGAAATTTAAGTTTCATAAGTAAATCAGTTTCCCTTAAAAATATCCTTGTATATAGGAAGTACACACTATAGGCAATGGCCAAATTAAAAATCCCGTCTTGTCTCTTAAATTTAAAAATTTTATGAATTGTCCCACTCCTCATGGCATGACCCTTCCGAGATTGTATCAGCGTCGCAGGTGTGCCAGAATTTTGTCCCGCTGGAGTTCTTTTACATTCCAGTAAATCTACTGACATGAAACTTAAATGCCATCGACCTCGGCCGGGATCGAACCCGCAAAGGTCACAGAAGGCCAGCACTCTACTGACTGCGCCACCCAGTCCGACTATATTGTCATCAACCCATATAAAACTTGAGGTGTTCCTGAACACTTCCGTATTCGGTACCATCACTACTAATTTTTTTTTTACTATATCCTTATTTTACATTTATTTTAGTACACTTCTATCCTCTTGCACCACACATACGCTCTTAAGGTGCATCTACACGGTTCAACTTTTCTTTCAACTTTACACATTCAAGCAATGCATGCAATATTGATATTTAATATTAATATACTTCACTGCGGGCTAAAGCAGGGAGATGCACTATCACCTTTACTTTTTAACTTCGCGCTAGAATATGCCATTAGGAAAGTTCAGGATAACAGGCAGGGTTTGGAATTGAACGGGTTACCTCAGCTTCTTGTCTATGCAGATGACGTGAATATGTTAGGAGAAAATACACAAACGATTAGGGAAAACACGGAAATTTTACTTGAAGCAAGTAGATCGATCGGTTTGGAAGTAAATCCCGAAAAGACTAAGTATATGATTATGTCTCGTGACCAGAATATTGTACGAAATGGAAATATAAAAATTGGAAATTCATCCTTCGAAGAGGTGGAAAAATTCAAATATCTTGGAGCAACAGTAACAAATATAAACGACACTCGGGAGGAAATTAAACGCAAAATAAATATGGGAAATGCGTGTTATTATTCGGTTGAGAAGATCTTATCATCCAGTCTGCTGTCAAAAAATCTGAAAGTTAGAATTTATAAAACAGTTATATTACCGGTTGTTCTGTATGGTTGTGAAACTTGGACTCTCACTCTGAGAGAGGAAGATAGGTTCAGGGTGTTTGAGAATAAGGTGCTTAGGAAAATATTTGGGGCTAAGCGGGATGAAGTTACAGGAGAATGGAGAAAGTTACACAACATAGAACTGCACGCATTGTATTCTTCACCTGACATAATTAGGAACATTAAATCCAGACGTTTGAGATGGGCAGGGCATGTAGCACGTATGGGCGAAACCAGAAATGCATATAGAGTATTAGTTGGGAGACCGGAGGGAAAAAGACCTTTAGGGAGGCCGAGACGTAGATGGGAAGATAATAATTAAAATGGATTTGAGGGAGGTGGGGTATGATGATAGAGACTGGGTTAATCTTGCACAGGATAGGTACCGCTGGAGGGCTTATGTGAGGGCGGCAATGAACCTTCGGGTTCCTTAAAAGAAATGTTTGTAAGTAAGTAAGTAATATACTGTATATACGTAGTGAAGGTGACATTCAAAACGGCGCACCATGTAGACACAAAATCTTCATGAATCTTAAGTGAACGCGCGTTTTAAACTTCATTCTTTCAATATACTTCCAGGCTGTATGTGTACGTGCATGGAAAATTGAACTGTGTAGTGAGGCTTTGTAGTCATCGTCAATATTCACATATAATTGTGTCAGTCCCTTCATTTGTCTTTGTAATGTCTTATCTGTAGTAATTGGACGAGTGCAATTTAATAAGATTATTCAGCGAATAAAATTAAATAACTTGCAAAACCCAATTACTTCCGTAAATGATAATTTTATTCTAAAACACAGGAATAAGACATTATTACTATTATTTACTAGCCGTACCCGTGCGCTCCGCTGCACCCGTTAGGATCATTCGTGTTTGATAGAAGGATAAATAGTTTATTATGTTACTTAATTTAAATTGAATTAAAAAATTAAAATGCGATCATTTTGATCCAGAGACCACTCATTTGGTCATAAAAATTAGTTTAGGAAATACAGGAAACGAATATACAGAATAGCCTATCAAGTTTTCTGTGCATAAGAAGCTATTTTAATCTTACCTGTCCTCGATTCACTCAGGAGTTACTGTGATAACATTATAGCATTATGTCCATCTAGAGAAACTACACTTTCCAATGGTGAAATAATAATTAATTATACAAATAGGTTAATTTAGCTTCCGATATTACTTCATAGAAACGCAGAAACATTATCTGTACGCTTTCATAGCTTTCGTTGTTGCTGTCCAAGGCCCCTTATAGACGAAGTCATTTGTTTTTTAATTCATTACACGGCCTTAGATGGCAGTTATTTTAATTTTAAAACTCATTTATCTCATTAAATATTAGTCCTATCAAACTTTTTCAAGGAATAAAACTTATCGCAAATTGTTTTTAAAGAAACTTTTGTTATGTAACATTTTTCACAAAAATCAATAATAAGCGAGATATTTCGATTTATTTAATTCAGGCCCCCTTATAACCCCCCATTTAAATAATGTATTTTGAATGCCATATAGCCTAAATCTAAGTTACAACGAACTTAATTTATATTCCAATTTTCATCGAAATCCGTTCAGCCATTATCGCGTCAAAAGGTAACAAACATACAGACAGGCAGACAGACAGACATACAAACAAAAATTTCAAAAAAGCGATTTTCGGTTTCAGGGTGGTTAATTATATATGTTAGGACCAATTATTTTGGAAAATCGAAAATTACCAGAAAATTTTCGGCTACAGATTTATTATTACTATAGATTACTATTATTACTATTATTATTATTATTATTATTATTATTATTATTATTATTATTATTATTATTCTCGCTGTTATTTATACTCGTTTTAACATCTTTGGCCATATCGCGATTTAATCTTTGGTCGAATTCCGAAGGCCTGTGTACTATTGTTGAGACTGGTTCTATTGTTCTGAACAAGATGGCGACTGTATATGTATTACTGATTTGTTATAAATATGATTTCGGTGATGAATGAGGTCGGTGATATTCAGGGATGTTGTGGCCCGAATTTCCTGGAATTTGCCTTACGGTTGAGAAAAAAACCTGAAAAACATCAACCAGGAAATTCAACCCGACCGGGAATCGAACCCGGGCCCTCTGAGTAAGAGACCAGCATCAGAGTGTAGTATAGACAGTCACGAAGCTCAATACGTAGTGAATATGCATCCACAAATAGTTGCTAACCACCAGGATCGCTAATATCGCCTCATTACAGACAATGCGAAATAGTACCGGCACAGTCTATTGTTCCTAGCACCTTCACAACTCAAGCTTCGTGACTGCATATACTAGACTGTGCTAGCATGCTGGCCCCTACACCACAGAGGTGGTATATTATTATTATTATTATTATTATTATTATTATTATTATTATTATTATTTCCTTGTAATGAAGTTAAAAAAAACAAACTACTATCTGTCACGGCATACTAATAATATTGCCAACTACTCAGAGCGGAAATACGAAAGAACAATATTAACCTCAAAAGTAATATAAGCTGAAATGTTACATTAACAGAATAAAAACACGAAAGGTTTTTACAGACATTTATTTATTACTTGAAGTACAGTTATTGGAAGCGCATGTTTGAATTTGCTGCTAACAGAGAGTGATGACGTAATCACTGCATACTAATAGGATTGCATGTCCAGTATTGTACGAGACATCTCATCAATAAACACAACTGTGATTGATTGATTTTAAGGCGGTTATGAAACGTTATTCGTCAATATCGCAAATTCATCCTGCAAGTTGAATAGTTTTCGTAAATGGCTCATCTATTTACCACACTAACTTTGTTTCACACTTCTAATTGCTAATATAACAACTCTTCATACTACATTTATTCCTAAACAACTACTTTAAAATCCACATCAGCTAATTATAACCTACAGATCTAACCAATACTATCTACCTTACATTTCTCGGCCGTCCTACGTATTTAAATCTATCCTTCTTCATGAGCTACCCTAATGTTTCATTACAATAGCTTTTCACTATTACAATTTTTTTTTCTTCTTAGTAACTTTGTTCCTTCTTCACGATCCTTCATCAACGTTAAACCTGGATACACTCGCGCTATACTTTAACTCACTCGCATTCATATTCTCTAAAGTTAACTCTTCTTTCTTAATGTAGAAATTTATCGACCATTAATTACTTTCCCATCTTACTTCCGGTTAATAGCCACTATTTCAATTTTATGAACTGAATAGATACAATTATTACATATTTAATAAAATGACAACAGTAAACGGAGATATTTACCTAAAATATCTACAATGCATTATGAAGTGTAACCGTGGTACATCTGATTTCGAAGGTTGCATATATTTCGGTATGTTAATTCAAATTTCAAGAGTTACTACTTGTGACTGGGAAAAAAAATACCAGAGCTCTAATTTCCTTTGAGTTATCGACGAATGTTTTTGATACAACACTTGAAATTAGACATTCTCAACCACTTGTTATATTTATGGTTTCAAATTAACAATTACAGTAAATACAGCTTCATACACCATTTTCGGAGTAAAATATACAGGGACATCATTTTATTTTTACTAACATTTTTAATATTAACCTGGCTATACCTTTAGAGAACCGGAAAACCCGTTCGCTACCCCCTTCCACATCTGGAGTTCGATGATACTGGCGTAAAACACACACACACTTCACTTTACTAGGTATAGGAGGGAAGAAAAGTACTTCATCCATTTACGTAAACTAGGAAATATCGCGATTTTGAGTTCGATAATTTTCATTAGGATTTTTATGTAATCAAAATGCAGTACTGTATTAAGAATGAGTGTTTTTACTCACGAACTGAGCTATCCATGCGAAAGTGTTCATTATGTAATGTATATTATACTGTCTACAGCACATTAGCGTACGATATAGAGAATAATGAAGTTCAATTGAAAAATAATCATAAAATGGATATTTAAACACATTTTTGAAGATGGTAGCCATTCATTTTGATAGCCTACAGGCTTCAGTTCTTTTGTGCATATTATCGCATTATAGACTATTGCATCTAATTCCAATTACCAGTTTCGTCCTTCGTACTAGTAACTCATGTTGAAATAATTCTGTACCTACTCTATAAAAGAGTACCTTAGGTAATGTAAATTCAATCTTCACTTCTGCCCGACCCGCAAAGATAAAATTACTCAGACATGCTATCTACTCTCCGTCCAATTGGTTATGCCGCAGGATCGTAGAAAGGAGGGAAATCACGTGACAGTTAATTACTTAACGAGGCCCTTTTATTTAAGTTATTTTAAACAGTTGTATAATATTACGTAAACGACCAATTCCTAACAGAAATTAATGTTTTCAGAAAAGAGCTAAGACAGCCCTGCTTTTACAGAGGGCCGTGCAGAAGCAGGTGGGGGAAATCGGGATGTGACGTAGGCAAACGGACAGTACCTGTGCGAAAATATGATTCAATATGAAAAGTTCTTTCGTTACTGGAAAACGCGAACATATTTCTGGAACGTACTATACTCAGTAACTCAGTGCTGTTTACTATAAGCGGCCTTGATTCTGTCTGGAAAACAGTTGGAACTTCATTAGTAGAAGGGGTGGGAGTGAAGTACATTCAAAAACTCGGGTACAATAAAAATTGAAGTAAAAATAAAATGATGTCCCTGTATAATTTTCACTCCTGTTCATTAAGTCAGGTCAAAAGTTTACTAAAGTATTACAAAGGAAAAAAGTAACAAGAACGCAAGTTTCAGGAATTGAGTGACTGACAAAACGGGACAACGCACTGAAATGATTACATGCATACGTCATTATTGCCATTCTTGATCAATCGTATTATTATTGATCGAATATGTGTATGACAGAGGTTAAGTTGGAAGTTTCAGATTCGCGTTCTATAGAAAAACCAAAATATTGGATTGGTGCGTGTAGCGTTTTTCTCTTCTTTCATTCATCTGCTTTCCATGTTACCATAGCAACCAAGTATTTATTTAAGCTACGAACTTATGCACCAATTCAATACTTATATGTATTTTACAAATAATCCACAATTTTTGTCACTTTCCAAATTGATAAGGTTTTTTTAAACTGATGTTTACAATGTCAATTGCTTGAATTATTAAACAAGTTTAAAAATTAAAACGCACTCCCTCCCTTCGACCTTAATTTGGTTAGTCACATGACTTTTCAGTTCGTATTCTGACGAATAAAACTTGGGCTACACGTCTCTAATATTATTTTCATGTATGAAAAACTTCGTGATAAGAAAATACAAGCATCATGGCTTATAATCAGGGTTGCCAGATGTCCAGATTTGGCGGAACATGTCCCTATTTTCATTTAAAAATCCCGAGTCCCACTTCGATTCGAGGCGGGACGCAAAAAGTCTTTCCTTTATAAGACTGACATTGCTTGTATAATTTTAACGTTACCTAGGAACTATTTTCTTCTAGGCCTAAATAATTACACTGAATTTAAATTAAGTTTCTTAACAGTGTAGGTTTGCACAATGGAAAAAAAAGAATGTTCTGGCAAGTGTAAGGTTTGTGATCGCGAATTCAAAGGTGAATATGATATTACTAAACATTTAAACATCAGAAATGCATGGCACAATGGAGAAAAGCTTGTTGAAAATGTTGAAGTCCAGTGATAATATGTACTTAAGCTCTGAAAATTTACACTGCATATTAAGTGATGGGTTTGGAGCAGTAATATGCTAATTCACAAAATAAATATGGATTTAGGTAGGCCTATCAACAAATTTTATATCTTAATTAATAAACACTGAAATTTAAATTTTGTCACGTGATGCCATATTCTGCAATTGAGGGGTTTGCCGGAAAAAAAGGCGTATACGTCAATATGGCGAATTGAGATACATGCAATCTAAGATTTTAAAACGCACCTGAATAAAATGTTATACACGCACGCAGCCTTGTCCTGCAGGTATGTACAGTACAATCAAAACAAAATTTCGCTACTATAATTATTCACTACATTTTAAACCGTTTTCCCGAAGAAGGGCGTAGAGGTCTATCCGCCTTTCTTCCGGCAAAGCCCTCAATTTGTGCTTAACATGTATTATGTAGCTAATCGGCGATGTATGCAATGGAGGGGGAAAGGAACTGGTCACCATACCCCCTTATCTCCTAGACTAGTTGCCTCATAAGTGGTGTCTTGTTGGTATCACTTGTGAGGTTCAAACCTGTCTACAGATAGATGACTAAACAACAACAATTAATAGTAAATAGCTGAGGAAATCTATGAGATACAACTATTATTAAATCATTAAGTTAATAATTTGGCATAACATAGGCTTATTATTGTCACAAGTCGTTCAGAAAGACGCCAAAGAAACGTGATGTAATTTACAGCCAGATGAATAATGTTTTGGGTCAAGCTTTAGTATCCTACGGCCACTGCCAACGGACTCCTAACGAATATTCACACGTTTATCACTGGGATTGTGGCGCTGGAAATCAATTTAGAACATTTTTATCTCAGCCACGACACATTTCAATTTTTATTGTACAATATAAATGCAATGTTCACTACAAGGACACACTAATTCTTGCAGGTAACACAGAAACAACTCCGGAAACGTAATTAACAGAGTCGCAGTTTCACTTCACTTCCACTAGATGACTCAGAATTCTAGGAGACGATATGGTACAGGTGTAGCAGGGATGCCAATATCGGCAAACGAAATGAAACTGTGAGGAATGTTACAACAGGTGTGCTAAACGTTAGGAATGTAGCAGGTTAGGTTAGGTTAGGTTAGCTTAGGTTTTTGTTTGGTGTGTAAGATAATATGAATGATTACCACAGTTGGCGACACTGTAATCATTCTCCCACTCCACCTCAACGTCACAACGACGGAATATGGCCGCCTTCTTCCTTCAAGTACGACGATTTTCCTATATAAGTAAGGAACCTATTTAGGGCAGGGCGGGTGGGATGGGACCACAGCTCTCTCAGTGATCACATCGAGTTTCTACTACTCCACACTACAAAACTAAGGTATTTTCAGTGTTTGTTTTTAATTTCCTATACCGGCAGTGCATTAATAAAACTTAACCACGTTTTGTATTTGGGAACATGTATCTACAATTTTTTCTTGTTTTGTTTTAATTGCAATTCTGAGATTCATGCTAGTTTGTTCAACTACATATAAAGAGCTATTTTTTTTTGTCCAACCATTAAAACGTCAACTCTCCCCATATTTACATCACTCATTCTTTAAGACGAAATGTAAGTATCGGGTACTGTATATTATGGAAAAAGGATGTCATTCCTTCGTCGATATAAAATCTGGCAACTCTACTTATAATGTCCTATTGAAATATTCTAATGTTTTATAAATAGTTAACAATTTCTTCGCCATTTGAAGAAATATTCGAATAAAAATGCGTTGTTTTGCTATTCACAATATTCAACCACGCAAATTTCATGCGCAATAATTAACAATAGATCCCTATTAGAAACAACAACAACCAAATTTCTAGGCTTAAAAAGTCGATAATGTGTTATATTGGAACAATCATATTAAAGAAATTACCCCCAAACTAAATTCAGCATGTTTTACTATTAGATCTATGCAAAAGATAGTAAATATCAATACCTTAAAAACAATATACTTTGCATATTTCCACTCGGTAATGAGTTTTGGAATAATATTCTGGGAAAATTCCACAGATAGTAACAATATATTTCTATTACAAAAAAGAGTAATTGGAATAATAGTAGGTACCAAATCTAGGGAATCGTGTAGGACTATTTAAAAAAATTATAAAAAAATGCCCATGGCTTGTCAGTATATATTTTTTCATTAATAATCTTCCTCGTACGTAATTAATCATGAAAACTTTGTAACTACTTCATTTAATTTTAGTTTAAACAAACTTCCCCTAAAATAGGGGTTGCCCTGAAGAACAAAGTATATCAAACATACAATTATTAATAAATGCGTAACAGTTTATAGCATAAATACGCGTAAAAAATTACTTTCAAACTCTATCGGCAAGTCTATCGTGCTATCAAAAAGGAGTGCGTTATATGGCTGTAAAAATTTTTAATAGCCTCCCTATGGATATAAAAATGAAACTCAAAACATAAGATTATTTAGGGCCAAATTAAAGAAGTACCTAATTTCTCACGCCTTCTATTCGATAGGTGAATTCATGACATTCAATAACACTTCATGAAATTGATACTAAAACTTTGTGTTGTACCAATAGACTATATTGTAAACTTCTTCTGTATATACAGGGACATCATTTTATTTTTACGAACATTTTTAATATTAACTTGCCTATACCTCTGGATCAACGCCGTTTGCTATCCCCTTCCACGACTGGAGTTCGATGATAATGACGTAATATACAAACAAATCACTTTACTAGGTAGAGGAGGGAAGAAAAGTAGTTCATCCATTTATGTAAACTAGGAAATATTTTCATTAGGTTTTTGTTTAATCAAAATACAGTACTAACAATGAGTGTTTTTACTCACGAACTGAGCTGTCCATGTGGATGTATTATACTGTCTACAACACATTAGCGTACAATATAGAGAATGAAGTTAAATTGAAAAATAATCATAATATGGATATCTAAACACATTTCGATACAGGCTTCAGTTGTAATGTGCATATTATCGCACTATAGCATTTTGTACTTAATTCCAATTACCAGTTCTTCGTACTAGTAACTCTTGTTGAAACAATTCTGTACCTGCTCTATAAAAGAGTACCTTACGTACTGTAAATTAATCTTCACTTCTGCCCAAAAAGATAAAATTACTCAGAATACTATCTACTGTCCGTCCAAGTGGTTATATCGCAGGGTCGTAGACAGGAGGGAAATCACGTGACAGTTAATTACTTAACGAGGCCCTTTTATTTAAGTTATTTTAAACAGTTGTATAATATTACGTAGACGTCCAATTCCTAACAGAAATTAATGTTCTCAGAAAAGAGCTAAGACAGCCTAGCCACTAGCTGGCGAATAAAAGCTGGTTGTTGAAACCGGGATACGACGTAGGCAAATGGACGACAGTACCTGTGCGAAAATGATTCAATATTGAAAGCTCTTTCGTCACTGGAAAATGCGAACATATTTTTGGAACGTACTGTGGCTACTATGACTATATATGTACTGTGTGGAAGACGGTTGAAGGGGCGGGAGTGAAGTACATTCAGAAACTCAGGTACAATAAAAATTGAAGTAAAAATAAAATGATGTCCCTGTATTTCATCTAGACTGTGACTATAAATTAAGACTTTATAATAGTATTAAGTTTTTTGACTTGTTCCATATTCTAGCTGTAAGCAATGTATGAATACTATGGAATGTTAATAAGTACAATACAATACTGATTCTTTACTACAAATTTCAACAACCTATCGGTTCCAAGTTTCAAAGAGTGACATATTTTAACATTTCCTACTCGCTGGAAAAGGCGTAACTGTTGACGTGTTACACGGTAAGCGTCACAAATGCTCGTTTTATACGCTTTAGCATAATAAGTTGGATTGGAAGCGCCTGAACTCACTGTGTGTGTCGAACTTGCGGATGATGGTCTCGATGATCGTTGTTCTCGGAGCTACGTGTCCCCTACGGACCGGCATGACTCTTGCTAGATTCACTCACACACTCACTACATACTCACACGCCCACTTCCACTACACTTTGCGTCCCGTCAGCTGAGCGGACGGCCAACAACTGAACTCCGACAACACTACGACGCGGGGAGGCGTCCGCTCTGTGGAACAGCCGAGACGCCGTTACACGAAGTGTATTCACCCTCTGTACTACGCAGAGAGTACGCATTGCGCGGGGGGAGGGAATAAAAACACTTATGCTAACGTGGCTGTCACCCCATTCCACGTTTCAACAAAGGTGTGATGACCATCAGCAATTTTCAGATCTGGAATCGAATTTAATTAATTGCCAGAGGGGTGGTAATTTCTCTCTTGAGCTAATCATTACAAATTATAGTTAATATTACTTTTTTAGAACTTAGTAAATGTATTTTTACTTTTAGTGGGTTATTTTACGACGCTTCTCAGGTTATTTAGTATCTGAATGAAATGAAGGTGATAATGCCGGTGAAATGAGTCCGGGATCCAGCACCGATAGTTACCCAGCATATACTCATATTGGGTTGAGAAAAAACCAGGGTTTCCAGATTCTCTCGTCAGCAGCGCTGTATTTTAGACGGTACGGAATGTTTCCAGTTGTATTTCAGAAAATATTATTGTATTTCAGATTTGTCAATTTAATTTCAGACAGTATCATTTGTATTTCACATTAGTCAATTAAATTTCAGATACTCAATTATTGTGTTTTAGAAAATATCAATTGTATTTCAGATTTGTCAATTTAATTTCAGACAGTATCATTTGTATTTCAGATCAGTCAATTCAATTTCAGATAGTATCAATTGTATTTCAGAAAATATCAATTGTATTTCAGATTAGTCAAATCAATTTCAGATAGTATCAATTGTATTTCAGAAAATATCATTTGTATTTCAGATTAGTCAATTCAATTTCAGATAGTATCAATTGAAGAGTCCACTGCAAGAATGAGGGATGTCATTTGGAATACATTTTGCAGGAGAAGCAATTGAAAGTTTGAAATGCTTAGCCCTCAAAGCTTAACTGTGATTTTCCGATCATTACTGAACAATGACTATCAGTGTTAATGCCATGTAACTCTCTATGTACATTCTATATGTCTTAAGCTATGCATTGACAGTCTTGGTTCATTTTCGACAAGAAAGTGACATCCATCATTCTTGCAGTGGACTCTTCAATTGTATTTCAGAAAATATCAATTGTATTTCAGATTAGTCAATTAAATTTCAAATAGTATCAATTGTATTTCAAATTAGTCAATTCAATTTCAGATAGTATCAATTGTATTTCAGAAAATATTAATTGTATTTCAGATTTGTCAATTTAATTTCAGATAGTATCATTTGTATTTCAGAAAATATTAATTGTATTTCGGATTTGTCAATTTAATTTCAGATAGTATCATTTGTATTTCAGATTTGTCAATTTAATTTCAGATAGTATCATTTGTATTTCAGATTAGCCAATTCAATATCAGATAGTATCATTTGTATTTCAGATTAGTCAATTCAATTTCAGATAGTATCAATTGTATTTCAGAAAATATCAATTGTATTTCAAATTTGTCAATTGCATTCCAGAAACTATCGTTTGTATTTCAGAAGTTACGGTTGGCACTTAATTCTCCAATGTTAAACCCAATCGAGATCATTTGGTGTAAAAGTGAAGACGTACGTAAAAACCCATCTTGGAATTCCTGACGTCATGGCTCCTGGTGTTGTAGGCCAATTTACCTACTGTAGAGAGTCAAATTGATGAAGCAACACACACAATATTGTTAGTGGTGATTGTGCTCATGCAGTACAATACAGTACAGTTAATCAAGCTGCAGCTTTAGCTATGGTGAATATGCCTATCGGACGCTAAAATGCAATAAAGTTGAGGATTTTTAAAATCCATTTTCAATTTTCTTTAAATATATGTTAAAATCTCAAGTACGTAGGCCTACATTTGTTATTTTGTGAAATAAAAATGACTGTGTAATCTTAAATGCATTGCTTATTTTCTGAAATACATTTGATACCATCTGAAATACAATCGACACTATCTGAAATTGAATTGACAAACCTGAAATACATTTGATATTTTCTGAAATACAACTGGAAAGGTGTAGTCTTTAATATACTTTGAAATGGAGATGTTAGCTATTTGAAAAACATTTTGTTTTTGATATATGGCATAAAAGTAATGGCGGGCATCTCATATCCTTTGCTTAAACGTTTGTCCACTCGTTTTACCGAAAACCATGGTCTGACACTTCAGGAGTAGTTGTGATTCGTTAATTTCGGCTTGCATACTGCTGCGGTATTTCTACAAATAATTAACATTAACTTTATGGCATGGTGCCTCAAGAATTTCTGCTACACTGATTTGCTAATTTCAAAACTTGCTTAGATGCCTTCGCATAAGACTAATCTTAAAATGTGGCGCCTCAAGAATTCTGCTGCGATGATTCGATAATTTTAAAACTCGCTCAGACGTAATGCTACCAGTTTTCTAGAGGTGAGATATTAATTTTCGTGCATTCATGACCCTTGAATATTCAAAAAAGGAACAAAACGTAGTGTTCACGATGAAAAAAATGATAGTGACAGATATCAGATGTATAAAATATCCCAGAACACAACGAGACTTAGATTTGGAGGATGACTGGCTGTTTAGAAGCTGTTTTGGAGTCAGAAGAAGTAAGTGAAAATTCAAAAGTTCTACCAACAGATTTTTCAGAATGTTGGTCACAAGGTCAGTACGATTAGTCTATTTTAGGAAAGAAAAAACAGGTTGGTACTAAAACATGGAAAAATTTGGTTGTTCTACGTGTTTTCTAGTTTGTAAGCTGGGATTAAGTTCATCCCAAGGCACTTGCTTAAAATCAGTCAAAGAGTGGATCAATTGTGACATTAAATATTTCGGAAACATTAACCCTTAAATTCGCAAAATATCCTGTAGGATACAACAGGTTAATAGGCTATATGCTATAATTTTAATAGAACAATAGAAAAACAAATTGTAAGGAAAATTAAAATTTTACAATACTATAATATTGTACTAACTGTAGTAACTTTCGAGGAATATCATTTTTGTTGACGTCGTACAAAATTTTGTCCAATATTCTTTTGAGAAGATTAACTCCATATGTAGATGAAATTATTGGGCATCATCAGTGTGGTTTTAGGCGAAATAGATCGACTATTGATCACATATTTTCTATTCGACAGATAATGGAGAAAAAATGGGAGTACAGTGCATCAGTTATTCATAGATTTCAAAAAGGCATATGACTCGGTTAAGAGAGAAGTTTTATATGATATTCTTATTGAATTTGGTATTCCCAAGAAACTAGTTCGATTAATTAAAAATGTGTCTCAGTGAAACGTACAGCAGAGTCCGTATAGGCCAGTTTCTATCAGATGCGTTTCCAATTCACTGTGGGCTAAAGCAAGGAGATGCACTATCACCTTTACTTTTTAACTTTGCTCTAGAATATGCCATTAGGAAAGTCCAGGATAACAGAGAGGGTTTGGAATGGAATGGGCTACATCAGTTGCTTGTCTATGCGGATAACGTGAATATGTTAGGAGAAAATCCACAAACGATTAGGGAAAACACGGAAATTTTACTTGAAGTAAGTAAAGAAATAGTTTTGGAAGTAAATCCCGAAAAGACAAAGTATATGATTATGTCTCGTGACGAGAATATTGTACGAAAAAGAAATATAAAAATTGGAAATTTATCTTTTGAAGAGGTGGAGAAGTTCAAATATCTTGGAGCAACAGTAACAAATACTGTATAAATGATACTCGGGAGGAAATTAAACACAGAAAATAAATATGGGAAATGCATGTTATTATTCGGTTGTGAAGCTTTTATCATCCAGTCTGCTGTCAAAAAATCTGAAAGTTAGAATATATAAAACAGTTATATTACCGGTTGTTCTATATGGTTGTGAAACTTAGACTCTCACTTTGAGAGAGGAACAGAGATTAAGGGTGTTTGAGAATAAGGTTCATAGGAAATATCTGGGGCTATGAGGGATGAAGTTACAGGAGAATAAAGAAAGTTACACAACACAGAACTGCACGCATTGTATTCTTCACATGACATAATTAGGAACATTAAATCCAGATGTTTGAGATGGGCAGAGCATGTAGCACGAATGGGCAAATCCAGAAATGCATATAGAGTGTTAGTTGGGAGGCCGGAGGGAATAAGACATTTGGGGAGGCAGAGACGTAGGTGGGAGGATGATATTAAAATGGATTTGAGGGAGGTGGAATATGATGATAGAGACTGGATTAATCTTGCTCAGGATAGGGACCAATGGTGGGCTTATGTGAGGGCGGCAATGAACCTCCGGTTTCCTTAAAAGCCAGTAAGTAAGTAAGTAATAATATAATATATACAACGTAATATAAAATATGGACATTGTGATAGTTGTTTTCTTTACAGTCCGACACCGTTTAATAAACTAGTGTGAGAAATGAAGTTTTGCCAATTTAAGGGTTAAGGAAAAATTATCATATCTTTTGAGGATGAATATACGAGTACATTAATCATAAAATCACTGCTGCTCATACAATATAAGATTCCTATATTTTCGTATCATTTATCTTAATGTTTTTTTTTTTGTTTGAAATTGTCACACAATTGTTTTTAATGATTATTCTTTATGGACTGATTAGTAGGCCGATCTATCGAACCCTTATTTAGGGCGGCTTTGTTAACATAAATTATTATTAAGAATGATGCAATTGAAAAGTCTTTAGAAACTGGAGGAATACTCTTCTAGTAAAAGAGCTACTAGGCTTTTGTTTCTAAAAAGTGTTGGGCCACCAGTGTCAGCATTTAATTTCTTGTCTTTATGTGCAATCGTGGCTGCGATTTGGAAGGAGTTCTGCAGAGGGCATTGCATGACAAAGAAGTAACTTTGGAAAAGAAGTGCAGTACGAGTCCATACAGTCTTATCTAATCAAAGAGATTTCAACAGTACCCCCTACAATTTATTTCCAACTACAGCACTACTTGTCAGGAATCCTGGACATGTGATGACAACTTAACGTGACTACACACCTAAATTAATTCAGTTTGTAATACAACTTACTGATTTCGTTCGTTTTATGTATTTCAAGTAATTAATACGGCACAAACTTTTAATTTTATCACTTTTTAATTATGAAATTTCCTTTGAATTATTGACAAAATGTGGGAAAATAATGTGACGTTATAACCTGATTTATACTTACTTGCTTACTGGCTTTTAAGAAACCCGGAGGTTCATTGCCGCCCTCACATAAGCCCGCCATCGGTCCCTATCCTGAGCAAGATTATTCCAGTCTCTATTATCATATCCCACCTCCCTCAAATCCATTTTAATATTATCCTTCCATCTACGTCTCGGCCTCCCTAAAGGTCTTTTTCATTCCGGCCTCCCAACTAACACTCTATATGTATTTCTGGATTTGCCCATTCGTGCTACATGCCCTGCCCATCTCAAACGTATGGAGTTGATGTTCCTAATTATGTCATGTGAAGAATACAATGCGTGCAGTTCTGTGTTGTGTAACTTTCTCCATTCTCCTGTAACTTCATCCCTCTTAGCCACAAATATTTTCCTAAGCACCTTATTCTCAAACACCCTGAACCTATGTTCCTCTCTCAAAATGAGAGTCCAAGTTTCACAACCATAAAGAACAACCGGTAATATAACTGTTTTATAAATTCTAGCTTTCAGATTTTTTGACAGCAGACTGGATGATAAAAGCTTCTCAACCGAATAATAACAGGCATTTCCCATATTTATTCTGTGTTTAATTTCCTCCCGATTATCATTTATATTTGTTATTGTTGCTCCAAGATATTTCAAACTTCTCCACCTCTTCGAAAGATAAATTTCCAATCCTTATATTTCCATTTCGTACAATATTCTGGTCACGAGACATAATCATATACTTTGTCTTTTCGCGATTTACTTCCAAACCTATCTCTTTATTTACTTCCAGTAAAATTCCCGTGTTTTTCCTAATCGTTTGTGGATTTTCTCCTAACATATTCACGTCATCCGCATAGACAAGCAGCTGATGTAACCCGTTCAATTCCAGACCCTCTCTGTTATCCTGAACTTTCCTTATGTCTTACTCTAGAGCAAAGTTAAAAAGTAAAGGTGATAGTGCATCTCCTTGCTTTAGCCCACAGTGAATTGGAAACGCATCTGACAGAAACTGACCTATACAAACTCTGCTGTAGGTTTCACTGAGACACATTTTAATTAATCGAAGTATTTTCTTGGGAATACCAAATTCAATAAGAATAGCATATAAAACTTCTCTCTTAACCGAGTCATATGCCTTTTTGAAATCTATGAATAACTGATGTACAATACCCTTATACTCCCATTTTCTCCCAATTATCTGTCGAATACAAAATATCTGGTCAACCACACTCATAATCTCCAATAATTTCATCTACATATGGAGTTAATCTTCTCAAAAGAATATTGGACAATCCTAGCAATAATAAATCAACTTCCAAAGAGTGTAAAGAATAAAGATAATTTACAATACCTAATAAATACTACAGCCAGGTAATCTATGGCGAATTCTCAGCCTCCTTATTTCATCTCGCCAAAAAATTGTAATTTTGTGAAATTTTGGCTTGTTCCACATCTTACAGCTTCAATGGTAATATAAGACATATGGGATAAATGAAATTAAAAAAAAAAGTTATTTCACAGCATTGGACAATACACGTGCATAATAATGTGTATGTAAGAATAACCTGAAATGATATGCCTATATATTTCGTACTAGCCGTACCTGTGCGCTCCGCTGCACCCGTTAGAAATAAATATAAAGTAATTACATAATTAAAATAGGACATTTGATCCAGGGAACATTCGTGTTTGATAGAAGGATAAATCGTTTAATATGTTACTTTATTTAAATTGCATCCGAATAATTAAAATGGAATCATTTTGCTTCAGAGACACTCACTGGTGCAATGACAATTCCTTTAACATTTTCTTAATTTTTATTACATGCATCCATAGTTCAATGAACATTGACATCATTTACATTTAATGTGTATATTTTATTTTACTTGTTATAGGTTTCCATTGAATTATGGTAATAACTTAATTTTAACCCTTGTTTTCTACGTATTCAGTAAATGGCGCTTGGCCCACTATGGTTCTGAAGCCTTCAAATAACTTAAATTATATTATATAATATTGCATATTATATTATATTATATTACATATTATATTATATTATATTACATATTACATATTATATATTATATTATATTATATTATATTATATTATATTATATTATATTATATTATATTATATTATATTATATTATATAAAAAGTGTGTTGATAACGGATGTACCCCGATAAGTAAGTTTTCAATTTGTTATGGGGGCTCTTGAATCTCAGGAGGAACAAATTTTATTTTACAACAGGGCAACATAATCTGCTTGGCTCATTACCCAAATTTTTTGCATTGCATTTAATGCATATGTATTTTATGTATTTTAACTCCATTCAATTGAGCATAGTTAAAATTTGGATTATAAAATAATGAAATGCTAAGCTAACATATTATTACTGCGTACTAAATCAATACACTCTCGTTGTTCGTTAATTCTCTGAGATAAACATTATTTTAAGAAATACAGGAAACGAATACACAGAATAGCCTATCAAGTTTTCTGTGCATAAGAAGCTATTTTAATCTTACCTGTCCTCAATTTACTCAGAAGTTACTGTAATAACATTATAGCATTATGTCCATCTAGAGAAACTACACTTTCCAATGGTGAAATAATAATTTATTATACAAATCGGTTAATTTAGCTTTCGATATTGCTTCATACAAAGACAGAAACATTTTCTGTAGGCTATGATTCATAGCTTTTGATTGTTGTTGACCAAGGCCCCTTATAGACGAAGTCATTTGTTTTTTAATTCATTACACGGCCTTAGATGGCAGTTATTTTAATTTTAAAACTCATTTATCTCATTAAATATCAGTCCTATCAAAAGTTTTCAAGGAATAAAACTTATCGGAAATGATTTTTAAAGAAATTTTTGTTATGTAACATTTTTCATAAAAATCAATAATAAGCGAGATATTTCGATTTATTTAATTCAGGCCCCCTTATAACTCCCCCCCTTTTAAATAATGTATTTTGAATGCCATATAGCCTATAATCTAAGTTACAACGAACTTAATTTATATTCCAATTTTCATCGAAATCCGTTCAGCCATTATCGCGTGAAAAGGTAACAAACATACAGACAGACAGACATACAAACAAAAATTTCAAAAAAGCTATTTTCTGTTTCAGGGTGGTTAATTATATATGTTAGAATCAATTATTTTTGGAAAATCGAAAATTACCAGAAAAATTTCGGCTACAGATTTATCATTAGTAAAGATTACGGAAATGCCATCAGTATCATGTCCTGGTGTCGTTTCCTAGCAACGAAATGAGAAAGACATTCTTCGCGGCTGCTGTTAGTGTTAAATCGAGACAGTTGACGGTCGGGAATGGCAAAGCGCTTCAAATGAATGTAGCAGGGAGTTATTTTCTTATTTATTCTGTTAATTAAGTCAGACGTGTTAATTTCACAGGTTATTAAGCCTGTTGGGAGGGACATACCAGATACAACAATCCGTGAACAGAGTTAAACATGGAATCTTTGCTTCCAAGTAGGTCGAATGGGAGGCATTTTCCAGGCTCTGCTTTTAGCAGCCCGGGGATCGATCCCAACTCTACATGGTAGCATCTCTCTCTTCATTTGTTTCTATGGCGCTTATAGCCATTCAAAAATCTAGTCGAAACAGATTACCAGTCAGTTCAATCGTGATTATGAAGCACAGAATGAATGACAAGGCATGTTCAAAAGCAAATACAGGGACATCATTTTATTTTTAACTTCAATTTTTATTGTACTTGAGTTTTTTAATGTACTTCACTCCCACCCCTTCTACTAATGCAGTTCAACCGTCCTCCACACAGAACCAAGACCGCATATACAGTCATAGAGCCTTACGGTCATGTTAAAGAGTACGTTCCAAAAATATGTTCGCGTTTTCCAGTGTCGAAAGAGCTTTCAATATTGCATCATTTTCTATTTGCCTACGTCGCATCCCGGTTTCCCCCACCTGCTTCTATTCGCCTCTCTGTAAAGGCTAGTGGCTGGGCTGTCTTAGCTCTTTTCTGGGAACATTAATTTCTGTTAGGAATTGGACGTCTACGTAATATTATACCCATACAATTGTTTAAAATAACTTAAATAAAAGGGCCTCTTTAAGTAATTAACTGTCACGTGATTTCCTCCCTTTCTACGACCCTACGACATACCCACTTGGACGGACAGTAGATAGCATGTCTGAATAATTTTATGTTTTCTGATCGGGCAGAAGTGAAGATTGAATTTACAGTACGTAAGGTACTCTTTTATAGAGTAGGTACAGAATTATTTTACCATGAGTTACTAGTACGAAGAACGAAACTGGTAATTGGAAGTAGATACAATAATCTATAATGCGATAATATGCACATTAGAACTGAATCTGTATCGAAATGAACGGCCACCATTTTAAAAAATGTGTTTAAATATCCATATTATGATTATTTTTCAATTTAACTTCATTCTCTATAGTGTACGCTAATGTGTTGTAGACAGTATAATATACACCGGATAATGAATACGTCCGAATGGACAGCTCAGTTCGTAGTAAAAACACTCATTGTTAATACTGTACTGAATTTTGATTAAACAAAAACCTAACGAAAATTATCAAACTCAAGAGCGCCATATTTCCTAGTTTACGTAAATAGATGAGCTACTTTTCTTCCCTCCTATACCTAATAAAGTGATTTGTTTGTATATTACGCCAGTACCATCGTACTCCAGTCGTGGACGGAGGTAGCAAACGGCGTTGATCCAGAGGTATAGTCAAATTAATATTAAAAATGTTAGTAAAAATAAAATGATGTCCCTATATAACAAACTAAAGGAGTTCATACATAGAATGAGCAAATCTTAGGTGTGCAATACGAGGTATTATTTTCTACTGCTGGCTGAAACGCTCATAAAGATAGGCATAGTTACAACCAAAGCACACAGGTGTAGTTTACGTAACGCGAAAAAAGAACATTTATGACTGTTGATTTCTTGTACTGGTGGGTTCCCAATGCAAAAATTTCCGCGAAGAAGTAGAATACAAATTTGTTTGCTCTGAAAAGTTTGTGAACATACAAACTAAATAATCATGAATTAACAACCATACACAATGCTATGGAAAATTTTTAATCTGTTAATAATAATAATAATAATAATAATAATAATAATAATTATTATTATTATTATTATTATTATTATTATTATTATTATTATTATTATACATATATCAACACTGCTGAAGAATTGTTCATTGCCAAATATAATAATAATAATAATAATAATGTAAAGTTAATCAATGAACAATTACCCAATCTTGCAAACCCCCTGTACCACATACACATTGATTAACGTCCGTCAGATGATCGAGGGGAGATCAAAAACTGAAACTTGATTAATATATTTCAGTGTTATTTGTATTTATCCTGGTAATAATGAACAGTTTGACTGGTAGACACTTTGTTTTTCAGCATTAACTTCCCATGATTGTATGAGAAGATTCGAAGAGAACGTCAGGATGTAGACCTTCGGCTCCCCCTACTACCAATAATGCATGTCAATACGGCGGTTGCTGTCGTCTGCGATACAACGAACTTTTTTTGTTCATTTTCGAGTTCCTTATTATTATCCCCCCCCCCGATTATGCTTATATAAGTTATGTTAACTCTCGCTAAGTGGGTTTATATTTTATTTTATCAGTCTTAGTTATATTTTTATTATTGTTAATATTTATGTTTTATTATTATTAATTAATTAATTTGTATTACTATCTTTGTATTATCTCCGTCACTGTTATTCTGTTATTATTATTATTATTATTATTATTATTATTATTATTAGTATTATTATTTTTATCATCAACATTATTATTATTATTTATGTATTTATTTATTTATGTATTTATTTATGTATTTATTTATTTATGTATTTATTTATTTATTTATTTATTTATTTATTTATTTATTTATTTATTTATTTAATCTAACAGGATTAAGGCCATAAGGCCTTCTCTTCCATACCACCAGATAGCACATATAAATACAAAAAAAGAAATACAGACGCTGATGAAAATAATACAAATTAAATTAAAGCCCTATAGAGGGTCAACAGAGTCAAAAGTACATTATAGAGCTCTCATCGAGCTAATACAAGAAAAAAAAAGAAAGAAAACAGAGATAGCAATGATGATAGTGATAACTGATAATAATAATAATAATAATAATAATAATAATAATAATAATAATAATAATAATAATAAATACATTACATATTAATTGTCAATTTTACAACAGCATATGTCATTGGTTAAGCCGAATGTCTGTAAAATTCATGTAGACTCTACTGGACTGTACCCGAGCACGAGCATATGCTCATTTCGGGTATCTATTCATATGTACCATTTCAAATGTAAATTGTGAATAAATTTGAATTTGAATTTGAGTAATACAGCCTGGTAAACCTCGAAACGCAATGCATATTTTGTACAGCTTAGTCGTAATTTTGAAGCAATGGACGAACAACATCTTCGTAAGCAATTCACATTACTCCAACATATATTAACAACTTTGCATTCAATAAACTCTTTACTTGCTTCATGTAAAATTCCCGTGTTTTCCCTAACCGTTTGTGGATTTTCTCCTAACATATTCACGTCATCCGCATAGACAAGCAGCTGATGTAACACGTTCAATTCTAAACCCTCTCTGTTATCCTGGACTTTCCTAATGGCATATTCTAGAGCGAAGTTAAAAAGTAAAGGTGATAGTGCATCTCATTACTTTAATCCACAGTGAATTGGAAAAGCATCCTACAGAAACTGACCTATACGGACTCTGCTGTAAGTTTAAAGAGCTTCTGAAAATAATTAATTTTTTAAGTACACCCGGAAAAGAACCATAACTTTAGGTCAAACTGTTCTCTAAATAAACGAGTTATAGCGAAATGTTCAAGCAATCGCCAGGCTTCGAGACTTCGGACCCAATAGAGCAGTTCAGTGGGAAATCCGCATAACGGCGTACTGAGTATAGTGGTAAAGCGTACAGTGGGTAGGGGTACTGTAGAATGATTGTCAACAAATACGCAAAGGAAAACGCTCTGGATTTGAAGGTTCTGACGAATAATTTGGTTTTCATACAAACTGTGTCTGAAACTATTACACGGTTAGAAAAGTCAGAGCAAGAGATGCCGGAAACCCTCAAATTAGTTAAGGAAATGACACAGAGAATTAATGAGACACCAAGTACACCGGTTACTGAAGTGGAAATCAATTTTATGTAAAAATAACGGATATGGAGCATTGTGTAACATAAACAGCAAATTAGTGGACATAGAGTCACCCGAGAATAAAGGACTGTCTCTTATAGACTGCAATGATGTTAGGTTTTTCCGTTTTGCTCCTGTCACGTCATGCGACGTAGAGCGCAGCTTTCTACAGTACAAACTATGGCAGATAACCGAAAAAGATTTACGTTTGAGACACTGCGAATGTATCTTGTAGTAAATTGCGATTCGGTACTGTAACTGCACTTCCTAAAGACGACCAATAAGATAAATGAAGAAATTAAAATTGCTACATGTTTATTTCCACCATTAACACTGTGTATAATTAAACACAAATACTTATAAAAGACAGGAGAATAAATGCTTTTGTGCGAGATCGTCCGTATTTGCTTGTTTTCCCCACAGAACCAATACGCGGTAAGTGTGAAATACCACATTCAGTATTCCCAACCTAACACACATAACAATTTCCCTCTTCTTACCGCTTAAGCGCGACATTCATTTTACTGCTTTAGGCTTTTAACATATTATTTTTAGAAACGTTTAACATAGTAATAATTATAAACTGGAAACTTACCAGTGCAATTTCACCTAAATTGCAATGTTAATTATTGTTTTAAATATTTGCAAAAATTAAGTAAAGTCTACTACTCCACGAAACTTATTGCATTCCTGATACAAGTAACATTAAGGAAGCCGTGAAAAAATCAACAAGATTCCAGATGCCGATGTTATTACTGCAATATGTTATATAAATAATATTGTTAAAATATTAAAATGAAAAATAAATCATTACATAAACTTATCGTTTGTTTTAAGTTCGAATTTATAGACTGGGGGAAAAAAAAAAGACAGTCGTATATCACGGCCTGCTGGAGTATAGTAAACACAGATAACATTTTGCAGCAACAATGTTGAAGAAAGATATTTTGGTGTTCCGAAGTTGCCGTCATTAAAGAGAAACCAAGATGGAGATTTCATTGCAACTAATTAGAAATTCGTCTTTCAGCTATGTAATAAACGATCTTCGCACAAAATAATGTGCGGTACACGAGCGGTATGTTTGTTTTCATGTTCTCGGAAATTAAAAAAGCTCAACTACGTTTCGCTTTTTCAATCTTTTCCTCGAACATGAAAACGTCAACATACCGCTCTTGTAACGTATATTACTATTCACATTCTCTTGACATTGTCATTATGTAATGTATATTTACTTTCACAATGTACATATGTGTGTTTCCCCATACTACCGTACTCTACTCTAAATAGCAAAGTTGTTACCTCAACACATCTCTATCTACCTGCAGCGAATCAACAACCTATAGTGCATGCACAGTAAACTTATTGTATCGGGTCGCAAGTCTCGAAGTGTGCTAATCGCTTTCCGAAACAAGCACGTTATGTTTAGAATGCCTTCAACACTCATATTTTCATTTCATTTCATTTCATTTATTATATTCCATAGATCTTACTTGAGCAATGGAGCTTTAAGATGTGAAACAAGTCAAAATTTTGCAATATTACAATTACAATGTTTACAAATTTTTACAACTTTTACAATATGTTACAACTTTTATAATTTTTACAGTTTTACAATTTTGTAATTTTCTACAATTTTTTACAATATTTTGGCGAAATGTAGTGAGATGAGTTGAGGCCGAGGATTCGCCAGAAGATTACCCGGCATTTGCCTTATGGTTAGGGAAAACCTCGGAAAAAACCCAACCAGGTAATCAGACCAAAGGGGGTGAAATGAAGTGAGGCTGAGGACTCGCCATAGACCATCCGGCTTCAGTCCCACGGCTGGGGAAAACCTCGGAAGAAACCATTCAATTAGACCAAATGTGGTATCCAGTTCAAGCCCGAACGCAGCTCCGGATCAGCAGCCCAGCGAGTCTGCCGACTGAGCTACATCGATGGCTCTACTAGAAATATAGAATACATAGCCAATCAGATTATTAAATTTACAACACAAATGATTATTCATCAGTTGAACTAATACAAAACAAGTAAGTTAATTCAATTTAAGGCATAAACAATTCAATCAGTTGTGATATACAGAAATTAATAATACATATCATGCAAACTACTTCAAATTACAAACACAAGCAATTCATCAATAGAGCTATACAGACTACTATTCAATTTAAAGCATATACAATTCATCAGCCAAAACTATACAAACATATACAGGGACATCATTTTATTTTTACTAATATTTCTAATATTAACTTGGCTATACCTTTGGATCAACGGTTGATAACAGTTTGCTACCACTTTCACGGCTGGAGTTCGATGATACTGGCATAATATACAAACAGATCACTTTATTAGATATATGAGGGAAGAAAAGTAGTTTATCCATTTACGTAAACTAGGAAATATCACGCTTTTGAGTTTGATAATTTTTATTAGGTTTTTGTTTAATCAAAATACAGTACAGTATTAACAATGAGTGTTTTTACTCACGAACTAAGCTGTCCATGCGGACATATTCATTATGCAGTGTATGTTATACTGTCTACAGCACATTAGCGTACAATATAGAGAATTAAGTTAAATTGAAAAAAAAATCATAATATGGATATTTAAACATATTTTTTGAAAATGGTGGCCGTTTATTTCGGTACGGGTAATTCCAATTACCAATTTCGTCGTTCGTACTAGTAACTCATGTTGAAATAATTCTGTGCCTACTCTATAAAAGAATACCTTACGTACTGTAAATTCAATCTTCACTTCTGCCCGATCCGAAAAGATAAAATTACGCAGACATGCTATCTACTGTCCGTCCAAGTGGTTATGTCGCAGGGTCGTAGAAAGGGGGGAAATCACGTGACAGTTAATTACTTAACGAGGCCCTTTTATTTAAGTTATTTTAAACAATTGTATGGGTATAATATTACGTAGACGTCCAATTCCTAACAGAAATTAATGTTCTCAGAAAAGAGCTAAGAAAGCCCAGCCACTAGCCTTTACAGAGAGGCGAATAGAAGCAGGTGGAGGAAACCGGGATGTGACGTAGGCAAATGGACGACAGTACCTGTGCGAAAATGATGCAATATGAGCGTATTCCGAATCTCAGCGCCGAGCAATCTGATGGCATCACGGTGTTCCGAATTTTACCGATGGCGTCACTGATGCTCCACCGGTGTCGCACCGGTGCCATCATCTTGCAGAGGTGGTGGCAGTTTCCATCAGCCGCCATCAGTGAATCTGAATGGTTCTTGTATGTGGGGGGGGAGGGTGGATTAGCAGACGAATGACATCGTGCACTGTTGTGTCATGGCGGTGTGTTCTGCTGTATTGTTTGTAATGAGCACAACGTAAAAACAATATGTTAATGGCTTATGAGCGAACATGTCAACGGACCAGTTATTACTACCGGTTCAACAAATAAATTGTTTATGATCTCTTTTCTTTGAACGAGATGGCACTATGGAAATTTCGCAAAAAGTTTCTAGCGTAGCACAGACAACAACTTATACAGTCGCCATGACAGCCATCGATCCTTCCAGCAGTTTTGTTCCTATTTCGCTGCAACGTGACTTCACTGTTGTCCACCGGCCCGGTGAGATTCGGAATACGCTGATATTGAAAGCTCTTTCGTCACTGGAAAACGCGAACATATTTTTGGAAGGTACTGTTTACTATGACCGTAAGGCTACTATGACTGCATATGCGGCCTTGGTTCTGTGTGGAGGTCGGTTGAACTTCATTAGTAGAGGGGATGGGAGTGAAGTACATTCAAAAACTCAGGTACAATAAAAATTGAAGTAAAAATAAAATGATGTCCCTGTATAATTCATCAGCCAAAATTATACAAACATATACAATACAAAGTAAGCAGATTAATTCAATTTACAAGCATACTTTCTTGAAGCTATACTCAGACACATAGATAATGTCAGCACATCAGGTTTAATCTCTCGTACCTATCCAGGAGTGGGCCATGGGTCATTTGGATAATTTTATGTTCTTTATTTATTTTCTTTACGTTCTCATTTCCGACAAATTACATAGAATGACGCTGATCTTGTTGCCTGTTATAACGGACATGTAAGGGCATTATTTTTTTGTTTCTTCGTCAAATTTCTACAGTACCGCGCACAGGCACACACTATTGACAACTGCCTGCATGTGACAAATACTTCCCCGATGAACTGTAAACTCAACCCCAAAACACCGTTAACGGCAGGAAGTTCGTGGAATTCGGTTAACAATGAACTTCGGCTCCCTGGCCTCTCAGGGTAAAAGAGACAGGATGGGACTATATTTTACAACAGATTATATAGTACGTCGATCTGAAGGACAGAGGACGCATGCAGTGATGTATGATAATGGCGATAGCGATGGGACTGATGGAGTGATGAAGAGCCCCTAGCGTCCGTCTGAAGTAATCATGATCAGGTATGTTTATTTTATACCAGAAGGGCGTATTACCAAATGCAGCCTTATGTTCTTATATTCATATATGAGGCCTCGTCGCCCTCATTGAATAATCAATGACTATGAGTAATCATACTGTAGATACCTATTCTTGGAGAAAAATTCGTTCCGGCACCGGGAATCAAACCCAGGACCTCTCAACTCTGCGCGCTGAGCGCTCTTTCCATGTGAGCTATACCGGGACCCGACCATTCATGATACGAAGAAGGAGAGTTCGTCGGACACCGTGAATCAGGTCCCGGTATAGCACAGATGGGAAGAGCGCTCAGAGCGCAGAGCTGAGAGGTACTGGGTTCGATTCCTGGTGTCGTAACGAATTTTTCCATTAATAAGTAAATGCAGTGTTATTTAAATATTTCAGTGGAACCATTATGTTTGAAAAAAAAATCGTTTGAGAATTACTAGTACAATGGACATGAGGAAGAATGAAAGAAGTCCCTTGTTATGTAGACAAGAAATCCGTCGAGTTAGGTCTGTGGTAGCTCATCTGCCTCCAGGCTAGCCGGCTAGGGTTCGATTCCCGGCGGGTCCAGGAGTTTTCATGTAAAATTTTGACTCATATAAATTTTTTACCTCGGAACTAGGAGAGATGGCTGTGCACAACTTCTAATCACTAAATTGTTCACCAATATGCCTGGGTTAAATCCAAAATCTCTCCGCAGTACAAATGAAGGGAAGGCATATGTCACTGTTGATAGTGATTCGTCCGTCGGATGGGGACGTTAAGCCTGGCGGTCCCCTTGGTGCTATTCGACAGGAGTAGGCTACGTGCAGGCACCGGGTTTCCCCTTCTCCCTTCCTCATCATCCTCACCTATTCCCTACACTATATTTACACGAACATTTAACATACACTCACCCTAATGCCGTACACGACATAACTCTTCACAGATACACATCATGCATAACGTGGCCCGTCGAATTTGTGTACAATTTGAAAATGGGTCACAGTCCTGCCATCTATCCGCAGTATGCGGAACCCGAATCACGCAAAATGAAGTGGGTAGGCATTAGACACACACACACACACTTCCTCGTATGTAATCGTGAAAATTTTGTAACTAATCTAACAGTTCATACCATAAATACGCGTCAAAATTGGCTTTCATACTCCATCGGCAAGTCTATCGTGCTATCAAAGAGGAGTGCGTTATATGGCAGTAAAAATGTTAATAGTCTCCCTATGGATATAAAAAATGAAACAAAACCTAAGATTATTTGGAGCCAAACTAAAGAAGTAACTAATTTCGCACGTCTTCTATTCTGTAAGTAAATTTATGACTGAATAATTTCGAGGCAAAAACTAACAGTGACGTGTATTATGCAAATCAAGCTTTCAGGTATAACTCCCTGTAAAGTTGATTTGAATAATTTCTAGGGAAAAATTGTTCCGGGGCCGGGCATCGAACCCGGGATAATACACGTCACTGTTCGTTAAAAGAAAACCACAATTTAAGTCACACAGAGTTAGTGTGCACTCAGTGTTGGTTGCTTGACTGTTGTCAGCCCACTCTGAGGTCTGTGGATATAGAGGGAAAAATTTTATCGGTGTCTGGTAGAGTTACCGGGTAGCTCAGTTGGTAGAGCGTTGGTACGTTTAACCAAGGTCCCGGATTCTTTGCCCGGCCCCGGAACAATTCTTCCCTCAAAATTATTCAAATCAACTTTACAGGGAGTTATACCTAAAAGCTTGATTTGCACAATTTTATGACATTCAACAACGCTTCATGAATATTTCTGTCTTGTATTAAGTATTGATACTAAACCTTTGTGTTATACAGGGACATCATATTATTTTTACTAACATTTTTAATATTAACCTGGCTATACTTTTGTATTAATGATTGAAACCCGGAAACACCGTTTGCTACCTCCTTCCACGACTGGAGTTCGATGATACTGGCGTAAAATACAAACAAATCACTTTACTAGATACAGGAGGGAAGAAAAGTAGTTCATCCATTTACGTAAACTAGGAAATATCGCGATTTTGAGTGTGATAATTTTCATTAGGTTTTGTTTAATCAAAATACAGTACTGTATTAACAATAAGTGTTTTTACTCACGAAGTGAGTTATCCATGCGAACGTATTCATTATGCAGTGTATATTATACTGTCTACAGCACATTAGCGTACGATTTAGAGAACGAAGCTAAAATGAAAAATAATCATAACATGGATATTTAAACACATTTTTGAAAATGGTGGCCGTTCATTTCGATACAGGCTTCAGTTCTTTTGTGCATATTATCACACTATATACTATTGCATCTAATTCCAATTACCAGTTTCGTTCTTCATACTTAGTAACTCATGTTGAAATAATTCTGTACCTACTCTGTAAAAGAGTACCTTACGTACTGTAAATTCAGTTTTCACTTCTGCCCGACTCGCACAGATAAAATTACTCAGTCATGCTATCTACTGTCAGTCCAAGTGGTTATGTCGCAGGATCGTAGAAAGGGGGGGAAATCACGTGATAGTTAATTACTTAACGAGGCCCTTTTATTTAAGTTATTTTAAACAGTTGCATAATATTACGTAGACGTCCAATTAATTTCTAACAGAAATTAATGTTTCTAGAAAAGAGCTAAGAAAGCCCAGCCACTAGTCTTTACAGTGGAACGTGCAGAAGCAGGTGGGGGAAATCGGGATGCGACGTAGACAAACGGACGACAGTACCTGTGCGAAAATATGATTCAATATTGGAAGTTTTCGTCACTGGAGAACGCGAACATATTTCTGAAACGTACTATAATCACTAACTCAGAACTGCGACCTTGGTTCTGTGTGGAGGACAGTTGGAACTTCGTTAGTAGAAGGGGTGGAAGTGAAGTACATTCAAAAGCTCAGGGACAATAAAAGTAGAGTTAAAAATAAAATGATGTCCCTGTACTAGTAAACTATATTGTAAAAGTCTTCTGTATATATTTCAACTAGACTGTGACTATAATTAAGACTTTATAGGAGACCTACTATTAAGATTTTCTATTTGTTTTTACTTGTTCCATAATCTAGCTGTAAGCGATGTACGAATACCCTGGAATGTAAATAAATAAAATACAATACAATATCATCTCTTTATCACCAATTTCATCAACGCTAAATAACCCAATAATTGATACAGCGTCGATAAATATAACGTAGCAAAAAAATTTATCCATATAATCACACATTCACCAACCACATAATTGTTACATGCAGCTATAAGGATTCAGCTAATCTCCTGCGATCTTTAAAAAAACAACTGACTGTTTACGCCTAAAAACTGAGTATGTAGTGTCCTCAGATCTACGTACTTTTCAAACCTTCAAACTTCATAAATATTTCATTGAAATATCGCGTTTCTATGTCGTAGCCAATTCAATATAAGTTACCCTCTGAATTTTGTAAGGCGGTGGAGGTGTACGATAAGAGCATAGGTCAAGTACGGACCAAAGTGCAAGCTTTGCAGCTTTCTGTTGTGCAAGACGAGATGCGATGTGCAATTTTATTTTCCTCTATTCACTATCCCTACTGTTCTATCATGGATACATTTTTGCTATATGATTTCTTTGTCTCTTAGTAGTCTTTGTGCATACTACATTTATTAGATTGCTATGGAAATTACAACTTTCTTTATAGCAATCAAGAAATTTCTAAACCATGACGTCATCACAAATGTTTTGTAGACTGAAGGAATGTAAGACTGATATAAATTGACCAACGCAACGAACATAATTCATTTCAAACAATACAGACAATTTAACAAAGAACTTTAAATGTCATTATCTAATTTTTATTAATTCATTTTTAGTGAGTTATTTTACAACTCAGTATCAACATCTAGGTTATTTAGCGTCTGAATGGAATGAAGGTGATAATACCGGTGAAATGAGTCCGAGGTCCAGCACCGATGTGTACACAGCATTTGCTCATATTAGGGTGAGGGAAAATCTCGGTAAAAACCCAAGGTAATGTGCTCCGACCGGGATTCGAACCCGGGCCACCTGGTTTCGCGGTCAGACTCGCTAACCGTTATTCCACAGATGTGGACTTTAATTTATTGTAGGTATATCATAGAACCATTGTAGTTTTGAGTTTTGGAAAAAGTCAAAAGCTACACAAAATATTGTATGATCATTAGACTTCGTTGAATTGCCACACGCAGCATGCAATCAGGTTGCCGATGTACGGTAGTATAGAGGAGGTGAGCGACCGCCCGGTCTCGTAGTATAAGCAGTTCATGTTAAGAGTTGCGACCGGTCCAAATAGATAGAGCAGCTACAGCTAATCTATACCTATGTAAGGACTTGTTTTTGCATTACTGTGGTTGGAATAGTCAAAGGTTAACATTTGTTCAGTGCAGACAAGAATTCAATCAAACATACTAAATGAGAGTGTTGCTGTTCCAAGTAATTGCCACTGGAATACCCTTACCCCCGCAGCCAGTCTTGACCCATTGGGGAACGTGGTTGGATGCTGTTAATTATTATGCAGAACATTACGGCAAAATAATGGAGGTAATTCATGCATTGGATAGGACAGACAGTTCCACTTTTGCAGCTATAAAATCATTGCCTTCTGAACAGCTATTGGAAGATATTCTGTTCATTGATTCTAATTTTAAAATCGTGTCCAAAAGCATCATCCTGTTAGCATCGTCTAAACTACAACTCTCATAAGCTCTTAATATAGTGGATAAAGTATCACAAACCGTTATCCAAAATAACAATTCACTAATTTCAGAAAAAGTGAAATGTAAGTTGAGAAACATTATTGCTAAAAATTCTGCCTATTCACAACTTCGTATTATAAATGATTTACCTTCAGGTCACGATAAGACATCTGAAGTTGGTGTACTAAAAAGTAGTGATTTCCGTTTTTCAAACATGTACGTATTACATCGCGTGATGTTGAACTTACGTTTTCGCAAAATAAAAACTGTTTAAGTGACCATCGGAGGAGGTTACTTTGCAGTCGCTCAAAATGTACGTAACTCTTCACTGTAATGTACATATTCAAGAATGATGTAGGCCTATCTTTCATTAAATTTTAAGAGTTAATATACACACTGTAAAATAATTGTGTATTTACATGTTTAGACATTTCCTACTTCAAAGATCATTCATTATATTTCTTGAATGCAGGATACAGGTTTTATTGTAACCGGAGTATACTGCTCAGTGTTTACATTAGAGGCATACTCCATCCTTTGCATGCTCCCTTCTCATACAGTCTATACCGCGTGCGCAGTAAACCTTGCGATTCTCGTGGCAATTTCCCGAAGTCTAATGATCATAAATAATTAATTTGTTAGTTGAGTAGAAGGTATGAATGTGAATAAATTTTGTTAGTATTCTGTTCTGAAAATTTTCTCTTGCTCATTAAAGATTTTAAGATTTATCAGACAGTTCAATAAATATATAAAACAAACATGAGTAGTGAACTCTTATTTTTATAACAGCTGAGACTAACAGAGTTAGATGGAGATATGATTTGGCCATTCATTCAAAGTAGGTATTAATGTTTTCAGTATCTCTTTCGCTCGAATTAGTCCATTTGGAATCAATGACATTTCTGTAATCTCTGACTCATAAGATTTGTCCGATAATTCCATTTGGTATCCTCAGAAGTAGTTTCGTGTTTTACCAATAGAGTACAGCACCTGCCAGTTCTTTGGCCAACTGTTATCTGGAACAGCATTGTTTTGTTTTGTTTTGTTTGTTTCTCCATGGTCTTAGATCAACATACAAGAAATATGCAAAGAAAAAATTGTTTCGCCCACAAAAATCAATTCAGGTCAGAAAGAATTAATACTAAATAGGGTAAACTTATGCAATTCAGTGACATATCTTATTTCATGATATGTGAAGTAAGTTCTATCACGAAGTAAAAAATACTTTACCACATTGAAACTTTCTCAAGTGTACTGCACACATAGTATCAAATGCTTGAACTCTGTGAAAAGTTTCAAGGTTTGACTCACCTTTGTTTGGTATTATGAGTAGAAAGTACTGTGATATGGTTGTGCTGCTACACCTTTCCCAAAGAAAGGTCATTATCTTATTATAATAAATATTTTATATTTTTTCTAGTTTCAAACTAATCCTATACGAAGGTACAAATCCATCATATTTCATAGCCGTTTGTTAAGTGCAATGAAGAATAGAAAAGTTACGAAAATGAATGCATTTCTTACGATTTTATAAATATCTGCAAATAAAATGGCTCCACATAAGAACAAATCATCCGAATATAGTAGTAACGTTGATGGCTCTGTTGCCAAAGAAGACAAAATTGCAACACCCAAAGCCTGAAGATGTTAGTGGAAAAGTGGTCTATGTATAATGCTGTCAAAAAATTTGGTCACACTGGAGGACTATGTGAAATGTAGTGGGAACGAAACTCAAACAGTACCTACTGGGAAAATAGGAAGATCTTTTGGAAACGACAAGATATCTTCAGAAATCAAATCAAGTGGTCTGAAGCATTAAAAAGTAAAATTGTAAAGAAGAAAACATGAGGAATGAATCTGTTGTACAGCTGTCAAAAAAAAAAAGTGGCTGCACTCGTGAACAGCGAATATTTTCAAAGTCCACTTCGGGTCTCGGCGATGTTACACGATGCATGTGCTTGTACAAGCAGTTCCGAAACTATGAACGTGTTCCATATCTGCGCCTCGTAGATCAGCGGTAGAGTGCTTGTTTAATGATTGAAAGGTCGTGGGTTCGGGCCTTCTTCAAGTTTTCATTTTATTTTTTAATCGTTCTTTAGCGATGTAAATGATATTCAAATTATCATTTATATCCAGTTATCGTTCTTTATGGATATCACGTTATTATATTTTGTTATCGTTCTTTAGAGATATGAATAACATTCAAGTCATCATTTGTATTCTGTTATCGTTCTATAACGATATGAATAATAATAATTATTATTGTATCTCCAATTGGGGTTAATCCTATTTTACATAATTATGTATGTTAGGGCTATAGTTTTATACACAAAAAACATAAGCATAAAGAGAAATGGAAAAAAAAAAATTAAATTAGCTTACGCGATGTAAACAAAACATAAACAATCCGTAAATTAGGCATTGCGATTGCAAAACAAATATCAGGTATCAATTTGAAACATACAAAAACATTAACAACACACATACGTAACACTTCTATAACACAAATATGCAGCTTTCCGGACCATAAATCATAAATTAATACACAATAGTCACAAAAACACAATCAAACTATAATTGCGACGACATCAAGCATCCCATAACTGACTCACATACATAACAAATCAAGTATCCGTTGCAACACATACACTTCAACATAGTAACCACACTTTTAAAAGTTACAAATTTGGCTTCAAGAAGAATAAATAGGACACTGTTACTAATTACTATTCTTCTACAATTTCCTAAATACATCTGTAATAAATCTGTGAAATTCCGATATGAATAATATTCACGTTTTTTATATTGTTATCGTTCTTTAGTGATATAAATAATATTCAAGTTATCATTTATATTCTGTTTTCCTTCATTAGCATTATAAAACAATATTCAAGTTATTTATATTGTTATTGTTCTTTCGCAATATAAATAGCCTAATCTGTATTTTATGTAAGTAATTACTATAATACAAATAACCATCTTTCTTTGTAAAATAGGTTATTTTATTTAGATGATTAAATACGTATTATACAATACTTACTTACTTACAAATGGCTTTTAAGGAACCCGAAGGTTCATTGCCGCCCTCACATAAGCCCGCCAGCGGTCCCTATCCTGTGCAAGATTAATCCAGTCTCTATCATCATACCCCACCTCCCTCAAATCCATTTTAATATTATCCTCCCATCTACGTCTCGGCCTCCCTAAAGGTCTTTTTCCCTCCGGTCTCCCAACTGCCATTCTATATGCATTTCTGGATTCGCCCATACGTGCTACATGCCCTGCCCATCTCAAACGTCTGGATTTAATGTTCCTAATTATGTCAGGTGAAGAATACAATGCGTGCAGTACGTATTATATAATATCTTATATTAATTAAACAAACCGATATTTATCATTTATATTGTTATCGTTCTTTAGTGATACTGTATAAATAATATTCAAGTTAATTATATTGTAATCGTTCTTTAGCGATATAAATAACATAAATTTAATATTAGGTTTGGAAAAATCCAGTTGCATAATACTGGTATTAGTTTTTCTTTTTGTATTATTACATTATATTATCTTGAACCACAATAAAATGAAAAGGAGTAACGAGGAATTGAACCTGAGACGTTGACATCTAAATTCCGACGTTCGTCCGCTGAGCTACGAGGGCAAAAGTGTGGAAACATTTTCGGAAAAATTGGCCCAATCATACTCTAAGATTTTCTGATGATTTGTAGAAGCTAGTCCAGGATGCGGGGGGCAAAGGCTAATTGAGATTTCCCGGTCTCTGATCGGGTCAAACATCCTGATAGAATTAATATTTAACCCTTGCCGTGACTTTCGGTGAAGTCCGGAGGGCCCAATTAGTCAAATCCACTCTCCTCATCTCCACGCTTGGGCCCCCTGGAATTTAATAAGATGCGAAAGAGATAGTGGTGTGCGGAAAGCAACGGGATGTTACAGCATTTAGGCCTATCCTTCCCAAGAAAAACTGCAAACATGAACAAAGGAAGCTTTTAATAGAAGAAGAAGGATTTTGTGCGGACCTCTGCAAAAATAACTAAGGAAGAGACTAGTGAAGTGCTTTGTGTGGAGTGTGGCATTGTATGGGGAAGGAACATGGACATTACGACGAAATGAAGAGAAACGAATTGAAGCATTTGAAATGTGGATGTGGAGAAGAACGGTGCGTGTGAAGTGGACAGACAGAATAAGAAATAAAATTGTGTTTGAAAAAGTGAGTGAAGAAAGAATTATGCTGAAACTGATTAGAAAGAGAAAAAGGAATTTGTTGGGTCTCTGGTTGAAAAGAATAATAGATGACATTAGGATATGTGGATCATATGCGGATACTAAGAGGAAGGCAGAAAATAGGAAAGATTGGAGATTGCTAGGTTTGCAATGAAAGACCTGCCCATGGACAGAACACTTATGTATGTATGTTCAAAATGCCTGGAATATCGTGTCTAAGAACAGTCGCTATTTGCAAAGACTAGTCAATTCCATGCCCACTCGACGGCAAGATGATCGAGATAAGAGGAAGATAGACTAAATATTGAATTGTGGCTTTTTCTTTGTTTTTTGAACGCTTAATTGTTTGAATGTTTTAAGGCCGACGCCAGTAAATTTGTTTTGTTTATGCCACGAAAGATATTTTTTTGAGAATAAAATCTTTTTTCTGTCCATTTGCAGCCACAATATCATAATGATAAAGTCATGGAATAATATATTAATGAACCTGATGTTAATTACTAAAATAATCGTAAAAGAGAAAAGAACCATTATGTATAGTTTGTCTCTCTCTAAAACAGAACAAAAAAGAATATAAAAAGCACGAGGTTGTAGTCGAACGCAGGACCTCATGAATAAGACGCCTGAACGCTACCATTATGCTATCGAATAACACACAGTATACTTCAATTATAACTGTAGATATCAGGCGACTTGGTCCAACAACATGTAACATCGCCTGTCTCCGAATTGTAGCGAAGATACCCGAAGGGAACTTTGTTTCAGGAGAGCGGCCACTTTTTCTTTTGACAGCTGTACATGCAGAGAGAAATACGGCAGTGAATAAAAACAAATGATTGTGGATTCAATGTTGCTTTTCTCTTCACTGGTACCATGGAAACTAACAATCTGTAGATTGAAGGACTCCACCCACTGTATTTATGTGCGGTGAGTGAAAAAGTGAGGAAAAAAGTGACAGTGACAACTAATAAATGTTTTAGATGAGTGGGCAAGAGAAGAAGAAGAATGTGGCAGTGACAGAGAATAAATATTGCGGATGGAAAATTGACTAACACGGAAATAGGTATACACTATCACGAAATTAGGTAGGCTATCACGAAATAAGGTACTGTACATGGGACTTAGACTTTAGAATGGTCAAATAGTATGTATGTGAGCACATTAAAACAATATTCATGTTAACCAAGTGTGATATTTTCCATAACAAATCTTTAGTATCCCTAGGTTTACCCTATACCTTGATTTCAATATAAAATATCATCAGGAACAGAATACACTTACAACGCAAGACCAATGTTTCTACATTTTTTAAATCTTTCCACATGATCTGTTTTTATGCACACCGGTTATTTATCCAGTTCAAGTGATTAACACATTCCGAACCAAGAAACTTTGTGCTTAATGACTGTTTGAGATCAGTTCCAATTAATCTAATACTGTAGGAAAATTGAACACTATTATGTGTACCGGTACTAAATTTGATTGTATTGGTTTTATCAAAATTAAGTGCCATGAATGTCTTGTTTTTTTATTTTATTTTAGAAGGTTATTTTACGACGCTTTATCAACAGCTTAGGTTATTTAGCGTCTAAATGAGATGAAGGTGGTAATGCCGGTGAAATGAGTCCGGGGTCCAGCACCGAAAGTTACCCAGCATTTGCTCATATTGGGTTGAGGGAAAACCCCGAAAAAAACCTCAACCAGGTAACTTGCCCCGACCGGGAATCGAACCCGGGCCACCTGGTTTCGCGGCCAGACGCACTAACCGTTACTCCTCAGGTGTGGAACAATGTCTTGTTTAAGACGACTACAACTACAAGCATTATTCAAAATTAGTAGGTCTACACTGATATACTTCTCTTCTGGAAGGAAGGTCATAAATAAACTACCCATCCCTACATTATTTTGTAAGAGTTTCCCTGTGGGCGACACTCCCTTCTTATAGTACTCACACACTGTACGTCGAAGTAAATCGCGAGTGAAATCATCGATGAGGGTGTAATGGAGTGGTATGGCAGAAGGTCGTCGTCATGTTCTGTCATCGACTATAAAACTGTTATTAATTTGGTGAAAGAGAAGAGCACGTGTCGAGGCAACGTCCTAGAATTTCACTTGGAAAAGTGAGGTTAGTCCAGAAAGTGATTATAATCGACCACAACAATAAAAAAATTGCGTTTCCCAAATTCGAGAAAAAAAAAACTCTACTGCTAGTTTTATCATGTGTAAATTCACAATGAAAAACGCTGCTTTCTTAGTTATTAACCTACAAAAATATGTTGAAAGTAACAAAACCGTTAACCTACCTTTGTATGTGATTCATCTGGGTCAGTGTGCATTTCCAGTGCAGTTGGTGTCCGCTGCCTGAAAAAAAAATTAAAGTCACTAAGATCCCACTGCACACTAGAGACTTAAAAAAGTGCATTTAGGCTCTTCTTACAAACAGAAAATAGTTGAATGAATGAATGATTGAATGACGTGCATTTATTGATACACAATTATACAAACTCATGTACACAAGATCCTTCACACGAACCCGTACGGCCATTCGTGCTATAACTATTCACAGTTTGAATCTTCAAAGGAAACAAAAATAATACTTATTTACTGGCTTTTAAGGGACCCGGAGGTTCATTGCCGCCCTCACATAAGCCCGCCATAGATCCCTATCCTGAGCAAGATTAATCCAGTCTCTATCATCATATCCCACCTTCCTCAAATCTCTTTTAATATTATCTTCCCATCTACGTCTCGGCCTCCCTAAAGGTCTTTTTCCCTCCGGCCTTCCAACTAACACTCTATATGCATGTCTGGATTCTGCCATACGTGCTACATGCCCTGCCTATCTCAAACGTCTGGATTTAATGTTCCTAATTATGTCAGGTGAAGAATACAATGCGTGCAGTTCTGTGTTGTGTAACTTTCTCCATTCTCCTGTAACTTCATCCCTCTTAGCCCCAAATATTTTCCTAAGAACCTTATTCTCAAACACCCTTAACCTATGTTCCTCTCTCAAAGTGAGAGTCCAAGTTTCACAACCACAAAGAACAACCGGTAATGTAACTGTTTTATAAATTCTACTACTACTAATAATAAAATAGTAAAATAACAATTATTGTTATTATTAATACTGTTATCATTAATTATTACTAGACTTCGTGGAATTGCCACGAGAATCGCAAGGTTTACTGCGCACGCAGTATAGACTGTATGAGAATGGGGCGTGCAAAGAATGGAGTATGCCTCTAATGTAAACACTGAGCAGTATACTGCGGTTACAATAAAACCTGTATCCTGCATTCAAGAAATATAATGAATGATCATTGAAGTAGGAAATGTCTAAACATGTAAATACACAATTATTTTATAGTGAGATATATTAACTCTTAAAATTTAATGTAAGATACTCACATCATCCTTGAATATGTGCATTGCAGTGAAGAGTTACGTACATTTTGAGCGACTGCAAAGTAACCTCCTCCGATGGTCACTTGAACAGTTTTTATTTTGGGAAAATGTACGTTCAACATCACACGATGTAATACGTACATATTTGAAGAACGGAAATCACTACTTTTTAGTACACCAACTTCAGATGTCTTGTCGTGACCTGATGGTACATCATTTATAATACGAAGTTGTAAATAGGCAGAATTTTTAGCAATAATGTTTCTCAACTTACATTTCACTTTTTCTGAAATTAGCGAATTGTTATTTTGGATAACGGTTTGTGATACTTAATTAAGAGCTTATGAGAGTTGTAGTTTAGACGATTCTAACACGATTATACTTTTGGACACGAATTTAAAATTAGAATCAATGAACAGAATATCTTCCAATAGCTGTTCAGAAGGCAATGGTTTTATAGCTGCAACAGTGGAACTGTCTGTGCTATCCAATTCATCAATTACCTCCATTATTTTGCTGTAATGTTCTGCATAATAATTAACAGCATCCAACCACGTTCCCCAACGGGTCAAGACTGGCTGCGGGGGTAAGGGTATTCCAGGGGCAATTATTTGGAACAGCAACACTCTCATTTAGTATGTTTGATTGAATTCTTGTCTGCACTGAACAAATGTTAACCTTTGACTATTCCAACCACAGTAATGCAAAAACAAGTGCTTACATAGGTATACATTAGCTGTAGCTGCTCTATCTGTTTGGACCGGTCACAACTCTTAACATGAACTGCTGATACTACGAGACCGGGCGGTCGCTCACCTCATCTATACTACCGTACATCTGCAACCTGATTGCATGCTGCGTGTGGCAATTCAACGAAGTCTAATTATTACAATTACAGCTTATCTAACTTCATACCAAATTTCACAAAAATAATAAAAATAGAATAAATGTAAGATATGAAAGAAAAAAACAAAGTGAAACATATACAATATATAACAATTCAATTCCTTATTAAAATTGCATTAAATAATCCAAATAATAAATATAAAGGTAAGACATAAAAAAACATACACACAGAATAAAAAACCAAATATAATAAAGCACAAAATAAATACAAAAAGAACATTATCCCCTAATTACCTTATTCGCTCATTGTTAATACTACTCATTACAACACTAATAAATAACTCTTCCCCTTATTTCCTCAGCCTACCCCTCTGGCAGTTCCGTTCTCAGCTGTCGAACATTTGCCATAAATTTTCCCACTCTCTCACAGAATTTAGAGTTATTTAATATATCATATGTTATCAAATGTAATGAAGGACTTCGGCAGGAATCGTTTCCTCAGAGCTTCTGTGGCTTCACACTCCGATAAAATATGGTGTGATGTCTCGCCTCTACCGCAAAGAGGACGTATTCTCGCCCCCCCCCACCCTTCGTTGAAGATTTTAAGTGCCCTCCAAGCTCCTAGACGAAACCAGGTTAAGCCCAGTCTGCCTTCTCTGCTTCCTCCATAGAGGTATAACTCGGTTCCCAAATTTGTTTTGATTATCGTTTGGATCTCCAGAGCAGTCTTATCCCTACATTCCACTTCTGTTATTTGCCTGTCTATATCCTTCAGGCGTTTCTTGACTTTCCGTCAAACATTTCGCTTGTTCCTGCAATCTTCTCCGATTATAAATCCCCTGCTACTGCAGGACAAGTGTTAATGTGGCATTTTATTTCGTGAGAAGGGATGTTTGTGAAAATCTAACGCAGGCCTAGTGTACCAAACGTGCAAACGAAATAAAATTACTTTCAACATGGGATCCGTATATCCTCCTATTTTTGAACAGCCATTCAGATGTGCAAATTACATTAGAAAATTTAGTACTGTATTTATTTACAAATTTTATTTAAATTGCTCATCCGATACAGCGTGGAAAATTTATTAACTGCCGCTTACAGTATTCATGTGCATGAAAAGTGTGATGGCATTCAAATGCCGGTAAACTTTATGAATATATACGAAGTCGATAGTAGTACTTTATTCCAGCCGTACTCACGACATTGGATAGTAATTTTATAAAACAATATTCCTACAACAGTCAGTCTTCCACTAACATAAACTCACATTTTAAAATTGTGCGTTTTTCTTTGTTATTAGATCGGGCACAGAGGATCAGTATAGAGAGAAATATACTTATGAATGTTGAACACTTAACAATAACAGCTATGAAATCAGCGAGAGCCATACGTGAAGCTTGATTCCAAAACGAACCAAATCCAACTGGAGAAGTTTTAGAGGATAGGAAAAAAATTACTGAAGCAATAATAATAATAATAATAATAATAATAATAATAATAATAATAATAATAATAATAATAATAATAATAATAATAATAGTCTAAATCTTTAAGAAGGGGGACAAGACTAACTGTAGTAACTTTCAAGGAATATCACTTTTGTTGACTTCGTACAAAAATTTGTTCAATATTCTTTTGAGAAGATTAACTCCATATGTAGATGAAATTATTGGGGATCATCAGTGTGGTTTTAGGCGTAATAGATCAACTATTGATTAGATATTTTGTATTCAACAGATAACGGAGAAAAAATGGGAGTATAAGGGTACCGTGCATCAGTTATTCATAGATTTAAAAAAGGCATATGACTCGGTTAAGAGAGAAGTTTTATATGATATTCTTATTGAATTTGGTATTCCCAAGAAACTAGTTCGATTAATTAAAACGTGTCTCAGTGAAACGTACAGCAGAGTTCGTATAGGTCAGTTTCTGTCAGATGTGTTTCCAATTCACTGTGGGCTAAAGCAAGGAGATGCACTATCACCTTTACTTTTTAACTTTGCTCTAGAGTATGTCATTAGGAAAGTCCAGGATAACAAAGAGGGCTTGGAATTGAACGGGTTACATCAGCTGCTTTTCTATGCGGATGACGTGAATATGTTAGGAGAAAATCCAAAAACAATTAGGGAAAACACGGGAATTTTACTGGAAGCAAGTGAAGAGATAGGTTTGGAAGTAAATCCCGAAAATACAAAGTATATGATTATGTCTCGTGACCAGAATATTGTACGAAATGGAAATATAAAAATTGGAAATTTATCTTTTGAAGATGTGGAGAAGTTCAAATATCTTGGAGCAACAGTAACAAATATAAATGGTATTCGGGAGGAAATTTAAATACAGAATAAATATGGGAAATGCCTGTTATTATTCGGTTGAGAAGCTTTTATCATCCAGTCTGCTGTCAAAAAATCTGAAAGTTAGAATTTATAAAACAGTTATATTACCGGTTGTTCTGTATGGTTGTGAAACTTGGACTCTCACTTTGAGAGAGGAACATAGGTTAAGGGTGTTTGAGAATAAGGTGCTTAGGAAAATATTTGGGGCTAAGAGGGATGAAGTTACAGGAGAATGGAGAAAGTTACACAACACAGTACTGCACGCATTGTATTCTTCACCTGACATAATTAGGAACATTAAATCCAGACGTTTGAGATGGGCAGGGCATGTAGCACGTATGGGCGAATCCAGAAATGCATATAGAGTGTTAGTTGGGAGGCCGGAGGGAAAAAGACCTTTAGGAAGGCCGAGACGTAGATGGGAGGATAATATTAAAATGGATTTGAGGGAGGTGGGATATGATGATAGAGAATGGATTAATCTTGCTCAGGATAGGGACCAATGGCGGGCTTATGTGAGGGCGGCAATGAACCTCCGGGTTCCTTAAAAGCCAGTAAGTAAGTATTATTATTATTATTATTATTATTATTATTATTATTATTATTATTATGCAGTATATCAATATTTGAATTAGCTTTTATACAGACCTGTTAGAAGTTTTTATAGCAAATTTTAAGCTATTCCATACGTGGTATGGTAGTGGTGGTGGTGGTGGTGGTGGTGGTGGTGGTGGTGAATTCTGTCAAGAAGATTTTCTTTTTAAGTCGGTAATATTGTAAAATAATGACAAGTAACTCGTGTCCTCTAGCAGCTGTAAAATCTTTTAAGTATTTTAATGTCAGACTTTCTTGAACAAAACTGAATTGAAAATATTAGGAAGAAACCAAAGAATACAGCCATCATGTCATTAATAGATTATAGACGACATTGAGGTATAGTGATCATATGAAGAAACTAAAAGGAAGTCGGAAAAATATTAAATATTTGAGAAAGACCTGATTATTATGTAGTTAGTATTCATTCCTGATTTTGGCAAGTCTTTCATTGCAAACCAGTAATTCTGAAATCGTACTTTTAGGTATGTATTGTTTACTAAAAATCAGAAACAGCCACTGTATTTACAAAAAATGGCTACTTCGAGACTTGCATTATTGCAAATTTATAAAACAATCGTTCTTCTATTACGTAGTACAAGATTTCAATGGTCACCGCTAGGAGCACTGATTTGCAGCATTGTTGCCATTACGTACCGAATGCCCTATAATAATTGTTTCCAATTATTATATCTGCTAAAGATAGGATGTCTGATTTTAAGCAGCACACTTGGCCATGCAAAAGCCTTACGAAGTCGAGGCTGACACGACTCGTCTTCTTGTGACAGCTGAATAACGGAATTATGACGCAGCACGTGGCGAGGGAGAGCTGACCTTCAACTGTTTCCCAACAAATCGATCGCTTCAGCCAAGATTCATTGCGACAGAACAAGTTTCAGGAAACGGAATACCACGAAGTAGGCACTGAAAAAATGGTTCTGTGAATTCAACATATTTTTTATGACTGAACTACTGTAATCACCCAGTATATTTATTGAAACATGTAAAAACATTGTAGGTCTAAAAAAATTACACAATAATTATTTTAAATTGACACATATTTAAACAAATGCAGTGTATCTTATTCATATCCATTGATTTATTAAGTTCATTTTCTCCATTATGTATCAACAGCAATATCGCAATCGTTACAACTATTAGGCCTATGTGTGTATCCAATGCCAACCCAATTCACTTTAATTGGGAAGCATATTGCGGATAGATGGCAGGACGTTAAATAACCCAGTGCTCTGCTCCACCGATTTAGTAGAATGTGTTTGAGTCTCAAGAAAGCAGCAAAACAATACAACGTGGTCTGTTGTGACGAGAATCAAAAACCCCGCATACCGGTAAGACATCATGTCACAAACACGTTCACGTCTGAGTATTCTCACAAAGTAAATATTATTAAACGTCTTGAAAACGGTGAAAATATTTAGGATATTGCCACAGTCTACTATATACAGTCGCGAAACTCAACATGTAGTAAAAATGCAAACATGGGTAGTTGCCCACCACTAGGATCGCTACTATCGCTTCATCATCGCAGATCTCTCTCCTAGTAGACGACAAAATATGTTACACTTTCGTTGTCGTGTTCTTTTGGAAAAATTAACACCTTCCTTCCATTATTGAAATATTAAATGCATAAAGTTAATTTATTATTTTAATGAAGTATATTAAATTCCACCATAAACTCGAAGATATCTGCAAGAAATAGGTTAATATTATTTTTGTTTTGTGCAAAACAAACTGAAATTTACTATAATCACTTCACTCATTCAAGATTATAGCAATAATTAACTATGAAACCAATAAATATTAATTTACATTTCCCTTTACAACAATAATAATGGAAATATGAATTAATGGAGTAACTTACGTGTACCGGTACTTGTAGTGTAGGCTTACGTAGTTAACAAAGTGGGATGAGGTTAAGCAATAATAATCACACCAGAATTGGAAATAAAACGTGATCAATAAATTTTATTGTAACAGACTTTTTCTACGTCTCTTGTAAAGTAACAAATAAAAATAACAACAAAATTAACAGCTATAATTAAAAACATATCCTTTTTTAAAAAAAAGTAGGCCTAAGCAATAATAATCCCACCAGAATTGAAAATAAAACGTGATCAATAAATTTCATTAAAACAAACTTAATATTTCTACGTCTCTAGTAAAATATTATTATTCCAATTATTGTATTTTAGCCATTAAAATTTTCTTTACAACCAATAACGAACATTTCAAAAGCATCAATGTGAAATACGCAACGAGCTAGCACTCGATGGAAATACGACACTATCCAAAGTCGACCGTGGACAGTCTATTGTTTCTAGTTGCTAATCGCTTGGAGCGCTTTATCACGAGATTTGCAAAAAATCACCTCAAGCTTCGCGACTGTATATAGTAGACTGTGATATTGCTAGGGATTTTAAGATACTTTTTTCTTTCTTCCTTTCTTTCTTTCTTTCTTTATTATTTATTTATTTACTTATTCCTTTATTTATTTACTACTTCCTTGATCTATTTAGTTATTTGTTTGTTCATTTATATATTTACTTAATTACTTGTTTATTTACATATTTACTTATTGTTTTATTATTTATTTATTTATTTATTTATTTTGATAATAATTGTAACATAAACTATAATATAAACAGAAAAAACTTTAGTTCACCCCTGAAAGAGTACAATCGTGCTAGGATGGATTCCTGAATTGATATTAAGAAGTATGTAATATAATTTTTCTTATGTCTACTACGCAATAAGAATATATAAATTTAAATTATACCAGAACCATTAGAATTGACAAGATTAGGATATTTAAATATAAATTTGTTATACAGTATATTCTTTTCTAAATTACTACTATGATTAAATACTGTAGCAGTGTTGCATTTTGGCTCAAACAATCTTAAAGAATTCATAGCTTTTGCTTCATAAGGTAATGAGAAGGTAATTAAAAATTATTGCTTTTTGTTTACATATTTATTTATTTGTTTATTTACTTATGTATTTATTTGCTTATTTCCTTATTTGTTTACTTGTTTATTTACTTATTTATTTATATATTTATTTACTTAACTATTCATTTATTTACCTATTTATTTATTTACTTATTCTTTATTTATCTATTTATTTATTTATTTGAATATTTACTTACTTAATTGCTTATTTATTTAGTATTTATTTATTTACTTATTTATTTATTTATTTATTTATTTATTTATTTATTTATTTATTTATTTATTTATTTATTTATTTATTTACTTATTTACTTACTTAGTTACTTATTTATTTATTTATTTATTTATTTATTTATTTATTACTGTATTTTATAGATGAATATATTCTACAAAATACAGTTAACTTTTATTAACGTGTACCAAATTCATTTTTATAATGAATTAACACTTATTCTCAAATATCCATTTCCGTATGATCGATATTTATTTTCCATAATATTACTGGATTTTCATACTATACCTAAACATGATGTTTGCCGATTGCAGGGGACTTGCTCTGTGTGTTATATTATCTAAGTATGTAGCCATTGGCTTTCTCCTGTATCGACTGAACAGTGTAGTTGATACAGTGCCGTTAAGTAACCAACTAAAAATAGAACCTAATTTATACAGGTCAAGAAAAAATTTTGTACTTGAAAATGTTCTTGTTCTTAATAAACAATACTCGCGATCTGTTGAAGTATGATGATGAGATACTATTAGGCCTAACGGACAAAAGCTGAAATAATCTATTATTGACAACAAATCTCTCAAAACACATCGAGGGTCAAACCACAAAACCTTTAGAACTCTGAGATAATTTGAGTAAACACAAGCAAGGGATCCATTCAGACGTGACCGAGATGAGTAGTATAAATGTACTGCGGTCGTTTTTCAGGTTATCCCACCGTATATGAAAGAGAGGTACACAGAGAACACTAAACAAAACAGATTTTTAAATAACTTACCAACACAGGGCATGGAAGAAAAATGAATGCTTCAGAAAAGAAAATTAAATGAGTTTGGAACCGCGTGGATAAAGGTGACGTCTAGCAGTGAAATTGAGAAATAGCTGACGGAAACAATACAGGATGTCACAAAATAAATTTTACGACGTAAGAAAATGACAAGAGTTTGAAGTACCGAGTGTTTATAATGAAGTGACCGAAATAAATAATGAAGTTCTGAAAACTCCATTGAGGTACATCATTCCTGTTACCAACACTTAAATCTTTGATGTAAGAAAATTAATGATTTAGTAACGACAACATGCTTGAGCTCATCGAAATGTTCCCCAGTTTTCTGACGACTAGAGATAGGCAAAATATTACATTTCATATTCTAAATGCCTGTTAGCGGTATGGCAACAATGATGTTCACCATTTACGATGTGCAGAATGTAACTTAACTAAAAAATTTCATATTTAATAATGTTTTGGTAAAATCTACTTACTTAATAACTTACTTATAAATGGCTTTTAAGGAACCCACTGGTTCATTGCCGCCCTCACATAACCCCGCCATCGGGCCCTATCCTGTGCAAGATTAATCCAATCTCTATCATCATATCCCACCTCCCTCAAATCTATTTTAATATTATCCTCCCATCTAAGTCTCGGCCTTCTCAAAGGTCTTTTTCCCTCCGGCCTCCCAACTAACACTTTATATGCATTTCCGGATTCGCCCATACGTGCTACATGCCCTGCCCATCTCAAACGTCTGGATTTAATGTTCCTAATTATATCAGGTGAAGAGTACAATGCGTGCAGTTCTGCGTTGTGTAACTTTCTCCATTCTCCTGTAACTTCATCCCTCTTAGCCCCAAATATTTTCCTAAGAACCTTATTCTCAAACACCTTTATTCTCTGTTCATCTCTCAAAGTGAGAGTCCAAGTTTCACAATCATACAGAATAACCGGTAATATAACTGTTTTTATAAATTCTAACTTTCAAATTTTTTGACAGCAGACTAGATGACAAAAGCTTCTCAACCGAATAATAACAGGCATTTCCCATATTTATTCTGTGTTTAATTTCCTTCCGAGTGTCATTTATATTTGTTACTGTTGCTCCAAGATATTTGAATTTTTCCACCTCTTCGAAGGATAAATCTCCAATTTTTATATTTCCATTTCGTACAATATTCTGGCCACGAGACATAATAATATACTTTGTCTTTTAGGGATTTACTTCCAAACCTATCGCTTTACTTGCTGGTAAAATCTACACATTTCATAAAATATCTTAATATTATTTTCATATTTTGCACGATTTTCCCCTTCATTAATATTTAACCAACTCTAAATCGTGCTTTCCTGACATTATAGAGGAACACATAAGAGTAGTTCCTAAAAGGCTAATTTGCCGTCTCTTCAGTGTTGCCAACAAATACCAGATATCACCAAAGAGGGCAAATCACAATGCCATGTACTGAAATAATAATAATAATAATAATAATAATAATAATAATAATAATAATAATAATAATAATAATAATAATAATAATAATAATAATAATAATAATACAATATTAACAATAACATTGCCTTGCTTAATCACTTATTTACCACATTTCGTCATTATGTTGGGAGGTGTTTCCTAAATTGTTCAATAAATTTGTGAAAGAGTATATTTTTCTCCTGGACCTCTTGCACATTATATTGATAATTAGTAGATTAACGGCTAAGCGGATGATGTAAATATGGTAGAAAAAAATTCACAAACTGTTAGGGAAAACACGGGAATTTTACTTGAAGCAATTCAAAGAGATGTTGTTTATAAACAATAATTTGGAAAAGAGCATGAATAATGCTTCTGTTGATACAGTATTTAAGATGAAGAATGTGGAGCCAGATAAAAAAACATAAAACATAAGTTTGGAATTTATATACAGGGTGCGTCAGAAAGAACGGATGGATTTCACATGGCAAGAAAATGGTAAAGATTCATCAAATCAAAAATTTATTGTTATCAACATATTCCCCAATACATGCAGTTCATTTATGTAAAACAACATTATTCATATGATGTCCTTGACTTTCAACACAGGCATCGAGGCTTTTTCTGATGTTCGCCATCACTTTCACAGTCATAGCTGGTGCAATTGCTACGATTTCTTCACGAATCGCTGTCTTCAGTTCGTCCAGTGTATGTGATCGATGTTTACAAACTTACGCCTTCAAATGGTCCCAAAGAAAGAAGTCGCAGGGCGCGAGATCTTACCGTAGCCTCGGACAATCTCAGTGCAATAGAATTTCGTCCAGGTGATTTCTTCTTTAATGTTGAACCTGTGATACGAAATGAAGCCTCCCACCGCAAAATTGTATTCCGAGTTGGAATCCTAGCGTGACATCCGATGTCGAAATGAGTCCTGAGTGGCGATCACAGACTCTTCATTTTTCAAAAATGTCTCTACGATGAAAGCACGTTGTACACCAGACCAACACCATGTTCTCAACTGAAACTGCATTCTCTGGCTGACACCAACAGTCGTGGTCCTCCTCACTATATCTCTCTCCTCGTTGCGTATCGATAGTTTTAAATCCATCCGTTCTTTCTGACGCACCCTTTACAAAACATCTCTTCGGTTAATTTCAGATGTCTATTACAACTCATCACTACGAGTGATTGGAAATAGCTACTCAATGAAAGTGTGGTTATCATTATAAGACTAATTTTAACATATTAAAAGTTTTATTGCATGCCAAAATGACTTAGAACCTTTCTAGTACTCACATATAATTTTATAATGTTTTTATACATGTTTAATTTTATAATATGCACAAATGTTTTCTCACTATATATCACTTGTGTTCAATATGCCATTTATTGTGTTCTTCACCTGAAGATGACTTTTTTTAAATAAGTCGGAAATATTTGTGGAAATATAACTTTCCAATGTAATAAAACAGAAAATTAATTCTGTATTAATTTAGATCGATAAGTTATAGACTGAAACCACACAAATATAATTTAATACTACTTCAATTGGTTAAGGGAAAACCTCGGAAAAACCTCAACCAAGTAATTTGTCCCAACTAGAAATTGAACCCGGGACACTCGTTCTACGATCAGATATGCTAATCGCTACTCCAAAGTGGTGGACAGCAGATGCTATATAAATTTCACTCTAATAGCATTAGTTAGTGATTCAATTATTGAAATTGCCGTGACCATGAATACAGTCAGGTGTTGGGCTACTTTCCAAAATGGAAATTATTACTGAATACGCGTCACCATAGGTTTCAAAGTTTTATTGCAACCAGTCTTAGTAAGGCAGAGATGGAATTGTACGAAGAGGTTCATTGATTAACAGAGGAAGGGTCAAAAGAGAAACGGACATTGTGGCAATCGATCGACGCAATCAACGGAGTATTATTTTAGATCGACTATACGCTTTGAAAATATCAGCAGTAGGCCAATCTAGTCAATGACGAAAAGAAGTCCATGTACAGCCCATCTATTCCTTACTTAAGTGAGAGACACAACATTGCAAGTAGTGCATGGGAGGTAAAGAATCTTCTTTTTAGTGCAAGAGGAACATCCTTTAAATTTACGAAATCTATGCTTCTCGTCCTCATCTTCATGTGTGAAGAATTTGTATGATGACACTGACATATTCGTTATCCATTCCGCACAAATCATTTATATAGGATCTAAATTACTTTATATACAGAGTAATTTATAATAGAACTAACACATTTCTTTCTTTCTTTATTTCAAAACGAATGATGCTAGCCACAATTTGTTATACCTCAAATGTAGAGTACCTTTGGGAGATTACTAACCTCTATAGCAAATGTTGAAAATTCTTTAGTTATTCGTCTGTCGTAGAAAGGGGAAAATCACGTGACAGTTAATTACTTAACGAGGCCCTTTCATTTAAGTTATTTTAAACAGTTGTATAATATTATGTAGACGTCCAATTCCTAACAGAAATTAATGTTTTCAGGAAGAGCTAAGACAGCCCAGTCACTAGCCTTTACAGAGGGGCGAGCAGAAGCGGGTGGGGGAAACCGAGATGCGACGTAGGCAAACAGACGACAGTACCTGTGCGAAAACATGATTCAATATTGAAATCTCTTTCGTCACTGGAAAACGCCAACATATTTCTGGAACGTACTATACTCACTAACTCAGTACTGTTTACTGTGACCTTAAGGCGACTTTGCATATGCAGCCTTGATTCTGTGGAGAGGACGTGTGGAAGTTTACTAGTAGAAGGAGTGGGCGTGAAGTACATTTAAAAATTCAGGTACAATAAAAATTGAAGTAAAAATAAAATGATGTCCCTGTAGTATAGTACATGTTCTCAGCACCTATGTACAGCATTTCTCAAAGCTACACTCATATGGAAGTCAGTAGCGCGTCCAAATAAAGGCATTTGGCGGGACTCTGAATGTCCTACAAAATCTCAAGAGCTCTCCAAGCACATAAGCGCATTACGACTCGTGGGACGGTAACTTAGCAACTTCAAGTGAGCTGCAAGCTATCGGACACTGGAGAAATAGTGTACAAGTCGTCCTTGCAGACAGGTTAGTCTTGGACTAGACTTTCGTAGTATAGTCACCCCCGATACAGCCCCTTCCCATATATCGCCACCCCCAGTTATCCACCACAACGAGCAACAGACAAATTTTCCCCATTATTAAAAGGCGTTTCGCAGAGTCGATTGAAATAAACTGATTGGAGATCCAAAGAAAATTGGTATGGATTGGGAAGAGAGGAGACTGTTCAGTAATCTTTATCCGAAACGAGTCAAAGTCAGGATAGAAGAAGAAATGTCAGAAGGAAGTGATATAATAATAATAATAATAATAATAATAATAATAATAATAATAATAATAATAATAATGGTGGCTTTATTTAACCTGGCAGAGTTAAGGCCGTAAGGCCTTCTCTTACACTCAACCAGGATTAAAACTTGCTTACATAGTTGAACATACAACTGGATCGGAATTAAGTCATTACATACTGATACAATAAGTATATACGTAAATAAATAAATTGCGTAAATAAATAAATACGTAAATAAATAAATAGGTAAATAAATAAGCAATTAAGTTTGTAAATATACAAATAAATAAACTAATAGATAGATAAATAAATAGTAAGTTGATAAGTAAATACTGTAGGTAAATAACAAGTAAGTAATTAAGTAAATAGATAAATAAAGAATAAATAAATAATTAAATAAATAGATAGAAAATAATTAAGTAAATAAACAAATAAATAAGTAAATAAGCAAATAAACAAATAAATAAATAGTAATTAAATACGTCAATATGTAAACAGAAAGCAATAATTTTGAATTACTTTCTCATAGTTATTAAAAAAAAGTATGAATTATTTACGATTATTTGAACCAAATGCAACACTGCTACAGTATTTAATCATAGTAGTAATTTAGACCCAAGAATATATAACAAATTTATATTTAAATATCCTAATCTTATGAATTCTAATAGTTCTCTTATTAAATTTAAATAGTTATGTACGAATTTTATAAATAATGGAAAAAGTTTATATTTAAATTTATATATTCTTATTGCTTGCAGACATAAGAAAATTTATATTATATACTTCTTAATTTCAATTCAGGAATCCGCCCCTGAGCACGAGTTCTACTTTTTCAGGGGCGAGGTAAGAACTGGTGTTACCAACATGAAATATGATAAATTGAATTACCGTCTGATGTTACCCCTGCGTCCGAAATATCCCCACTTTACGGTACATAATGAGATCAAAAGAGGTAGTTACATAAAAATTTACCTCATAAAATAAAAATAAACATACTGGAATACATATTAATGTTGTTAGAATCAAATACGAATCACATAAAAACAGAAGCCGATAATTCAATAAAAAATGTACACAATAGAAATAAAAATAAACACATTAGTATACATATTAGGTTTAGATTACAATTAAGTAGGATTGACATAATTAAACCAGAAACCGAAAATTGAATAAAATGTACACAAAAAAAATAGATTAATAAAAAACCAACACAGTGGAATACATACTGGTGTTAAGTGATAAATGAACACGATTTACATTATTACACAATAAAAATAAGAATCAAAAAAATAAATAAAAGAAAAATAAATACAGTGGCACACATTCCATAAAGCAGATGTGGCGAAAAGGCCATGGTGCGCCGAGCCACTGTGTAAGCTGCAACGTGCATAGCACCTATGGAGGGAGGCGGACAACCGAAGGGGAAGTTAATGTTTAGGACGTGTAACGAAGAAAGAAATGAACAAGAAAAAATAGGATACATTATCACAACCTAAAATTAACTGTCTTCAGAATGTCTCTGCGACAGAGTTTCAAAATCAGGAATTATGTCACTTACTGTCAATCGTAGTTGATCACGAAGGTATTTGTCTGTCAGTCGTGATCTAAATTTGATTTTTACTATTTTCATTGTTTGAAAATAATTTTTCACAAACGTAAGTTACAGCGAACATGGCTTCAACAGAGCAAGCGAAAGAACGACGCTTCAAATATTTATTTTTTTCCAAAGATTTGAAAAGTTCAATATCCGTCAAGTCCTTACATCTAGCTTTCATTTAACATCACAATGTAAATCTGTGAGTTTAAATTGAAAATCTAACCGCATTATTCGTACATCTGCTGTAAAAGAATCGACGTACAGAGATGATAATGATAATGATAATGATAATAATAATAATAATAATAATAATAATAATAATAATAATAATAATAATAATAATAATAATAATAACACTTAACCTTTTAATGTTTCATCAGTAACATGTAGTAACTTATAATGCCGTTTTATGTTATACAACCGTTTTCCTAGTAATATTTGTGAACAAATCATACATTTAATATTTTCATCATATTGTAAGCAAAAGAATGCACCCTCCCATCCTACTTGAAACTTTCGTTTTTTATAGAGGTACATGGTTTCGAGAGAGATATTGCGACGATACGCCACTCGCAGGTCAGAGACAAATACAAATAGAGCGGAGTTTGCCTCCAGTGAGTGAGAGGGTGGGGGTTGTAGGTAGGAAGCGAGAGAAAAGCACTGCGAGCCACAATGTGCTCGTGAGTCGCATTTTCGCCGCGGCTGCTATAAAGAGAAGAGTGCGTCAAGGATGCCCTTTATCACCGACGCTGTTCAACATCTACTTGGAGGTTTAGCGAAGAACTATTTTCAGAACATGGGAGGAGTGATAGTAGGAGAAACAATAATTAACTGCATAAGACTTTCTGATGATATAGCATTGTTAGTAGAAGAGGAGATAGTACACATTATTAAGAAATGTGCTACTGGAGCTAAGTGACAGCTGTGAGCAGTATGGGATGAAGATAAATGCAAACAAGACGAAGACCATGGTCATAGGAAGAAAAGTAAAGAAGGTAAACTTACGAATCCTAAATAAAGCAGTAGAGCAAGTGGACAGCTTCAAATACTTGGAGCGCTGCTGCCAGGAAGTCAAGAGGAGGGAAGTAATGCCAAAGGAAACTTTTAATAGAAACAGGAGCATCTTCTGCGGGCTTCTGAAAAAAAAAACTAAGCAAGAGACTAGTGAAGTGCTTTGTGTGGAGTGTGGTATTGTGTGGGGCAGAAACATAGACATTACGACGAAGCAAAGAGAAGCGAATAGAAGCATTTTAAATGTGAATATGGAGAAGAATGCAGCGTGTGTGAGGTGGACAGACCAAATAAGAAATGAAACTGTGTTGAAGAGAGTGGGTGAAGAAAGAATGATGCCGAAACTGATCAAGAAGAGGAAAAGGAATTGACTGGGTCACTGGCTGAGAAGAAACTGAAGGATGAATTGGAAGAGATGGTGAACGGGAGAAGAGTTCGTGGCAGAATAAGATATCAGATGATAGACGACATTAAGATACAGCATGTGGATCATATACGGAGACTAAGAGGAAGGCAGAAGATGGGAAACATTGGAGAATGTTGGGTTGCAGTGAAAGACCTGCCCTTGGGCGGAACACGTATGTATGTATGTATGTATGTATGTATGTATGTATGTATGTATGTATGTATGTATGTATGTATGTATGTATGCATCAATTAACGAATCATGACTAATGGTAAATATTTTTATAAACAATTACACTGTTAGGAAATTCAAAAGTAAACATTATCAACATTCAGTTTTAATTATCCTTCCTTGTGATGATCGTTGTCATGGGGTGGTCAGTGACTGCGATTTATATACTGACATAATGGATAAATTTCTTAATAAAGAAAACTGAGAAAAATAAGAGTGCAATGAACGGGTACAGAATTATTATAAATTGAGTTGTAGCAGTGGCAGTAAAACTATTATAGTGAGAATCACAATAATATGTACTATAATAATAATAATAATAATAATAATAATAATAATAATAATAATAATAATAACAATAACATTGTCATGCTTATTACTAATTTACCACATCTCATCTTTATGTTGGGAGGCGTTTTCTAAATGATTCAATAATTTGTCAAAGAGTATATTATCGTCTTCGACCTCTCGTACATTGTTGGTAATTTATTAGTAGATTAATATGATCTAATTTTAAAATATATTTTGTCCGACAACATGAAATTCATTGTTTTGCCTAAACAGTTTACGATTCACGAGACCTAACCTAAAAATGTATTTTGTTTGATTATGAATTCCGAAAACAGAATGTCACTTTGAAATGTATAGCCTACTTACAATACTTACAAGCACTTTCTTTCTTGGAGAAGTCGCTACCATGCTATTTCCTCTCTAGGATATATTAATAAAAATCTAAAAACGAAAGAAATTCATTAAAATGTGAAATATATATATCTGTCCATTAGCCACGTGCATGTTTCATACCTAGTAGATTTATAAGATATTTCTTATTTAATGATACTTACCCGAATATAGAGTTGAATTGGAATCACAACGCAACACAACTGAATTATGTGTTGATATTAATATTAATACCGGTATTACTAATTTAATTATTAATTCACAAGTTTGGGTACTTGCATTTTCATCAGTTTCCTTTACCGTAAACCGAAATTATTGCTGGTAATATAACAGACTGAAAATAACTGCCAGTTGTAGTATTTGTCAGGACCGGAAATTCGAAACAAAGTTGGTAAAACAAATTCAACCTGAGAGCTAGAAAATCACTATAATCCACTAGCATAATATGTAGTAATAGGGGGAAAATGGTTAGGTTTCACACTTTGGGCATGAAGTAAGCTGATCCGGAATATAACTCATGTTCAGCATCGCTGCAAGGATCGACGAAAGGTGAACAAAGTATTTTAGTGAATAAAGTCCGTAGTTTTCAACTATTTGTGTTAAGCAATTTCCATGCGTATTATATGAAAAATAAGGTGATGTCATTTATGTAAAGTACAGCAGTTAAAGTGTTCTCGGGCTTTCGTACAGAGTCCTCCCTTCCTTCCCCCGTACTTCAAAGAAATCTGCGCATACTAATATATGGGCGGATATAACGCTATTATCTAAGAGGATGTGACAGTGGGAGCTACCGACACAAAGGATAAGAGAAAGAAATTGGTATCAAGATGTGGATGGTTTTAGACTCGCTAGGGGTCTCAGGATATAAATTGGCCCAGAGTCCGTGGATATTCCACGGACTCTGAATTGGCCCAACAATATAATGTGTCCGTGACCGCAGAAGCATTCCGGGGTTATAAACTGCTATAATTCTATCACTATATGTTTTACGAAATTCAGACCGGTGTCATTAGAAAGAACAGCTCAAAGAATTTCAGGAAAAGCGTAAGTAATAATTATTGTTGACCGCAACAGCAGATGGCAGCACAAGAAGAAAAAAAACGCCGTTTCCGTTATTTCGCTTGTCATTAAGCATTGTTGGATATAAGCAAATTGTGTTAAATGATCTGAAAGTTAAATATTCAAGTCTGTGTGAATTCTGCAGCATTTAGAGGGTTATTTATAGTCCCGTCGCTCTAATTTCCGGCAGCCAATCGAGTTGCAGGTCGGCTACATTTAAACGTGTGCGTCTTGTGATTCGCTGAGGAAGACGTTATTCATTTCTTAAGGCTCGATAAATACTTAATATAATCGTCCGCCATTTTAGCTCTTTCGTTGGCGTTCGCAGAAAACACACGAAGACGTTATTTGCCGCTCAATTATTTGCTGAACTACAGTGCGTTTGATTTATTATCATAGGAGCTACGACATAATGATGTTAAACGGTGTGACAAACAGATTCCTCGTATGGTAGCTCGGCAACGAAAGAACAAAAAAGGGCGAACGATACTACCTACCTAGACTTTATAGAGCCTTCACTTCCTAAGACGTAAGGAAAGAGGAGGAGTCACGCCGGGAATAACAGCGTCGAGACTATAGGTTATGGCGAATCCACATGAACGTTGTTGGTGTGTATTGGAATACCTTAGTACTCGGAGTGTAGTAAGAGTACAGCGTGCTTTCAGGCGGTATTTTCATCATGAGGCACCTACCGACAAAACGATTCTGAAGTGGTGTAGAGATTTTGTAGAGCATGGATGCGTCTGTGATAAAAGGAAAGCCCATTCAGGGACACGGCCTGTCAGTGCAGAAACTGTAGAACAGGTGCGGGAGGCGTTTGTACTGTACATAGTCCTCGAAAGTCTGTGCGTAGAGCTAGCCTGCAGTTAAATATTTCTAAATCCACCGTTTCCAAGGTCCTATGTTCTCGTCTGCGATTTCACCCGTACAAACTGCAATTAGTGCACAAGTTTAAATCTAATGACCATGCCAAACGACGTGTTTTCTGTGAAAATTTATTGACACTAATGGCGGAGAGGGAATATCGCCTTGATGTCTGCAGCGTGACACGAGGAGCACACATCGAGTGTCTTTGAGGTAGGTACAAAACTTTTTGAGTTTCTCTTTCTAATGATACCAATTTCGTTTAAATCCGGTAACTGACAGCGACGATATAGCAGTTTATAACCCCGGAATGTTTCTGCGGACACACTGTAGAACCCGGGTTTAGTAAGAGGCTAACTGCCGCACAGTGGTCTAGAATGTAAATTTAGCGGGACATATTAATAACTTTTCAACTACCTAACAGATGTTTATGAAATTTTACACAGTAGTTACAGGTAGCATATATGTTATGTATGCAAGCTCTGGTTACATTGGTATAAGGGGAACTGTCCCTTATAGGGGGCGCATTTAGACAAAATTAGTAACTTTTCCTCTATCTGATAGATTTGTTTGAAATTTTACAAAACAGTTACAAGTAGCAAATATGTTTTGTATACAAGCTCTGATTACGTTAGTATAAGGGGAACTACCCCTTATAGGGGGGCGCAATTAGACAAAATTAGTAACTTTTATCCTTTTTTAACAGATTTTTATGAAATTTTACACAGTAGTTACAGATAACATACTGTATATGTTTTATATACAAGCTATACAAGCTCTCATTACGTTGGTATAAGGGGAACTACCTCTTATAGGGGGCAAAATTAGACAAAATAAGTAACTTTTCTCCTATTTAACAGATTTTTATGAAATTTTACACAGTAGTTACAGATAACAAACTGTATGTTTTGTATACAAGCTCTCGTTACGTTGGTATAAGGGGAACTACCTCTTATAGGGGGCAAAATTAGACAAAATAAGTAACTTTTCTCCTATTTAACAGATTTTTATGAAATTTTACACAGTAGTTACAGATAACAAACTGTATATGTTTTGTATACAAGCTCTCGTTACGTTGGTATAAGGGGAACTACCTCTTATAGGGGGCAAAATTAGACAAAATAAGTAACTTTTCTCCTATTTAACAGATTTTTATGAAATTTTACACAGTAGTTACAGATAGCATACTGTATATGTTTTGTATACGAGCTCTCATTACGTTGGTATAAGGGGAACTACCTCTTATAGGGGGCAAAATTAGACAAAATAAGTAACTTTTCTCCTATTTAACAGATTTTTATGAAATTATACACAGTAGTTACAGATAACATACTGTATATGTTTTGTATACAAGCTCTCGTTATGTTGGTATAAGGGGAACTACCCCTTGTAGGGTGCAAAATTAGACAAAATAAGTCACTTTTCTCCTATTTAACAGATTTTTATGAAATTTTACACATTTTTATGAAATTTTACACAGTAGTTACAGATAACATACTGTATATGTTTTGTATACAAGCTCTCGTTACGTTGGTATAAGGGGAACTACCCCTTGTAGGGGGACGCAATTAGACAAAATTAGTAACTTTTATCCTTTTTAACAGATTTTTATGAAATTTTACAAAGCAGTTACAAGTAGCATATATGTTTTGTATACAAGCTCTCGTTACGTTGGTATAAGGGGAACTACCCCTTATAGGGGGCACAATTAGACAAAATTAGTAACTTTTCTCCTATTTAACAGATTTTTATAAAACTTTGTACAGTAGTTACAGGTAGTAAACTTCTTTGTATACAGATTGTAATTCTCTGGATTGTCTTTGTTTCGACCTCATACTTGCTGTAATGGAAAAGCTTTCTTGGGCAGCCACGACTTTTTCCAGGGGTAAGATTTCTATAAATTTTCATTACTATCACGATGAGAACGTAATTTAATAAGTAGCTCACTAAGCTAATCTCCATTTCGGCATGCCGTATCTAATATTTCTCATATATGAGATGCAGATAATTCGTTATTAACGGAGAAGTGAGATAATATAAATAATATGAAACTATGTTTTCGCTTTCAGTGACAGGAGGAAAGTAAATATTCACGAAATGTTTCTATATTGAGAAATTCTCTCTTTAACATGCAAATATACTTTATATAAAATTAAACAAGTTTTTGTCATATTTCTATTCAATTTCTATTGATACCTGATTAAAACTCTTCTATTTATTAAATGTCCTTACTACAGACACTAATGGAAATAAAACACAAAATCCCTTTGCTGGATACCAAGTATGAAATTCATCGTACTACATGCAGCTTTCGAATCCCTCGTTAAATATGCGAACCCGTCCAGCGATAATGAGGGAGATTTCGTCCATGAAGTCCCACGGGGAATTTTTACCACAATTTTGCTTCTCGTTGTTTGATGTATATTTTAATCCTCATAAAATATGTAAACTGAAAGCATTGTCTGCTTACTTGAACATTATAACTAACGAAGAAGAGTATTATAGAAAATTATAATGTTTTGTATGTGCACGTAAAAGAAAACTGATTAAATGAAATAACATGAAGATTGTTCTAATTTAAGATGTTGTAGATAAATCTTATTTATTTCATTCCTAGAATAAGAAAGGAACTAAAATCAACATAAAAACAAACTACAAATTATCATAAGAACATATTAAAGGGGCTATCAAAAGGAGATTAACTGTAACCATCACAACAATTCAGTAGTGCAGTGGTTTCCAAAGTAGGGGTCGTGCAAAGAGCTGAGGGAGATGCGAGATGATTTACAAAATAAAACAAAAAAGTCTTAATTTTTCGAAAGATTTTGAGATCATCTGCAAATAATAGGCAGCTATAACTTATTCTTTTACTTAAATCATCAATAATTAATAAAAATAGGAGAGGCCCCAACGTAGATCCTTGGGGAACTCCACATAAACTATTACAAGGTATAGATTATAACACATACTTACTGTGTGTCCAGAAACGTAAACAACATTTCACATAACAAAGAAAGTTCAGTAGTTATACACAGAAGAAAAAAAATATATCCATGCGGCAAATATTCCTGTTTTTCAGAAAGTATCTCTTAAGTCTGGACTCTGTATTTAATACAAGCATAGTGATATCTCTTTCAGTCCGAAATTTTTTCTCGTCTTTATTTCTATGGAAATTATTAAACAAATTGAATAATTTTGGTCTCTCCATTAACTACATAAATTGGTTTGAAAATTATTTAACACATAGACAAACTTGTGCTCGACTAGGTAATTCTCTCTCGGTACCTTATAATAGTCTATGTGGAGTTCCCCAAGGATCTACGTTGGGGCCTACCCAATTATTATTTATTGATGATTTAAGGGAAACAATACGATCTAGCTGCCTATTATTTGCAGACACGGTTCTAATTACGGTCCAAGATTGAATAATGACTTTATAAAGAGGAATCCTAAACTAAAACGATTAAACAATGCATTATTAAAAAAGGAAGTGCTTGAACTGTTTCTAAAATTATAATCATGTAAATTTATAGCCTTTATTTATTGTCACTTTAACAATCTCGTATTCTTATCTTTGTATGTTTCTGTATATGTAACGTTTGTTTTTGTTTTTTTATTCTTTTTAAATTGTATGTATAATTACAGTTAACAGTTTAATCACAGTTGTGATTATTATTTTTGTTTTCTTCTATCCAGTTTTCATTATTGGTCACACCCGACCTCAAGCATCTTGCTTTTTCGGGTGTGACCCAGCTACAATTGTATTTATACAACAATTTGTAATATGTATTTGAATATGAGATTGGTAATCAATTTCGAATATTCAAGAATATTCATATACGAGTATTACAACAGCATTGTAAAATCTTTGTTAATATATGTAATTTTTGCTTGCAATAATAAACCTAATAATAATAAATATTTTACTTGTTTTATTCTATTCTTCATTGTATGACTAATCATTCGTCAAAAATGTCACTGCATTAAACAAATAAGTATTTTATAGTGCTGTTGATCGATCAAAATATTTAATCGATTAACTATTTGAATTTAGTCGGTTAATCGGTAGATTAACCGAGTTTTGATCGAGTCGAAAGAATGTTTCAATATACTGTAACACATTATTGTTAAATTTAACTTGTGTTCGGTGATAAGCATGAGTATTAAATGTTGTATATCTGTATAATATATTGTATCGTTATATTACAATACAACTATTTTAATTACTTAGTAACATATTCAATGTGATTCTTATAATTTTTTGTGTCAGTTACTCCGGGAATTTTTGAGGCAAATATAAGTAACACCCAGTTAATACTGTTTCATCCATGATTTTAAACATGTGAGTGCATTCACATGCTCCAAATTAAGTGCCGCTCTACGTTTAGTAACAATGTTTCCTGCATCACTAAATACGAAAAAAAAAAAAAACTTTTTTTTTTCTGTCAAGCACTTCTCCACGTTCGTTCAATTTAAATCCAAACGTTTCACCGAGTTTACCTAACGGAGTTTACACTTTTCACAAACCATAGAAAATTGATTTTTTTTTTTCTTTATCAAACTAAACACAGAACCTTCATATACAAACTCAATACAGAAACTGCAAAATTACAGCTGTCGAAACAGAAGACTGGCCCCTATTGTAATCGAATTACCAGATTTTAGGAAGAGAAGAAGGTAGTTACGCTCTCACTTGCACATCATGTAGACATGGCTATTTTATAAGGGATGAGGGGACAAATCCCAGAAAAGTATGTATTTCACACTCGTACGCTAGGAAGATGAGCTGACAACAAGGTGGAAGTTTTCTTGCAAAATAATAAAACTTAACAAGGATTTCGCATTGTTTCAACTTTCAATAGGAGTAGACTAGATCACTGTCCTTATATCTCCATCTCTTTCTGAAGTGTTTGTGCAAAGATTTTCCTTACGATACCTGGTTTACAGTTAGAAAATAACAGTACTATTGTGCTTTTAAGTTAGCAATTTCCGAGAGAGAAATATTGTCGGAATTTCTAGTATGAATTTGTATTAACAAAATAACAATTAATATCAACTACAACCGATTAATTTTAATAGACTCGATTATTCGGTTAAATATTTTTGATCGACTAATCTTACAACAGAAATTGATCGATTAATCTATTAGATTAATCGATTAAATCCCACAAAACTAGCATTTTTATTCTTTTTTTCCAATACCACCAACTTGTATTTCGACATTTCTGGTCTTCTCTCCTGGCAGTGACTTAGTTTTAACCCACTTCTGAGGTTGGGGGCGCCAGGATGGCGGAGTTACATTACCCCAACGATACGTGGTGACATGCCAAGAGAGGTCTTAAATCTAAACTTAACCTAAATTCAAGACCTGTATTCTAGCCAGGAATCGAACACAGGACCTGATAAACTATAACCAAAAGCTCTGATCACTAGACCATGAAGCTGGCCAATAAATGTTTTATTTAATCACTTTATTTTGTCTACATTTCTCAAAAGAGAGCCAAGGAGTTAATGGATGTAATTTCACTTCAAGAAGATAAAATTACAAGATACGTAACAAGCCGATTACGGAGTGGGAATGACAGCCTTCGTGTTTCTTGTTATGCAGAGGTAAGCTTGGAGTTCTGTAAGTGCTCACCGCGGCGCTGTAGCGATAATAACTGAGCCAGAGATGATAGACGAATGTGCTGCGCTCTCGAGTGATAGGATAAATAATGAAGAGTAATGAGGGCGTGGAAAGATGGAGGAAAACATCAGACTGTTAACACAGGTCCGGGAAATTAAAAAGGCAGCAAGAAAAAAAGAAAAAGAGATTTGCTGCAGCGCGTTGCTTTCATAGCGTGTTGCAGTTGCCCTCGATTGTAGGATTATTACATTGCACATCTGTAGACATAAAGGGGACTCACGTTACACTTCTAGATATGCGATAAGGTACAAAACATCATTTTTCTTGTCCTTCTCTTTACTTTTTCTTTTCCCACTTTTTCCTTCCTTGTTCTCTGTTGTTTTTTCCTTGTTTCTCTCTTCTTTTCATTTTCTCTGTCTGTCTGTCTTCTTTACATTCCTCCTCCTTCCCATTTCTTGCTATCCTTCCACTTTCATTTCCTTCTTGCCAAGGACAATTATCATGAAACTTTTTAAATCTAAAGTTGTCATCTTTACATAATAGAAGAAAAATGTTCTCTACCGCAAAGTAAATTTTAGAGTATTAATGGGTTATTGCACGGCGGATTAATTTTTTTACTTACTAGTTTCGGTTTCATTCTGGCCATCTTCAGATTTCTAACAAAATGAAGCGGAAGCTAGACATTAACTAAGGTAAATTACCAGCATAGTTTCTTTGTAGTGTGTTTTCTGTTCTGTATGTTATGTTGTATGAATGAGGATGCGATCTTGTGTGTGTTTTTGTTTTCGTATCTTAGTGTGATGCATTTCTTGTGTTTGTGTGTTTTTGTGTTTGTAGAGTTTTTGTTTTGTCTTCCTTATGATGTTGTCTATTATGTTTGGGTTGTAACCATTTTCTTGTCCTTTGCATTTGATTGTATTCACTTCTTCATTGTAGTGTTGTTGGCTCATGGGTATATTGAGTAATCTGAGTACCATTGTCCTGACACTACAAAGACATCTCAACACACAAACAACACAAACAAATAAATACAACCACATAGGCGTATGCAAACTCACATGCAATAGTTGCGACAGTTTCTACATTGGACAGACAGGCAGATCATTCCAAACTCGATACAAAGAACACATTAAAGCAATAACCAAAGGACACAATACATCTACATATGCCGAACACATAACTAATGCTAACCACACATACAATAACATATATACAGACATGGAAATCCTTCACATACAACTCAAAAACCAAACACTCAACACACTAGAACGATATGAAATATACAGACACACTAAGACACACCCTAATCAAATTCTCAACACACAGATCAATTTCAGAACACACACACTATTTGACACAACTCTTCATCACACGAACGCACCCACACAACAGGCAGCGAAGTTGAGATAGCGCCGAGATCTAGTAGGCTCTGAGGATGGTGTCAAGTAGCACCGAAACAGCTGTAAGCCACACATGCTTATATAATTAACACGAGTAAGATCGCCATTTAATCAATTATTTATATTCATGTGTTAAAAGTAGTGCACGAAAGATTCAACATGGATTATCAAAATGGGTTTGTATTCTCCGAAAAAGAAAAATATGTGAACTAATATCTACAGAAGTACGATTTGTAAAAGGAACTGCCGGGTATATACAGAGTGTCCCATTTATCTTGTGCACCTGTTATAACTTTTTTGTTTGGATAGGTATTGGACTTTTTGTTTTTGAGCGTCATGTTAGAACGAGGGGCTAACATGAGTGTGGAGATTTGGTGCAAGTAACTACATTATGGTACAAGATGTACGTGACGTCATCAATTTTTCAAATAGCACTACATAGTTTAATCATGTTACATTGATTACACACATTAAGACGAGAGATGGCACTGCAATAAAAACTAGAATTACTGCTGGAGCAATTGTTCATGCTAATTCAATTATTTGACCTTTCAAAAATTTATCACAATGTCACCTTCCTAATCAATAACAACAAAACGAAACAAAAACGTACTTCCAATGTGATAATGTTATGCTTTGAGAGTCACAGAAGATGTTCCAAATGGTGACCATTCACATTAATGCACATTCGAAGGCGTTCTCCGAAAGACCGTATGACTGCCCTGCATGTTGGTGGCTGAATGGACACACAAGCCTGTCGAATGCGTTGCTGCATATCGTCTGGTGTTGTCAGAATGTCCTGGTACACACTGTCCTTCACAGTTCCCCACAGGAAGAAGTCTAGTGGCGACAGGTCCGGAGAACGTGCAGGCCACTGTACGTGGATTGTGGCGTCGACAGTTGTTGTGGTTTGTTTACATGTTAGACAGCAAACACACAACACACGACATGTACGGACGTCAGTCGTCTTTCGTTTTGTGTAAGTTAATGCACAAGATGAATGGGGCTCCACAACAAACGACACATTCTGATGGTATTAATTTTGCATTTTGTTGTTATTGATTGGGAAGGTGACATTGTGATACATTTTTGAACTCGTCTTAATGTGTGTAATCATATTCATATATTCATATTCTTTATTTGCCTGAAGGTACAGGAATACAAGAGGCTTCGTCAATGTGATCTGTGCCTAATATCGCACCCATTTTGAAAAAGTAGTTTTTCAAGTACTAATATATCACATAAATTTGAAATAAATACGGAATCTTAATACGGGTTTATTATACTTATATCAGTGAGGTCAAATTTAAAACTTACTTTTATTTTACATTTGTTTTTCAAGTACAAAAGAAAAATTGCAAAAACGGTATTAGGAGAAATACTGCTCCTAATATCGCACCCCTCATTTTGTGAAAAATACATAGGACAAATGTTAAGTTTATTGTATAGAAACAAATTTTATTATATATCTGTTGTATTTAGGCACAAAACATGTTTTTTTAATAACATACAAATACAACACGGAAATTATAAGTTTTTCTGATGCAATGTGTTTGACAGTAAATAACTACATATTCAGCTATCAAGGTATAGAATGAATAATTTCGAGGCAAAAATTGTTCCGAAGCCGGGTATCGAACCCGGGACCTTTGATTTAACGTATCAAAGGTCCCGGGTTCGATACCCGGCCCTGGAACAATTTTTCCCTCGAAATTATTCAAATAATTTTACAGGGAGTTATACCTGAAAGCTTGATTTGCAAGGTATAGAATGTTTGTTAATTAAACATAATTAAGATATTTAGAGAACTAAATCTAACCTTCCAAACAATAACACAATGCAATTTTTGTAATCATCATCCCCAGAACACTCTTCATGGCACCAAATTCCACATTTAGTGCATACGATCCATTTTTCTCCCCTTTTGTCAAAAGAAAACTTCACGTTGCAATATGGACATTCTGCATAATTTTCGCTATCTCCATTATCAATGGAGATGTACACTGGCTCATCCAACTCTTCGTCTTCTGAATGTGAAGATACCTGACTTTGTTTTTTCTGTCTCTTCCTTTGAGTAGGTACTTTATCAGTCTGCTTCTTCTGAACGCTTTTTCGTTCATATGTCTCCTTATCTGTGAGTAATTTCCTCTTAAAATCATCAGCCAATTCGTTTTTATATTGTGAACTTTTTAGTAGAGCAGCAGAACCACTTTTACGTCCTCTATCAGTTGGACTTTTTTGTTGTAAGTTATTTTAGGAATTGGTGAAATGTCAGCAGGTGTAACAAAAGATAGAGTTTGCCTCTCGACTAATTTTGTGGAGTTTTTGGCCCGTTGATACTGATAGAGCCTGGCCGAGGTTGGGAAGTGTTGGCATCATCCAATCTATTTGGTAAAGCTTCAGATGAATGATCACTTGATTCATGGGTATTAGGAGAAACTTCTTGAAATTCAAAGTCGCTGAAGATATGGCGGTTGCAAGGATACAGACCGGTATTTCTGAAGCCATTTGTAGCTACAGCAACAGTTGCTGCTTTATTGAAAGCTTCTCCCAATAGCACACCAACCTGGCAGTGAGTCACTACTCTGCCTGCATTTTGTTTGAGCCACTGTTCAATTACTTGAGCATAGTAAGTTTTGAAAGGTAGCATGAATGCCACACCCAAGAGTTGCATTTTATGTGTGTAATGTGGAGGTAAGCACACAATATGAGCACCATTAACACGTGCTAGTTCGAGGAGTTCAACATTTCTAGTGTGGGAATAATGCCCATCTAACACTAGAATTACTGGGTCATCTTTCGTAGGCTTCACATTGCTGAGAATGTGATGACACCATTGAACAAATCTTTCATTCTGAATCCAGCCAGATTTGTGACAGACCGCTAAGCTACCATTTGGTGCTGCATCCAGAAGTTCGGCTTTCATGTTGACCCTAGAAAAACCAAAAACGTTGGCAGGAAATGGTCAGCTGCACTCATTTATGTCACTTCAGTCACTAAAGATCCCCTCTCTGCTGAAGATACAGATCCAACCTGCCTCTTACCTTTCAGACTAACTAGTTTGTTGCCTTTGTGTTGAATCACTGTCAAGTCTGTCTCGTCACAGTTGTACAGTCTGTTTGGTGAATTCTTGACAATGCTCATCAATGGTTCATAAATGTCAAAAAACTTAATTACGTTCTCCTGATTGAAACCTCTGATCCTTGCCATAGTCGTGCTTTGTGGTTTCCGCAGACTCAATTCCTGGTGTCTTCTCAAGAAAGTGTGCAGCCATTTCCGTCCTGCGGCTTCATCGTTCTTCGAAAATGGGTGGTTCAGACCATTCATAAATGCTAACTGAAAAGCCATAGTTTTTAAGTCCTTTGCAGATAAACCATAAAATCGCTACTCCATTTCTAAGCAATATGAAACCAAAGAATCTTCCAGTTCAAATGGAAGTACACCCTCCTCTTTGTTATTGACTTTATCTTTTAAAGTATACTTGGGAACAATAAAGAATAGGAAGCACGTTGCAATCCCATGGCTTTGTTCCTAACTGATATGATTGCAGCCTTCATAACCTTCTCTTTCCACAGCTGACAATTTTTTAATAATTTTGGAATTATCAGATTAATTGTACGATTATATTAGTTTGCAGTAACATCGTCCTAATATCGCACTGTGCGATAATAGGAAAACAACAAGTGTGCGATATTGGGCAAATAACATACACGAAACAAAATAATTTGTTTCAGTAAAAATAAAACGTTTACAATATTTCTTTAACTGAATAAAAATATTACACGACTAACCAAATCAAACTAACAGTGTATAAAAGTTTTGCTCCTTACCGTTGGTTGTATAAACACCACTAATATCACACACTACAAATATTTTCCCATTGCCTATTCCTTTCTCAAGGCGTGTAGTATGTATTGAAGCTCGCAGCAATCCATCTGCGGGCGCTAACACTCCTTTTAATTGAATTGAATAAGCTGCTATTCCATTCAGGGTCTTATGCCTGTTCTGAACTCATAAACCATGGGGTGCGATATTAGGCGCATGTGCGATAATAGGCACAGTTCCCTTAATATAGAAAACAATGTGTCAATATGTAAAATATTAAAAGAGTAAAAAATAATAAAATTTAACTAAAATACTACATCGTTTTCAAAAAATTCATTCATATTATGAAAGGGATTATTTTGTAGCCATCTCTTAATCTGAAATTTAAATTGTGTTTCATTAAGTGCCTTTATATTTGTAGGTATCTTATTATATACTTTTAATGCAGTAATTACATAGCTTGATTGTGTTTTTTGCAACCTGACATGTGGTACGTTTAATTGATCATTATTTCTTGTTTCATAGCGATGCAGATCTACTATACTTGTATAATTAGTAATATTCTTGTTTACATACATTAAAAGTTCAAAAATATATAGATTGTAGACTGTCATAATCTTTTCATTTTTGAAGAGATCTACATGATAGTCTGGGTGGTGACATTGTTATAATACGAACTGCCTTTTTCTGCAGTAACAGTAACCAATGTAATATGATTAAAGTATGTAGTGCTATTTTAAAAATTGTATTTTTTGTTTAGCATAACTGATGAATTGTATGTACTGTAAATTGAATAGTATACTGTATAGGTCTACTGATGAATTGTTTAAGCTTATAAATTGAAATAATCTACTTCATATGAATTGTATAGCTTAACGAAAATACTAATTTGATTGTATATGTTTGTATAGTTTGGCTGATGAATTGTATATGTTCTTAAAATGATTACTAGTCTGTGTAGCTCTACTGATGTATTGTATATAGACCTACTGTAAATTGAATGGTAATATGTATAGCTCAACTGATTAATTGTTTATGATTATAAATTGAATTAATCTACTTGATATTAATTGCACAAATTTGTATAGCTTAATGAAAGTATGCTACTTTGTATTGTATATATTTGTATAGATTTGGCCGATGAATTGTATATGCTTTAAATTGAATAGTAATCTATATATCTCTACTGATAAATTGTTTGTGTTTGTAATTTGAAGTAGTTTGCATGATATGTATTATCAATTTCTGTATATCACAACTGGTTGAATTGTTTATGCCTTAAATTTAATTAAATTGTTTTGTATTATAATATAGCTCAACTTATGAATGATCGTTTGCGTTTGTAAATTTAATAATCTGATTGGCTATGTATTGTATACTTTTAGTAGAGCCATCGATGTTGCTCAGTCGACAGACTCGCTGGGCTGCTGATCCGGAGCTGCGTTCGGGCTTGGGTTGGATCCCCCTTTGGACTTTGGTTTCTTCGGAGGTTTTCCCCAGCCGTGGGACTGAAGCCGGATGGTCTATGGCGAGTCCTTGGCATCAACCCCTTTGATTTGATTACCTGGTTGGGTTTTTCCGAGGTTTCCCCCACCGAAAAGGCAAATGCCGGGTAATATTTTGGCGAATTCTCGGACCTCATCTCATCTCACTACATCTCGCCAAAATGTAAAAAAAATGTAAAAAAATTGTACAAAATTGTAAAATTTGTAGAAAATTACTAAATTGTAAAACTATAAAAATTGTAATTGTAATATTGTAAAATGTTGACATGTTCCACATCTTAAAGCTTCATTGCTCATGTAAGATCTATGGAATAAAATAAATAAATGAATGAATGAATGAATGATGACGTCACGTGTATCTTGTACCATAATGTAGTTACATGCACCAAATCCCTACACCATGTTAGCTCCTCGTTCTAACATAACTCTCAAAAACAAAAATTCCAATACCTATTTAAACAAAAATGTATAATAGGTGCACAAGATAAATTGGACACCTGTATTTTTTGATACTAAAAAGAAAGCGATGGCATATTAGATGAACTAAAAATTAAATCAATAGAAAAGAGAATGCCAACGTGCAGTAAGAATTGATTACCACACGTGCCTAGAATGGAAAGAATATCAAACTAGATAAACTAGATGCTCAATTATTAAAGAAAAGGAAGATTTCTCAAGGGACCTGTCGGTAGCTGCTTGAAATTATCTACACTAACCAACTTCTGGTCCATAGAAGATTCGTGACTGGATTATAAGATATACTTTCTGTAGCTAAACAACAGAAAGTACAGAAAATAACGATTTTCAGCGCGCTGGATTTATGAGAACGAATAAAGACATGATGAATTTAGAAGGCGTATGTTATTCTGTTTATAACTGAGCCTTCTTTAGTTACAAGCCGGAACATGGGTAGATTTGGCAACGCAGAGTGGAGGCGGGAGATTTTAAAGTGAGATTGTGTTTGCTCATTGCTTTCGTTATACGTAACGCGTATTTTTTAAATATTACTTCATGCACAAAGGTAAGATCAAGATTCAGAGTAGTGATGTAAATTATTACGGGTTCGAAAATAGTGTTTTATTGCAATCAATTAGCTATACTTCAGAATACGGCGTAAGTAGGCTGGCACTTAAAATAATTACAAAAAAACATGTTTTTATTGATAGTACGAAGGTAAATAAATAAATAAATAAATAAAAAAGATATTCCTTGCACCGAAAATAATAAAATCAATAATGCAATAAAGACGTAAGTTCCTACGCAGTATTCTTAAGTTCCATTCAGTTAACAAATTTGTGGCTAGTAAATTGACAATGTTTTGCCGCTTAATGTTGTTTCACCTCTGACGTGAAAGGTGTAGCATATCATATGCATTTTAATTTCATGTGATTATGTCCTGCTTTTCTATAAATATTTCAGATGTCCAGGAAGCCAGTTTTAGTTTGAACCTGGCCAGTCACCATAACAATACTGTTATCCTAAATTACTTGTTATAAACTTTTTAAAATATAATTTTAAATAAATATAACTACAGAAAACAAGCTAAGAATGTGAATTATGCAAATAGGCCTAAAATAAAATGTAAACAGAAGAAACTATTGACATACCTATTATAATAAAAGTATGAGGATGTAAATACAGTTAAGGGGATGCGCTACTGAAAAATGACAGTTTTTGAAGAAATGTCATCTTTTTTTTTTTTATTTTCCTCTTCATATACTAAATTCCAATGCTCCATTACCACAACCTGTGTTTCAGCTATAATATGCACTATAAAAACATAGAAAACTCTTGTTTTAGATTCCAAAAAACGGTTTCCAAAAATAAACGTGTTATTTTCAAATTTTATTTTTAAAAAAGTTATTTCTTGACTTAGATCATTGAAATTTTCCTGATTAATTCATAATCATGATCATAATATGCTGTTAAAATTTCAATACATTATCTCTTAAAATGTAGAAATTAGGAAATTCAGTAGCGCATCCCTTTAAGCCAAGTAAAATAATCTATGAAAAAACATATCTTCAACATAATACGTAACAAAACGCAACATTATCTATTAAGTACATGTATGTGTCAATTAGCGTAAACTCAGTGAACTTTAAATCCTGTAAATACGAAGTGAAAAGAAACATGTTTATACCTAATTTATTACAAAATAAATTATATTAATAAACAAACCTTGAAAACCAACAAAGTGATTATATGAATCTACAAATTATAGGTAGTTCTGACGTATAGCAGGCATTCCGAATCTTCAACAAAACTGAAACATTTACGGGATCACAAAACAGCTGTTTACAATGAATTTAAAAACCAACGGCGTACCTTTATTGATATAGCAGGCGAGACCCAACAATTTGACTAGAATTCTGATACACACAAACCACAAATAAGACTTTAAAAATGTAGTTATACAATATTTAATATTTAGTAGAATAGTCAATTACTTTGTCATCAATAACCATAAAAATTGCCAAAGACTGCAACCATTTTATTTTCATTTATTGTCTTGTTTTTTTTTATCACCAACACGCACTTAGTTTATAATACATCAACAATGAACGTTTAGTACGACCGCGAACATAATTCCATCGACATACACTTATATTATAACCTTAATTTACATTGAAAATCGGCATTAGCACAAACATGTGTCCTGTACGGTCGGCCTCCGGGTGACAGTTAATTACAGTGTTGCCGACGTATGGCTCCGGCTTGTAACTAAAGAAGGCTCTAGTTTATAACCATCATCGTAAAGGTTGGGATGAACGAGAATGTTACCAGAGCAACCTGATCACAATGAGTGTGTGGACGATGCTTTCCTTCACTTGAACCTCACGAGATCCTTCAATTGAAGAGCTTCGTGTGTGCGATAACAGATGGAGTGGCTGGCGTCATGTTGCTGCAATACCTTTCGTTTTAATCATGTTAACGAGCTAAAAAGAGAAACTGATAAGCGAAGGAAGACTGGATGAAAGAGAAATGAAAATAAGTAGAGGATCTAGAGAGAAGAGGAAGATTATTTCATGTACCGCGAAGTAAAATGTTTGGACTTCACAAATAACAACAGGAAATCCATGTGGTTGGTAAACGACGAATTCGGAAACGAAATAACAGACAAATCAAGAATACTAAACACATGGACGAAATATGTAGCTTCATATGAGATAGGGAATCGTCCAGATGAGCAGTGGCGTAGCATGAAATTTTGAGCAGGGGAAGCTAATTCAAGTTGTTTTTCATGCAATATGAGAAAAGGTATTACAAAAATATAGTCTTAAAATAAATAGTAGTCAATGTCAAGTCAGCAGTCGAAGATTGGATGGAACCTCGTAAGTAACACCAATAAGACATGACCTCAAATGGTAAGTAGTAAAATATGATTTCACGGTTTACACATATCTCTAACAAATAGACACGTATACGTATAACATTAGCTCACTCCCTGTCATAGTTAGAGTAATCACAATATTAACGGTCAATAGATACAGTATTAGTATTATTACGTAAGTATGCATCTGTCTTTTGGTTGTGTCCTTCATTGACAGCAAGGGAGTCGGTCATTTGTTTTTTAGATCACACTTTTGTTCGTAAGTCAGTCTTGATAATAGAATTGTCCTAAAAATTCAAGTAAATCGGTGTCAGGAACTGTTATTTCACTCATTATTTATTATATCAGCCACAATGCACACTAACACTTCAACTGAACACAACTGGCGAAAAGGGATAACTCGGAAACTACTTATTTTCAATGTAAAAGCTAGCTTCTTGCTAGTCTTGCGAACAGGATAGTTTAGTTAGAAAGATATGGAAAATCTGCGGTGTGGGTTACACAGAAGAATGAGTGTAAGAAACCAGTCTGCTTGGAAGCTAGTGTGTGCAGGCTTCTTGTTTACTGCTGCATCACAAATCATCCTTAGCTGCCGCATCACAATATCTAACGCGTAAATATAAATTCTATTAAAATTAATAAATAATTTTGTCCATACACTGCAGGTTTATTATGAAATTATTATTAACTGGGGAAGCTGAGCTTTTCAGCTTACATTGACGCTACGCCACTGCAGATGAGTTAGCTGTAGAATGATGGATGGGTGAAGCGGAGAAAAATTCTTTCCGTCACCGGGACTCGAACTCGGGTTTTCAGCTCTACGTGCTGATTCTCTATCCACTAAACCACACCGAATTCCGCTTCACCGATCCTTCATCATAATATGATAACCCAGAATTCCTCCATGGAAATATCATATGAACTTCAGTACATCGCTATAATATGAAATGCGTATATAATCACTTAGTGATTTAAGACGGCGCTCATTCCGTCGGATCCCGGCCACTTAGTCACTCGTAATGAGTGCACCTCTGCACATAGTGTGTTAGACAATGTGCCACTGTTACACATCTGTGACACAGTGCATGGGGGTTGACCACTAAATGGAAACTAAGAGGTGGAACTTAAACTGAGAGGATTCAATCCGGCATCGGAATTGGAATCCGGTGTGGCTTAGTGGATAGAGCGTCAGCACGTAGAGCTGAAAACCCGGGTTCGAATCGCGGTGCCGGAGAGAATTTTTCTCCTCTCCACCGATCCTTCTCCTCTCAGTTTAAACTCCACCTCTTAGTTTGTCTTTAGTGGCCAACCCCTATGCACTGTGTTACAGATGTGTGACAGTGGCACAATGTCCAACACACTATATGCAGAAGTGCACTCATTAAGAGTGACTAAGTGGCCGGGATCCGACGGAATTAGTGCCGTCTTAAGGGGTTACAGCAGTAAAGTTTTTGGAAATATTCAAAATTTGTTTTTCCTCCATTACTGTATCTTGTACAATAATGAAAATTGGTATGTGTAAAACACAGTCCTGATATTTGAAAAAAAATATTTTTACGATTTAAAAAAATATGGTACTTATTTATTTATTTATTTTTTATGTTTTTTTTTTTTTTTTTTTTTTTTTTTCAAAATTCAAAACGGTAGCAGTTCACTGTGCAGTGATGAAGCGTTTCCCTCATAACTCATAAACTTGTTAACTTTTTTATGTTCTCTCTCTTTTATTTTATTGCTGAAACTAATGTTTACAATATCATGCTCTTTCAGTTACATTCCTTAATAAATAATATTTTTTGTGTTAGAAGAAAATACTGATATTTGACCATTTCTTAAAATGAATTTATTTTTTATCAGACAATCTATCAAAGATAGAGAAGTGATTTTGCATCATATTGTAGATATGAAATGCATAAATATACTTACTTACTGGCTCTTAAGGAACCCGGAGGTTAATTGCCGCCCTCACATAAGCCCCCCATCGGTCCCTATCCTGAGCAAGATTAATCCAGTCTCTATCATCATATCCCACCTCCCTCATATCCATTTTAATATTATCTTCCCATCTACGTCTCGGCCTCCCTGAAGGTCTTTTTCCCTCCGGCCTCCCAACTAACACTCTATATGCATTTCTGGATTCGCCCATACGTGCTACATGCCCTGCCCATCGCAAACGTCTGGATTTAATGTTCCTAATTATGTCAGGTGAAGAATACAATGCGTGCAGTTCTGTGTTGTGTAATTTTCACCATTCTCCTGTAACTTCATCCCTCTTAGCCCCAAATATTTTCCTAAGCACCTTATTCTCAAACACCCTTAACCCCTGTTCCTCTCTCAGAGTGAGAGTCCAAGATTCACAACCATAAAGATCAACCGGTAATGTAATTGTTTTATAAATTCTAACTTTCAGATTTTTTCACAGCAGACTGGATGATAAAAGCTTCTCAACCGAATAATAACAGGCATTTCCCATATTTATACTGTGTTTAATTTCCTCCCGAGTATCATTTATATTTGTTACTGTTGCTCCCAGGTATTTGAATTTTTCCACCTCTTCAAAAGATAAATTTCCAATTTTTTATTTCCATTTCGTACAATATTCTGGTCACGAGACATAATCATATACTTTTGTCTTTTTAGGATTTACTTTGAAATTTATGTCTTTACTTGCTTCCAGTAAAATTCCCGTGTTTTCCCTAATCGTTTGTGGATTTTCTCCTAACATATTCACGTCAACCGCATAGACAAGCAGCTGATGTAACCCGTTCAATTCCAAACCCTCTCTGTTATCCTGGACTTTCCTAATGGGATACTCTAGAGCAAAGTCAAAAAGTAATGGTGATAGTGCACCTCCTTGCTTTAGCCCACAGTGAATTGGAAACGCATCTGACGGAAGTGACCTATACGAACACTGCTGTAAGTTTCACTCAGATACATTTTAATTGATGGAACTAGTTTCTTGGGAATGCCAAATTCAATAAGAATATCATATAAAACTTCTCTCTTAACCAATTCATATGTTTTTTTTAAATCTATGAATAACTGATCCACTGTACCCTTATACTCCCATTTTTCTCCATTATCTGTCGAATACAAAATATCTAATCAATAGTTGATCTATTACGCCTAAAACCACTGATGATCCCCAATAATTTCAGCTTGATATGGAGTTGATCTTCTCAAAATAATACTGGACAAAATTTTGTACGTCAACAAAAGTGATATTCCTCGAAAGTTACTACAGTTAGTCTTGTCCCCCTTCTTAAAGATAGGTACGATTATGGACTCCATTCCATTGTTCTGGTACAATTTCCTTTTCCCAAATAGCAAGTACAAGCTTATAAATTTCTTTAGATAATGCGGTTCCACCCTCTTGTATTAATTCTGCTGCAATTTGATCGATACCTGGAGACTTATAATTTTTCAGATTTTCTATCGCAATTTCGACTCCAGAAAGTTTAGGTTCGGGTATAAATGGCTCAGCTGTTTGTATTTCAATTTCGTCCCGATCATTTCTATTTGGCGTATGTATATTTAGTAGTTGCCCAAAATATTTTTTCCATCTGTTCAGGATTTAATGAGAGTCTGCAAGCAAGTCACCATTCTCATCCTTGATCACGTTTACCCTTGCCAGATATCCATTATTGAATTCCTTTATGCCGTTATATAAATCTCTAATGTTTTTATTTTTACTATTTTTATTCAACAGTTGTAAGTATAAATGTATTAGACCAGTCATGTCAAAGCAAGCGCATTCTTCTGACCTTGACGTCGTGCGCGGGCAGCAAGCGCTAAGTATGGAAAGAGGAAGGGTTGTGTATATGAATAAGCAGCCTGTTGGATTAAGAAAACAGTGGTGCACAAACTTCAAACGGAACGTGAAATTGTATGTCGTTATTTGTATATGGCTTCTTTCTGTTTAATATTATCTATATTGTCTGCAAAACAAAAGTACTAACACTGATTTCTTAATATTGCACTTGTGTTTTAAATCTTAATAACATAACAGAGAGTTAAGAAGGAATATTCACTTAAATTCCATAGTAGTATAATATTATACTGTATTATGTGGATGAAACACATCATTCATAAAGAAAGTGATATTCCAAAGATAGAGATTGAGTATGACATGGTGAGTTGGAATTTATATTGATGGTATCTTTAGCCTTACAAAAGTAATCAATAAACTAATCAAAACAATATTGCCGTACAAAGCAAAGTTACCTAGGTGCTGTATCTGTTTTAAGTGTAACTAATATTACATAACAAAACTCTTATCACATTATGCTTTTAAGATGATATTTGTGAGCAACTTCCTATCATCAGAATAATAAATTATTTTCTCGAATTGTGCTGAAGCTATAGAGCTGACATTTTTACAACACATGGGCACGTATCTTTTTCTTATGATGTAACAGTAGTTGCTTTGTTAATTCTACAATTTCCATGCGAATATTTTCAAAATGTTCAATACACTATCTTCAGTAATGCGTATATACGGTATATTAGATTTAGGAAAACGTTCTGTAAGGCTACTAAATAAATAGGCCTATACCTGAAAATTTCACTTTTCTATACGAAAAGTTGAGAAAATATTTCTTTTGAATAAAAATATCAAACTTGTGAAAAATGAGCATTAAAATTAAACTTACATTCTTATAATGCACTTATACTTCTCAGGCAAATCTAAAAATTAACATGGATACAGTTTTAATAAGTTCTCTTCTCTTTATCTACGAGTACTGAATCAGTGCTGGCCATCCCTGAATATAGCTCGACCAAGCGGCATATACCACCTCTTTCTTCTGTCTCTTTCCTTTCCGCTGTAAAGCGCTCAGGCTCTCCTGGGCTCTAAAGCGCGCGCTTGCTCCTGTGGGCATCAATTGACATGCCTGTATTAGACTAACAGAATTTACTTTTAAGTTTAGGGCACGGGTCTTTGATCGTACGTCCTTTACAAAACAGGTATCAATATGACATGCTGTGTTGTTTCAAGTGGAGACCCCTTGTCTTACTGATACCACTTTACTGGAGTTACGTAATTTCTCCATATAAAATTGTGTCAGATAAATATAATAATACCAGGACTCTTCAAGAGATACAGGCCTACTCTACATAGAGTATCCGTATTACCAACTGCATTACATAGCTGTATAATGAAATCAATGTATAACATGTATATCAGTGGGCTTCGCATTAGAGGTCGAGGCGAGATGAATGACGCTCAGTTGTTTTATGTCAAAATATGTTATCTGGGGAACGGATGACAGCTGAATTTTATAGGTCAATGTGCACAATGATGGGGCATCAATGTAACACGGCTCCATGGACGCTACTCGCTTAACATCAACAAAATGAGTTTTATTTGGACAAATGTCATAAAAAGGTCGCATAGATGGCTGTGAAATATTTACTGAAACCTATTTCTTGTTTCCATAGTAACATATCGGAACATAGAAACCACTATAACCCACGGTATTTAACATTCAACGCTAATAAACTCGTTTTTAATTAACTTTGTTTCTATGTTTTGAATTGAATGCTCATATATGTATTTGATGTGTGTAGGTAGTGGGAGGGTACAGTGCATCAGTTATTCATAGATTTCAAAAAGGCATATGACTCGGTTAAGAGAGAAGTTTTATATGATATTCTTATTGAATTTGGTATTCCCAAGAAACTAGTTCGATTAATTAAAATATGTCTCAGTGAAACTTACAACAGAGTCCGAATAGATCAGTTTCTGTCAGATGCGTTTCCAATTCACTGTGGGCTAAAGCAAGGAGATGCACTATCACCTTTACTTTTAAACTTTGCTTAGGAAAGTCCAGGATAACAGAGAGGGTTTGGAATTGAACGGGTTACATCAGCTGCTTGTCTATGCGGATGACGTGAATATGTTAGGAGAAAATCCACAAACGATTAGGGAAAACACGGAAATTTTACTGGAAGCAAGTAAAGAGATAGGTTTGGAAGTAAATCCCGAAAAGAAAAAGTATATGATTATGTCTCGTGACGAGAATATTGTACGAAATGGAAATATAAAAATTGGAAATTTATCTTTTGAAGAGGTGGAGAAGTCCAAATATCTTGGGGCAACAGTAACAAATATAAATGGTACTCGGGAGGAAATTAAACACAGAATAAATATGGGAAATGCATGTTATTATTCGGTTGAGAAACTTTTATCATCCAGTCTGCTGTCGAAAAATCTGAAAGTTAGAATTTATAAAACAGTTATATTACCGGTTGTTCTGTATGGTTATGAAACTTGGACTCTCACTTTGAGAGAGGAACAGAGATTAAGGGTGTTTGAGAATAAGGTTCTTAGGAAAATATTTGGGGAAAGAGGATTGAAGTTACAGGAGAATGGAGAAAGTTACACAACACAGAACTGCACGCATTGCATTCTTCACCTGACGTAATTAGGAACATTAAATCCAGACGTTAGAGATGTTCAGGGCATGTAGCACGTATGGGCGAATCCAGAAATGCATATAGAGTGTTAGTTGGGACGCCGGAGAGAAAAAGACTTTTAGGGAGGCCGAGACGTAGATGGGAAGATAATATTAAAATGGATTTGAGGGAGGTGGGATATGATGATAGAGAATGGATTAATATTGCTCAGGATAGGGACCAATGGCGGGCTTATGTGAGGGCGGCAATTAACCTTCGGGTTCCTTAAAAGCCAGTAAGTAAGTAAGTAAGTACGTAGTGGGATACCCATTTCATGAGGTCCGCATGATGTTATATTTTAATTCATGCAACAGAATTCATCACGTGATCATAATTTTTTAAAACATATTCGTCGATAATCACCTTGCTTGGATTAATTTTTTGGTCCTACAGAAGTATCTGTGAAGGTCACCATTTGTCAATATACATAGTGAACAATAAGTATGGAATATTGCTAATAACTTCTTAAATTTTAATTTTACAAAAAAAAAAAAGTTTTACACAAAAGATGTTGGAGATTAACCATACAATATCATACCATTCGTCCAAAAAAGTTAGTAAATTTGATTTTTTTAATGGCATCTTATATTAAAGTTCACATATTCCGAATCTCCAATAAATTTTACGTAGGAATGTGTAGAATTTTTTTTATTATCCAATTTAACCTTATTTTACCCAGAGGTATATTAGGGTTATAGTTGGCATGAAAATACATATTTTATAACCAATAAACAATAGTAAAGTTATAACATAAAATTGTGGTCACAGTTACAATTCACATGAATTATGTAGAAGAATGCACCTTAATGAAAGAACGGATCCTGTTAAAGATTAATGAGATGTTTGAGGAATAATCAATGGAAAATACATACAAGAATGTCTAACCGTTTCAGAGTAAATACACGACCTAAAAAGATAATCAATAGTAAACTAATATAACAAAATTTGACTTTCACTTTCAAATTAATATTTAATTCATGAACAATGGAACAGTTAAGAGTAATAAAGAGATATTACAAGCATTGATTTACGGTTACAAGTTACATACGTGATTCAGGAACAAGTACAATAATTAAAATAATAAGACAAGTAATGACTTACAACTAACAAATTACGAAATTCTTAAAAGGGCAATATATAATAGTAGGAGCAATACAAAAGATTTAAAAACAAATGTAAACAGTAAAGGAATAGTACTCGTAGAAAACTTTACTTAAAATTACAAGTTAAACACATTCTTTTTAAAGCAATAGATAGCAACAAAGAGATACTAATAACAATACATTGACTGTAGTTACAGATTAAACACATTATTTTAAAAAACAAACACGCAAAGGATTAACAGATATTTTCAGGCATCATTCAAAGGGACCATGACTGTAATTCTTGACGTTACTTCGTATATTATTTTGTGTTTCAATCTATTTCAATTTGTTATTTTTCACTGTAACAACAAAAATATGTTTCATAAAGCCTCAAGGCATTTCTCTATACTTATTGTATCATGGTACTCTTTGTCAATGGCAACCTGTAATGGTTATAGGAAAAAATATATAATTAAAAATAAAATAGTTATTAAACACATTTTAAAAGCAATAAATAGCTATTTTAAGAGATGACTTGGAATTTATGAATTAAATGCATTATTTACTAACAACAATTGGCAATAGGGAGGTATTACAAGAAATGGCTCAAAAGTAGAAATCAAAATATACCTAATTTAAAAATAAATAAAAACATAAAAACCAATAATACAATAGTATGCGAAATTGAAAACTTACAGTTTCATAATAGTTGATTAGAACTAATACGATTTTTCCCCCAGAATAATTTAATATTCTACAGTTTCACGAATACTGTATTCAAGAAGGACATGAAATAATTATATGATTTAGAGTTGGTAAGTATATTGGTTAACTCGTACAGTTTCCATTATTTTGTACAGGGACATCATTTTATTTTTACTTCAATTTTTATTGTACCTGAGTTTTTGAATGTACTTCACTCCCACCCCTTCTACTAATGAAGTTCCAACTGTCCTCCACACAGAACAAAGGCCGCATATACAGTAGTAAGCAGTACTGAGTTAGTGAGTATAGTACGTTCCAGAAATATGTTCGTGTTTTCCAGTGACGAAAGAGCTTTCAATATTGAATCATATTTTCGCACAGGTACTGACCGTTTGCCTACGTCGCATCCAGATTTCCGCCACCTGCTTCTGTTGGCCCCTCTGTAAAAGCTGGGCTGTCTTAGCTCTTTTCTGAAAATATTAATTTCTGTTAGAAATTGGACGTTAACGTAATATTATACGGCTGTACAAAATAACTTAAATAAAAGGGCCTTGTTAAGTAATTAACTGTCACGTGATTTCCCCCCTTTCTACGATCCTGCGGCATAACCACTTGGACGGACAATAGATAGCATGTCTGAGTAAGTTTATCTGTGCGGGTCGGGCAGAAGTGAAGATTGAATTTACAGTACGTAAGGTACTCTTTTATAGAGTAGGTACAGAATTATTTCAACATGAGTTACTAGTACGAAGGACGAAACTGGTAATTGGAATTAGATGCAATAGTCTATAGTGCGATAATATGCCTGTATCGAAATTAACGGCCACCATTTTCAAAAATGTGTTTAAATATTCATATTAAGATTATTTTTCAATTTAACTTCTTTCTCTATAATTGTACGCTAATGTACTGTAGACAGTATAATATAAACTGCATAATGTATATTTCCACATGGATAGCTCAGTTCGTGAGTAAAAACACTTATTCTTAATACTGTACTGTATTTTGATTAAACAAAAACCTAATGAAAATTATCGAACTCAAAATCGCGATATTTCCTAGTTTACGTAAATGGATGAACTACTTTTTTTCCTTCCTATACCTAGTAGAGCGATTTGTTTGTGTTTTATGCCGGTATCATCGAACTACAGTCATGGAAGGGGGTAGCAAACTGTATTTCCGGTTCTCTAAAGGTATAGCCATTTTAATATTAAAGATGTTAGTAAAAATAAAATGATGTCCCTGTATTAATTATCACGTGGTACATTTATTTTACATTACATTAATATTTTTCCGTTGACTGATTCTTTAATATTGTAAAATATTCTGTACAATTAAACTAAACTTATCTTTCGAGCTGTAATAGCTAATGTAGTGATGGCCTAATGTATTAAATAAATGCATGTATGTTATGTAATTAGTTATTATTCGCTGCTAAACTGATTTATATTTCTTCTTGATTCTTTTTCCCATCCTAGACACCCTAGATTCTCTACCGCATATGCATGTTGTCATAGTGTAGCATTGGAAAGACAATGCTTTGTTCTAAGATAAGTATCACTGGGACAGACGTCTGGAGCACATCAGTGATTTTAAATTATTAACGGCTTCTGGGAGCTGTACTGCAGATTTGTTGGGACGTATTCTTGCTAAACCCTGCTAAAGCCTATCGGAATTTTGGAACAGATCCAGTGTACAGAGTGAGGCTCCTTTTCAGGTCAACTCCCTATATCTGATATTCAGACTGTGGGAACTATTGATCCAATCGCTTTCTACTTGTGTAGTTTTCTACTAGTTAATTTCTTTGTAAATTACATACACTTCAATTTAACAAACCTGTAATATATCTAATTTCTAATTTGTTTTGTTCTATAAATACATTTACAGATTGTTTAGCTGTTAATCTTAATGTCACAAATATTGTAACTTTAAAAATATATTGATATCCTTTCGATGATAACAAACATTTATCAATAATTGATTAAATGGCGACCTTACTCGTGTTAAATGTGGAAGCATGTGCGGCTTACAGCTGTTTCGGTGCTTCTTCACACCATCCTCAGAACCTACTAGATCTCGGCGTCATCTCTAACTTCGCTGCCTGTTGTGTAGGTGCGTTCGATTGTTGAAAAGTGTTGAAACGTGGTGTCAAATAGTGTGTGTGTTCTGAAATTGATCTGTGTGTTGAGAATCTGATCAGGGTGTGTTTCAGTGTGTCTGTATATTTCATATTATTCTAGTGTGTTGAGTTTTTGGATTGTATGTGTAGGATTTCCATGTCTGTATTTATGTTATTGTATGTGTGGTTAGCATTAGTTATGTGTTCGGCATATGCAGATGTATTGTGTCCTCTGGTTATTGCTTTAATGTGTTCTTTGTATCGAGTTTGGAATGATCTGCCTGTCTGTCCAATGTCGAAACTGTCGCAACTATTGCATGCGAGTTTGTATACGCCTGTGTGGTTGTATTTATTTGTTTGTGAGTTGAGATGTCTTTGTAGTGTGTTTTCTGTTCTCTATGCTATGTTGTATTTCTGTTTTCTGAATGAGGATGCGATCTTGTGTGTGTTTTTGTTTTCGTATGTTAGTGTGATGTATTTCTTGTGTTCTTGTGTTCTGTGTGTTTTTGTGTTTGTTGAGGTTTTGTTTTGTCTTCCTTATGATGTTGTCTATTATGTTTGGATTGTAACCATTTTCTTGTGCTATGTATTTGATTGTGTTCACTTCTTCATTGTAGTGTTGTTGGCTCATGGGTATGTTGAGTAATCTGTGTACCATTGTCCTGAATGCAGCATGTTTGTGTTGTGTGGGGTGATTAGATATGTTTTGTATGTGTGTGGTGATGGTGGTTGGTTTTCTGTATATTTTGAAGGTGTGTGTTGTCAACTTTTGTTATGTGATGTCTAGGAAATTTATGGAGTTATTGTTTTTGAGTTCCAGTGTGTATTGGAGTTTTGGGTGTATTTTGTTTATTTATTGGTGTAATTTGTGTATTTGTCTTTTGTTTCCCTTGTATAGTATGAGTATGTCGTCTACGTATCTGTGCCAATATATTATGTTGTCTGCATAATTATTGTGGTCATTGTTGAGTATGTATGTTTGTTCTATGTTGTGTAAAAATATCTCTGCTAGTATGCTAGATATGGGTGATCCCATTGGCAATCCTTGTGTTTGGGCGTAGTGCTTGCACAATTAACACGAGTAAGGTCGCCATTTAATCAATTATTTATATTCAAGTGTTAAAAGTAGTGTACGAAAGATTCTACATGGAAAAAATTATCTTTAATAATAATACTTACTTACTGGCTTTTAGAGAACCCGTAACTTTATTGCCGCCCTCACATAAGCCCGCCATCTGTCCCTATCCTCTGCAAGAGTAATCCAGTCTCTACAATCATATCCCACCTCCCTCAAATCCATTTTAATATTATACTCTCATCTACGTCTCTGCCTTCCCTAAGGTCTTTTTCCCTCCGGCCTCCCAACTAACATTCTATATGCATTTCTGGATTCGCCCATTCATGTTACAAGCAATGCCCATCTCAAAACTTTGGATTAAATGTTCCAAATTATGTCAGGTGAAGAATACAATGCATACAGTTATCCATTGTGTAACTTTCTCCATTCTCCTGCAACTTCATCTCTCTTAGCCCCATATTTTCCTATCACCTTATTCTCGAACACCCCTTGACCTCTGTTCCTCTCTCAAAGTCAGAGTCCAAGTTTCCCAACCATACAAAACAACCAGTTATATAACTGTTTTATAAATCCTAACTTTCAGTTTTTTGAGAGCAGACTGGATGAAAAAATCTTCTCAACCGAATAATAAGAAGTATTTCCTTTATTTATTTTACGTTTAATTTCCTCTTGAGTGTTATTTATACTTGTTACTGTTGGTACAAGATGTTAGAATTTTTTCACCTTTTCAAACGATAAATTTCCAATTTTTATATTTCCATTTTGTACTAGGATATGTTCTGTTCACGAGACATAATCATATACCTTGATTTTTCGGGATTTACTTCCAAACTTATCGCTTTACTTGCTTCAAGTAAAATTCTCATGTTTTCCCTAATAGTTTCTGGACTTTCTCTTACCATATTCACGTCATCCGCATGAAAAAGCAGCTGATGTAAGCCGTTCAACTTCACACCCCCTCTGTTATGCTGGACTTTCCCAATTGGATATTTTTTAGCAAAGTTAAAAAGTAAATGTGATAGAGCTTCTCCTTGCTTTAGTCTTGCAGTAAATTAAAAAACTATCAGACAGAAACTGGCCTATACGAACTCTGCTGTACGTTTCACTGAGACATATTTTAATTAATCGAACTAGTTTCTTGGGAATACCAAATTCAATAAGTTATTATAAAGTAAACTTCTCTCTTAACCGAGTCATATGCCTTTTTGAAATCTATGAATAACTGATGTACTCTGACATTATACTACCATTTTCTCTGCAATATCTGTCGAATACAGAAAATCTTATCAATAGTCAATTTATTATGCCTAAAACCACATTGATGATACTCAATAATTTCATCTACATATGGTGTTAATCTTCTCAAAAGAATATTCGACAAAATTTTGAACGACGTCAACAAAAGTGATATTCCTCGAAAGGTACTACAGTTAGTCTTGTCCCCCTTCTTGAGAATTGGTACAATTATACTCCTTCCATTGTTCTGGTACAAATTCCTTTTCCCAAATAGCAAGTATAAACTTATAAATCTTTAATGATGATAATAATAATAATAATAATAACAATAACAATAATAATAATAATACTTACTGGCTTTTAAGAAACCCGGAGGTTCATTGCCACCCTCACATAAGCCAGCCATTGGTCCCTATCCTGAGCAAGAGTAATCCATTCTCTATCATCATATCCCACCTCCCTCAAATCTATTTAAGATTATCTTCCCACCTACGTCTCGGCCTCTCCAAAGGTCTTTTTCCCTCCTGCCTCCCAACTAACACTCTATATGCATTTCTGGATTTGCCCATACGTGCTACATGCCCTGTTCAACTCAAAACGTCTGGATTTAATGTTCCTAATTATGTCAGGTGAAGAATACAATGCGTGCAGTTCTGTGTTATGTAACTTTCTTCATTCACTTCTAACTTCATCCATCTTAGCCCCAAATATTTTCCTAAGCACCTTATTCTCAAACACCCTTAACCTATGTACCTCTCTCAAAGTGAGAGTCCAAATTTCACAACCATAAAGAACAACCGGTAATATAACTTTTTTTTTATAAATTCTAACTCTCAGACTTTTTGACAGCACACTAGATGACAAAAGCTTCTCAACCGAATAATATCATATTTATTCTGTGTTTAATTTCCTCCCGAGTATAATTTATATTTGTTACTGTTGCTCCCAGGTATTTGAATTTTTCCACCTTTTCAAAGGATAAATTTCAAATTTTTATATTTCCATTTCGTACAATATTTCGTCATGAGACATAATCATATACTTTGTCTTTTCGGGATTTACTTCCAAACCTATCTCTTTACTTGCTTCAAGTAAAATTCCCGTGTTTTCCCTAATCATTTGTGGATTTTCTCCTAATATATTCATGTCATCCGCATATATAAGCAGCTGATGTAACCCGTTCAATTCCAATAATAATAATAATAATAATAATAATAATAATAATAATAATAATAATAATAATAATAATAATAATAATGTCATGGTATCGGTAGTGGTGGTGATGTTAGTAATGTGGATGAAACATTTCAAACCGTTTTGGTACCACATTTAATTATTTATTAATTTTTTTAGGGATTTCTTATGTTTTCTCGCAATGCTTTTTCGATCTTCTGATAATATTTTAACGATGTCGGAGTATAACACGCAGCAGCCCATTCGACTTTGCAGCAATGCAGTGAAGTCGAACAATAGGCGTTCTCGAAAAAGAGATAGAGTCTGCGACAAGTGCTGCCGCGTAGCGGTGAGAGCGAACACTCCGTGATGGAAAGGCATGTTATATAGTCTTTTGCAGAGTCGGATCACGGGACATCTAGTATCTAAAAGAGTAAAGTTTATCTTTAAATCATATTATCAATCTCTCTTCTAACTCGTTGCATATTATAACTTCTTCGGAAGAAGTCAGGTTTGTCCAGTTCATGGCAGTTGCAGCAAATCTGAAGTGCACAACACTAAGATATATGGATCATATGAGGAAACAAAGAGGAAGGCGGAAAATAGGAAAGATTGGATAATGCTGGGTTTGTAGTGAAAGATCTACTCTTGGGCAGGGCAATGAATGAATGAATGAATGAATGAATGATCAGTAAAATAAACATTTATTCTGCTTAAAATCAGTGATTGCTTTTACTGAGCAGCAAGGAATATCAGTGTCAAATAATCGCTTATCTTAATATATAAACGTGAATGTGGGCATGTATGTATGTATGTATGTATGTTCTCTATACAAAATCTACACGCTTTGACCGATATGTGCCAAAGTTTGCACATTTAACCTTCATAACCGGGAGAAAAACATAGGCTACATTAAAATTGTGCAAATACGAAGTTAGATTAATTAAAATAGTAAAAAATAAAAATAAATACGATCAAACATTCATGTATAATACTAAAATGCAATCTTCTATAGCCAATTGTTTTTTATTATTGTCTGTTGCATTCAACATCGACTTTCATGAGGCCATGGAAATAATAACACGAAATTAAATAACATTATTGATACAGCATGAAGGCTAAAACCAGATAATTCATGCAATAAATATCTTTACGCAGTCCAGGACCGTATTATGAATTTCTCGATGCACATGTAGATACTAAGCAGGCTGTGTTTTATACCTGAACTAGTGGCTTGTGCAGCATATACTGCTGCAAACTAATACGGTAGACATTCAAATAAAAATTTTTCAGATTTATTTTCAATTAAGAATACTTGTCTTTTTGATAGATATTTGCTTCCATAATAATGAAACATACTCCCTCTGAATGGATTTTTTTAGGCCAAATACTTTTTCTTGAACCTATCCAACTTCAGTTTTTGAGGTTCAACGCGAAAACGCAAGTATCAATGTCAGGACGATAGCAGTAGCTATTTCAGGTCATTGTGGATTGTAGGCAAAAGTTAAAAAAAAAAATGTCAGGTTTGCTAAGCTTTCGAACAATAGCATTTTCGTATAGCTGTTGCATTTAGAACTTGAAATGTAGATCGTAAAATCATTTTATCGTACTAAGAGATCTTGTTGATATGATCTGGAGACTACAAAATTTTCTAGGCCTCTTATTTTATCAGTAAGTAATACCTTTTGATCTTTCCTTAGGAACTGTAATTTTTGCGCTCTCTCGAGCCAATACTGAAGACAATGACACATATCAATATCTACACTACACCGCCATTAAGTATATAAAAAAGACCCAACCCCACTGGGTTAATAAGTATAAAAATATTTGATTTTTAATAACAATATTATTATCTTACTTAAGTTTTGTAGTTATATATAGCAGCCACTCAGTAAATTATAGAAATGAAGATCTAAATTAAGATATTCTCTACATTTACTTACATAACCACAAAACGTTTCACTTTCATGTCATCAATATAGCATCAATATTATGTACAATTAATGAAAAAATAGATGCATCATGATATTAACTATAATAATATTTAATTTCTAATGGTAATAATGTCATCAAACCACCTCAAATTTCGTAGATTTGAATATCCACTACACAGCTGTACTCAGAAAATTATACACTGCAGAATCAGTTTTTAATAACAAATTGAATTGAGCTCTAAATATGTCGGCAATCCTGCAGGTCATGGCCATCGTGTAATAGCCTATTGTTTATTGTAGTGTGTGTTTTGTTAAGAAATTCAATCAAGTCGGCCGTGATTGAATAAAATTAGTTCTCAAAACTGACAACAGATGGATTTTGGAAAATAGGAAAATTATGTAGGAAAATTGACATTTCACTGAAAACTACTACTTTTCCGAAAAACTTTGGATGCCAGGCATGAAAATGAGGGGTCACTCTTTAAAATTCGATCAGCCGTTTTCCCGTAATTTCCATTACCAGTTCAAATTATATATATATAGATTCTTGAATTCATTCGAACCACAAGGATTGCTACCAAATAATTTAATACTTAATATTGAATCACCAATAACTGTACTATTGCGAAATATTGACCCACCAAATTATGCAATGGAACAAGAATTGGCGTAAAAAACTCATTCAGAATCTAATAGAAGTTACAATAATAATTGGCAAAACGAAAGATGTTTTCATCCCACGTATTCCTATGGTACCCACCAATGCCTTTCGATTTTAAGCAACTACAATTTCAGTGAGACTAGCATTTGTAATGGCCATTTATTAAAATGAAGCTCAAGGACAGACGCTCAAAGTTGCAGACATTAACTTAAAAACTGCGTGTTTTTCACATTCTCAACTATATTTTATAGAAATGAGTGGAGGAAAAAAGATTTTACATATGTCAAAAAGTACTTCAATGATACTTTTGTCGTGTTGCTAATGTAGTGTGTGAATGTACGTAAGCCCTGAAAATAACATTGTATAATGTAAAATATACGTCTCTCAAAATATTGTGACAACGACGTGAGATTCGAACTCACGACCAGCGTCCCGCATTAGAGCAGATCGCGCGTGAGCCGACACGGCTCCACGAGGGACAGCGCGCGGCGGAGAGAAGAGAGGGGAAAGGGCCTACGCGGCGAGGGAGAGTGCGCGCGCAACTGCTGTGCGCGGAGTGAAGGGGGGACGGACCCTCCCGAATCTTCTAGAGAAGTCCGTCCGAAGTGGAAATAGCCAGATAATTCGAGAGGACACCGTAGAAATTTCTAGCAACTATGATTTTGCTATAAAAGAAGAAACGCGGGCGAACTTGAGCAGTTTCAGTTTCAGTTGATTAGTCAGCCAGTCAGTGAGTAAGCCAGAGCAAGCAAGCCAGTCTTGTGTACCAGAGTTCGACTCGAGTGTGCGTCCGCAACTGTGTCAGCATCCGAAGGCCTGATTTCGAGTCCAGTGGACCGCAGTTGGAGGGACCTGAGTTCGAGTGCAGTGGACCGCAGTTGGAGGGATCTGAGTTCGAGTACAGTGAACTGTCTCTGAAGGTCTGTGGTTCGAGATACTGTGAACTCGAGTGACTGGGCTAGAAGAACTGTGAACCGAGAACTGATAGTTCTGATTTGTAAATAGTGCTTTGTAAATATTAGTTAAGATTAACAGTTCATTGTTGTTCGTAATAGTTCAAGTAAATTGTCATTGCCGTCAGTGGAGTGCTATAACGAATACTGTGTTGAGTGAAAATTCTATTGTTGACGAGAGCGTTTAAGGTGAATTGTAGAAAGGAATTATTGTTGGAAGAATAAAATCCTATTGTTGAGTTGAAATAAATTTACAATATTGTTGTTCATGTCCGAAAATGTGTTGCTGCGAAATTCTATTTGTATAATCAGTTTCCATTCTAGTACGTAATGAGTTGTGGAAATAACATCTCTTAATTTCTAAAATACCAGTTGGAATTGTGTTTCTATCTTTTGTAGTTTGGAAGAAATAAATATTTGAAATCTGCTCCTTCTTTTTGAATAGCTCTGTATTTTAACATGTAAACTTAACAGTTGAAGCATTTATTCAACTACTGTTAGTACTAACAGGCTGTTAAAACCCATGTTAATTTAACTACTCAATTTCATATACGTAAATCATTTAACTCTCTGTTAACATAGAACTATTCAATATGGCTGGTGTGTTAGATGTTGAACTTCTATATCTTGATTATTTAGAAAATGATATCCATGAATACAAAACAGAGCGGATGATTTCTGTGATTTGATAGAACAGAAACCCTATAGGCTAAGGAAGACTTATGCTAAGTTACGCGGTCGAACATCTGTACTAGCGTAGTGGTACTACCAGTGAAGATGGAGGAGCATTCCTCCGAAACATGTATGACTTTTAACCGATTTTATTAATTTTATTCAATCATTAAAAAGTGTTCATATAACTGTATTAAATCACTTCTATTGTATATATAATTATCCTACTCATGAACACTGTTGTATCTGACCTAACTTATGTAATTTAATCTAGATCCGTTTGTTTGTTTATTCTCAATAATACAGCGAAATTATTTCCAGCAGAAGGCTTCTCTCGAACGAAGAGAAATTAGTCCCACGATTTCTTTTTGTTCCAGTGTTTTCCATTTCACAACAGCACTACCAATACGCCGTTCCACGCTATTGTGATACAGACGAGGAAAAAAAGCATAAATTTTGCCTGTGACTTCTATCCTCTCTGAAAACGGAAACAAGCGATAATCGCAATTTTCAGAGTTCAGAAAACAGAACTGAGCCTATACTTGGTTACAGGTTATGGTTAAACTCTAGAATCTCTGGCCCTAACGGAGAGTTAATAGAGAGAGAGAGAAATAAATCGTCCGGCCTTAATTAAGGATGACCACGAGGATCCTGAAATTAATAACAAATAAAAACATAATTAATTAAATACGAGTACTGTTATAAAAATAAAATGTAATAATTAAGCACCATTGATTATCAATTATAAAATAACATCTTGGAAGAGGACTTTAAATTTATACTTATAAATAAAAGATTTTATTTAAAATTAGCATATCCTTAAGGCCTTCTGAGTGGTATAAATGAAATTGTATAATCTGCAGGGAATCTTTAAGAATTTGCGAGATGATTTTTTGAATTTCAAAAAATGAGATTGATAATTGTTTTAAAAAATTATATGTAAATTTTGGTAAAGAACTCCGAGCACCAAAAAATAAACCTGTCACTGGCCAATTGAAGAGAGGGATGTTATACTTGGCACTAAGGTAGGGAATACAAGGTTCATAAATGGCCCTCTTTTCCTGATCAACCTGATGAGCTTGGTTTAGATCTTTCTCCATGCGTATAGTTGGATCTATGATAATATACTTTTGTTGTTGCCTGTTTATTGCTATTATATCCTCTCTTTTGTGAGAGTCGTCTTCAGAAATGCAGTGGACCTCTTCATGAACTTCCTAACCCTTGTTCCGAAAAAGACAGGCGATAGCTCCACTGACTCTATGATGCCTGTTGTTACGCAATAACTCTCCTTTCCGACAAAATGTGAAATGTAAAGTTAAAAAAACGCAATATTTTTAACAGCAATTTATACTTTTAACTTAGAGTTAATTAACGCTATGTTAGGTGCACAACAGAGGTTGAAGAAACTGGGCCTATGCCTTTTTTAATTTAACTTCCCGCGCCCTAATTCGGTCACTAGAGTCTCGGTTGCAAACTAATGTAATCTGTGTTCTATTCCTGGAAAGAACAATGTGCTGCGTTGTTTGTTTTGTTACGAAAAACTGCACCATAGATTTGTTAATCGTCTAACCAAGCTAAGTATCTGAAGTTCATGCATAATACACGCTCAAACTAAATTAGTCTAAAACTCGGTTCCTGATAGGCGATGATAACATACTTGGTTTTCAGAATTGTAACCGAGGAAACAGGATGTAGTCTTTTGGATGAGAAGGAAGCAGGAAGTGCACCGTTGATAACACTGCTCAAAAGATTAATTTAGTTACTTCTTTATACATTCATAGTTTGTCTTGTTTCATTCTGTCTTGAAAATAAAGACTGAGTAACAAATAGGTAGCCGATTTAAAATAAGGAGCGGATTCCTATGTAATTAAATATTATTTTTGCGTGTGATAAAACACAATTAACAAAGTTAAAAATTCCGAACATGAAGTTTCAAGTATAAAACCCGAATTTTATATCACATAAAAACACATATTTTCACAAAAAAAAATTATGTAAATACATATTTTTAGGAAATCTATTATAAACACATAAATCTTGGAGTTTTTTTACTTAAATAATTTTTTACAAGAACTTTTAAACATTTTAAAACTAAATCAATTATGTCTCTGAGAAGTACGTTATCTTTTTAAGAATTCTTGGTTGCTTCGTGTTTCTAAGCGCTGTGTGGTGTATCCGTGATCCATTTTTGTAATAGTATCGCCTCAAGTTCTGAGAACTGCTAGGCAGCATATCAGTGTTATTATTAGAGAATAAATTAACATGGACAAGGAGGAGAGATTTGCAACACATAATTAGGAATGTTTATTGTTGCTGAAGAAGATTTCATTCCACGCTTTGTTTGTGAAACACAACAGATAAGAGCTCGGGTATGAACATTATTTAATTTAAACAAATCTCTCGCCTCTCGCCCATGTCCATCAAGTAAGGCAATACCGTCTTGTTGTGATTCCCTGTTATCGGGCTTCGTCAATCGATATCCTTCAAGATATACTGAAAGATGGTTATTTAAAAAACGATTTGGCTTTCCTATTAGCAAATCTAAGCTTTTGGTGTGACTCCATAAAAAAACTCGAAACATCCAAAAACCTGTTGTCTGAAACAGGGAGGTGCGTGCCGTGAAAATTAAACTAGACTCGCTACCAGGTTCAGAAGCACAATTACTAAGGGACAAATTCCAGAATGTGTTTGGGAAAAACAGAGGATATAAAAAAATGTGTAAAGTTGCCTAAGTATTGGAGAGTGTGCCTGTAGGTGAAATTGACGGTGTATGTGTTTGTGACATTCGTCTCTTTAAATAGGCACGTCTGACGTTCTGTGATATGGAAAGATCGTTTTCACAGTATACGTCGTTGTTCAGAGATAATGGGCATGCATTTGTGATGGAGAATTTGGCGATGACCTTTGTTGTTCACTGCAATTCTCGGCCAACTACTAGCACTCAAGTGTGGTTGGTGAGTACCTAGTAACATTTTTTTTTTCTAGCTAAGTAAGGTATTTTTGTCATATTAAAAAAATATGTATTTTTTATTTTTAGCAAAAATTTTCGTACTTTTTAGCACATAAAAATAAATATATTTAAATTTTTAGCACATAAAAATCCTCTCCCTAATTATAAATTACTAATAGGTAGTGTTATAAAAAATGTTATTAAAATTGCCCCGTGGGAGACTATTCAAATTTCCCCGCTCGTAGATAAAAACATAATTTGATCGTTGTACGTAGCTCATATACTAGAACGCGTCTTAACTCGAGTTACCAACTGCCAAGACATCCATGAAATGCTTAAAATGGTTAAAACAAGTGTATTACATTATCACAGATTTTATAAAAGCTTAAGTAAATGAAGTAAAACATTATAAGCTGCCATTAGACAGGGATTTTGCTACACACCTTCCAGCAGAAAAAAATATCTATAGATTTTCAGTTCAGCCTGAAGTACCTGACATATAGAGACGGTTCACAAAGACTACTTTCTTTTCACTACCTATCACTTTTCAACATGGCGTCACAGTCATCGCACGTTTTGTCTTAATGCTGCCCAAAACCTTAGCATTATCCATACTTCCCCATTATTCAAATTACTCGTCTTTACTCTATCAACATTTTCTTTATTCTTGGTGAAAAAAATGCAGTTCGAATTGATATCACACGTGCAACGATACGGCGGCAATATAATCTAAAGCCTCAGAACGTTTCTGACACAGGGGAACGAATGCATCAATAAATGGTTAGCTAACAAGAAAAAATACAGAGCTGATATTTTCAAGTGTTGTCTTTGGGTCCCTATTTTCCTTGGATATTACTGATGTATTCCTCTAATTGTGGTTTTGGCTGATATGTACAGTACAAGATATCTGACTCACCCGTTCATAAATTGTTTTAGGCATCACGCTCAACACGACTAGGGTGGACACCAGAGAGCTGCACAACAGCGCTTAGAACCGGTTTATATTTGACCAGAAAATCTATTTTCTGATTTCAAAAAAAGGAATTGGTACATTATACTAATTCATATAATAGACGACCAAGTGGTGATTGCTGATACAGAATACAACCTCCAAATTGCAGCTTATAAACTGAGTCAAATAACCAAAAGCTATAATTTAAAAATATCACACACTAAAATAAAAACAATGGCTTTCATAGGGACCCGGCATAAAAGGTCGAAAATAGTTACAGACTCCAAAATTATTGAACAAGTTAGTAATTTTAAATATTTAGGATGCAACATTTCTTATGTGGAAAAAAGAGAGATGGAAGAAAAGATACATAGATTTCAAGGTATATGTGGAACAATTAGACGGAGCTTGGGAAAAAGAACAACGAAAGAAACACAGTTAAAACTCTACAAAACAGTAGCCCTTCCAGTACTACTTTACGGAGCAGAGACATGGACCTTAACAGAAAGAGATAAAAGACAACTAGAAGCCTCAGAAATGAAATTCCTAAGATCAGTGGCGGGATATTCTTTATTACAACACAAGAGGAATGAAGATATCAGAAAATAATTAGGGACAGAGGGAATAACACAAAAGTTAACAAATCAACGTAATAGGTGGATGGAATATCTAGAAAAGATGGAGGATCACCGAATTCCCAAGAAAGCTTTCCAGTATGCTCCAAGAGGAAGGAGAAGTGTTGGTCGTCCTAGGTTTCGTTGGAGAGAACAATTCTAATGGGGGCGGAACGGGCCTATAGGCTCAACCCGTGATGTTGATGATGATATAATAGGTTTCTAACAGTGGCGGCTCGTGACTAAATTATTTGGCGGGGCACAACTTAAAACACTAATATTCGATTAATTGAACCCGTAGGTTCCTCACTACAAGTACATAGGCTTGCCCTACTGAATAATTGCTGAATATTTCAATAGTAAAAATGTAAATATAAAGAATGCATTATACACTAACCTTTCTACTTATAGATGAAGTCCGTTCTTCGATCCTTAGTTCGGACACATAGTTCGATAACTCGCTGGTTGAAGTTAGAAATCAAACGCACCATTTTACTCTCAATTGAAAGAATTGCTAATGCTGTCAGCCTTTCTTGGCGCAAACTCTGCTGTCGAAATCTAAGACAGATTGATCACTCCCGAAGTCTTGGACGTCAAGCAGCCTTGAATCGCCACAGTTGTTTATACCTGACTGAACTTTTATCTACTTTGGCAATTGTTATATATGTATAAACAATCAAATAGCCTATTTGAAACATCATCTCTACCGTTCAGTGTACAATAATCCGTTCCCCAGTCTTTATTTAATTACTAGGCCCTTATTAAAAGGCTAGGAATTTTCTTTTCATATGTTTGAGGTCAAGTGTGCAATCTCAAGTAAAAAGATATTAACGTTATGTTTTATGTTTCTTAGAATGCAAATTTGTTTGAGAATTGTTCTTTTCTATTTATATAACCATACGTAATATCATATCATAGAACCAGAACTAAGATACTGTTCTGTTTTGTTTTTTTTGTCTCATTTAAACATTTATAATGTTATTTATTTCAATGATGTATGTTATTCAAAGTTACGAAATCTTTCCACGCCGACCAAAATGTGATACTATTTCGAGAATGATGAGCGAGACTCGAAGCGCACGAGAACGACAAATGCAACGAACACAGCGAGAGAGAGCGGCAGTAAGACCATCTCTACTTGAGATAAATAACAAGTGTTGAAAGATCGAGAATAAGATTGAGGGACGGGAACATGTAGAAGTTCCTAATCAAGGAAAGATAGTTGAGGAAGAAGAAGATGGAGAAGGAGAAGAAGAAAATTGAAACTACTATTTTGTCTTACAGTCTATATTGACAGCTACACTCTTTTATACCTTTTCTTTCTTTCTTTCTCTCTCTCTTACTTTCTTTCTTTTTCTCTTTCTTCTCTCTTTCTTTTTTCTCCCTTTCCTTCTTTTTCTCTTTCTCTCTTTCTCGCTTTATTTTACTTTCTTTCTTTTTCTCTTTCTTCTCTCTTTCTTTATTTCTCTCTTTCTTTATTCCTTTTTTCTTTCTTTCTTTCTCTTTCTTTTTTCTCTCTTTCTTTCTTTCTTTCTCTTTCCTTCTTTCTTACTTTCTCTCTTTTTCTTTCTTTCTCTCTCTCTTTCCTTCTTTCTTTCTCTTTTCCCCCTTTCTTTCTTTCCTCCTTTCTTTTTCTCTTAATTTCTTTCTCTTTCTCTTTCTTTCTCTCTTTATTCCTTTCTTTTTTCTCTTTCTTTTCTTCTTTCTTTCTCTCTTTCCCTCTCTCTCTCTCTCTTTCTTTATTCCTTTATTTTTTCTTTCTTTCTTTATTTTTCTCTTTCTTTTTCCTCCCTTTCTTTCTTTATCTTTCCTTCTTTCTTTTTTCTTTCTCTCTTTTCTTTCTTGCTCTCTCTCTCTTTCCTTCTTTCTTTCTCTTTTCCCTCTTTCTCTCTTTCTTTCTTTCTTTCTTCCTTTCTTTTTCTCTCTCTCTTTCTTTCTTTATTCCTTTCTTTCTCTTTATCTCTTTATTCCTTTCTTTCTCTTTCTCTCTTTATTCCTTTCTTTCTCTTTCTCTCTTTCCTTCTTTCTTTCGTTCTTTCTCTCTCTCTTTCTTCTTTCTCTCTCTTTCTTTCTCTCTCTCTATTATTTCCTTCTTTGTCTCTTTTTCCCTCTTCCTCTCTCTCTTTCTTTTTTCGCTCCTTTCTCTCTCTCTTTCTCTTTTCTTTCTTTTTCTCTTTCTTTCTCTCTTTTTCTCTTTCTTTCTCTTTCTTTCTTTGTTTCTTTCTTCCTTCTCTTTGTTTCTTTCCTCCTTTCTTTCCCTCTTTCTCTCTTTTTTCTTTCTTCCTTTCTTTTTCTCTTTCTTTGTTTCTCTTTCTTTCTCTCTTTTTCTCTTTCTTTCTCTCTTTCCTTCTTTCTTTCTTTGTTTCTTTCTTTCTCTTTCTTCCTTTCTTTCTTTCTCTTTCTTCCTTTCTTTCTTTCTTCCCTTTTTTTCTTTCCTCCTCTCTTTTTTCTTTCCCTCTTTCTCTCTCTTTTTTCTTTCTTCCTTTCTTTTTCTCTTTCTTTGTTTCCCCTTCTTTCTCTCTTTTTCTCTTTCTTTCTTTCCTCCTTTCTTTCTTTCCCTCTTTCTCTTTTTTTCTTTCTTTCTTTCTTCCTCTCTTTCCCTCTTTCTTTCTTTCTTTTCCAATATTTACAATTTAAAAATGTTTAATGTTAAATGCTTTTTGCAGTTATATGACGTCAGTCTTTAAATAATGGAACATTCTTTTCAGAAAACAGACTTTAAATTCAAGTATTTTACCCAACATATTTCCAGAGTTTGTTACAAAACAGTTTAACAGACCTAGGCTATACGTTTACCGACTACGAAACCCTAGCCAATCTTCCTCTCACTGCAGCACTCATCACTGGATGTTCTGGACTCTTCCAGAATGTTATCATCCGGCGTTCATTGTACTTGTTACAATAACAAGAGGGGATCAGTTTAATCCCCCCCCCCCAATTACAACAGTCTTCACACTCAATCAATTTCAAGCATGGAGAGAGAGCAGTGCCCGTTCTCGTCTCCACGCGATGTAAAATGCGTCCCAGTTCACCAATGAGTAAATTGTACACCCAGTACCTACATTATACACGCATATTATACAATGACTTTAAACAGATTATGTAAAATTGTATAACGATTGATGAGAGGAACACACGAGCATTTAACGTCAAAGTATCTTGCTACCTCAATAGTTTAAACCTTTTGATAAACTAGATTGACATTATTGTGGGCAGTGATCGGAATGAAGAGGGATAGCCGGAGAATTCCCTCTTTATGAATATTTTTGCTAACAGGGGAAAGAAACTTCCCCTACCTGAATAAATGCTTTAATATTACTAATACCATACAGGCTATTCCATATGAAATCAATCAGTAAAAAACATCGCATTTTTTTAATACTCTAATTTTTCCCTATTTATACGAGGTGCTGAGGAGAGTGCAATTTAAAAAATATACTATCGGAAGTTAAACGGTTTTCGTATTATTGAGCGACAAATTTAGCGTATTTTATAAAAACAAGCCTCTTTCAGCGCTCAGAACTGCAGAACCATTTACTGCAGAACATTGAACGGCAGCTCATTTTGAAGCTGACATTTGGTAGGTTATGTTAAGAAGTAATCCTTATTTTTATTGTACACAGAGAGACAGATAATCTGATTTTACTTACTTGTTTGCGTTGTATGGGGTGGTTAGATGTGTTGTGTATGTGTGGGGTGGTGGTGGTTGGTTTTCTGTATATTTTGAAGGTGTGTTTGTTGTCGATTTTTGTTATAGTGATATCTAGGAAATTTATGGAGTAGTTGTTTTCGAGTTCTAGTGTGTATTGAAGTTTTGGGTGTATTTTGTTTATGTATTGGTGTAGTTTGTGTATTTGTCTTTTGTTTCCTTTGTATAGTATGAGCATGTCGTCTACGTATCTGTGCCAGTATATTATGTTGTCTACATATTTGTTGTGTTCATTGTTGAGTATGTATGTTTGTTCTATGTTGTGTAAAAATATCTCTGCTAGTATGCTGGATATGGGTGATCCCATTGGCAATCCTTCTGTTTGGGTGTAGTATTTGTTGTTGTGTGTGAAATAGTTTTGCTTTGTTATAATATCTGTGATTTCGATGATTTCTTCGATGTGTTCTTGTGGTGTGTTGTTATCTATGAGCATTTGTTTTAGTATTTGTAATGTGTCCTGTATTGGTATACAGTGAAACGTCTCCTTACGAACACCTCCAAGATACGGACACTCCTCATATACGGACAGATTTTTATGTTCCAACTGAAATAATATAGAAATAATGGTAAATTTAACTCTCGTTTACGGACACTCTCAGACACGGACACGGACAGCTGTTTCACAGTCCTAAAGCTTGCTTTACCTCCTGACTGCTGACAGAACTTGGATTTCAAGACCTAGGCCCGATTGTATAAACCATTTAATCTTAGATCAGAGGTTAAATTGATCCTTGTTTCTGCTGAACTTGGAATTTTGTGTTGTATAAAGTCTAATCTGAGATTAATTTGTCTCAAACTAAAGTCAACTTTGACTGAAGAAATTTCTCCGATTAAGTTAGATGATTCAAGTTCAGTTATTTCTTTTCTGTTTGAAATATACGAGTGACAGATTGTGCAAATAAAATATCCATCATTATTAATATTAATAGATATGATAGGTACATTTATATATATTTCTTTCAATTTCTTGCCTTAATACACAAACAATCTTATATTTTATAAGGCTCTATCGTGTTCAGCAGTATCAAATAACATAACCTATAATTATATTATGTTTATAACAACCATTAATTATTAACGGATATGATAGGTACATTCATAAATTTTCAATTAACTGTATTACTAAACGAAAATTGTCGTTTTATAAAGCTTTATTATGTTTAGCAGTATCAAACACCATAACATGATAACAACTCGGAGAACAGTAACCTTCTTCTTATTGTCCGCCATTATTTACATTGCACAAAAAACCAGTGTCTCCAACAGAGTTTACGGAAAGTCGTCAAAAAGTAGTTGTAAAGTCGCTAGATTTCTCATTATCGACAAAGAAAGATTAAATTTTGTCAGTATGGGGTGCTAAAAAGGTCGCTAAATTCCTATTTAAGCAATATAAAAGTTAAAAGAAATTGTTGTTGAAAAAGAGTTGAAGTCGCTAGATTGGCAACACTGAACAAACCTGTCCGCGCATCACGTTTTTCACCTGTTTATGCGATGTTGCCAAATCCTTTTCACGTGAACTTAGATTTCATTTGAACCAAGGTAATTTGATCGCAGGAAAGTTTTATACAATAGAAGAAGTGTCTGAACTCGGTTCACTTTTCGATCTTCGATCAAAGTTGATCTTTAGTCAGGGAGATTTATACAATTGGGCCCTAATGTGTTAGAAAAATAGAAAATTTAGTTTTGAGAACTGTACAGAAATTCCTTAACATGAAAGAAGATAAGGGTCTCGTAGGCTACCACTAGCCCAGCCGGCTACCCCTTGTTAGCTGGGAGCGGGTGGATAAACAAAGTCATAAAACGTAACCTGTCTGATGGGTCCGAGATTTCCGCGATCGTGAAATTGTATTCGACACATGATGGGGTTAGTAGGATTATTCTCTTCACTTCAATCAGTTCTGTTTCGAGCGACATAACGTGAAAGTTAAGTTGAAAACTGAAAATTACAGTACTGCATAACTAAGAGAATAAAACTGCATGGCACAGTACTGTATTTTCCTTTTTCGGTCTTATCTATTGTAGTTCAAAGTTGCAAAGAATTTACCCTAGTACCTACTGTAAACTGTATTTAGAATTAAACTACAGTAATACATTTGGAACAACTGGATAATACCCACGGCAGACCAATATCGATAGTCGACCCTACTCGCTGGCCACTAGTCACCGGGCCGTACCGAGCCGTATCAAACAAAATATAATCGAAATGGTGGTAGTCAAATTCGCGACTATATTCTTAAATAATTCACTCCATTAGTCAAGTTCAAGGTTTTATGTAGTACAACGGCGGTTTTTTGAATGCATTAAAAGAAAATGAAGATGTAATAAGATCATAAACTAGGTTATCACAAGGAAATTAACAGGAAAAAAGGTGTGTTTCACGGAATACCATTAAAATGACGGAAAGTAAATTTCCGGTTAATGTTCGCCAAAGCGTAAAGTACGTAATTATGACGGCGTTGCTGTTTTATTTCTGGCCTAAAGAAAAATACCTAGCCTTTTACGAAAAAAAAATTTAGGGACCATGAAATTATTCACCGCTTTCATTATAGACCTATTATTTTTTTTATCAATATTACGAATCAAAAACTGTCATATTATATAATTTTAACTACTACATGGACGAATGAAATCAAGCTAACCTAACCAAAGCTAACCTAACCTAACCAAAGCTAACCTAACCTAACCAAAGCTAACCTAACCTAACCAAAGCTAACCTAACCTAACCTAACCTAACCAAAGCTAACCTAACCTAACCAAAGCTAGCCTAACCTAACCAAAGCTAATCTAACCTAACCTAACCTAACCTAAGCTAAGCTAAGCTAAGCTAAGCTAACCTAACCGAAGCTAACCTAAGCTAATCTAACCTAACATAACCTTCGTAAATGCAAGGCCTGTAACCGGAGCAAGAAGGGATCTCAATCATTTAATCTGCAATGTACACGAAAAAATAAATTCAAGTAAGGATCACGTCCCGAGCCTCTCCTCTAAGGCACTCGTCATAATTTACTCGCAATATTTACGCAAATACACATTGTCGCTAACAGTGGTGCTATCTCTCAATAATGTTCAGAACGAAGGAGGTAGACAGCGAGAGAAAAAAATTTCTCCCGCCAACTACGCCACAAACCAATGTCATGTTCTTATGTTGGTGACATTGTGTATTTACTTAAATTTGGTGATAAACGTAACGGCACGGTTCAAAGCGACCGTGCTAATTCTCCAGTATAGCGATACATTTTATTTAAAGCGTGAAGGGATACATAATGCATATTATAAATTTACTGTTAGATTGGGGAGTCTCCCTCCCAATAAAGGACATCTCCCAGATGCGGACAGATAATTACGTCCCTTCGATGTCCGTAAATGAGAGGTTTCACTGTACTAGTGTTTAAGTTGGTGATATCGAAAGAGATAATCAATTAATTATATCAAGTGTTAAATACGCAAGTTTCAACATGGATTATAAAGTTAAACGTTCAAGGCATATTTTCCTCCCTCTTTTTGTTTATATAATGCAACATGTTTTATGCTTCTTAGTTACGATATGTTATTCTACATTTATGGTAGCCACTTCTAATTCTTGTTCCACACATCTTACAAACAATATTCCGACTATCAGAGGAAAAACACTCGCTGCCATAATCAGCCATAATTGCATCTGTTAACAGTTTTCGGACGTCCTCGCTATGCATGATTTGGTTTCACTCAGAGCGTATTCCCTGCATGCTTACCGTCCCAATGCCACATGACCTACAAGCAGCGTAAAAGTACGGCCACACGTCGCTACTTTTGCTGCGCAACTTTTGTACTGCAGCTGCAAAAGTTGCGTGTCGTGTTCACACGTAAGCCAAAAGTAGCGCGCTGCACGCTAATTTTCGTGCTGCGCAACCCGAGTGCTGCAAAAGTTGCGAGTCTGTTCACACACAAGGAGCTACTTTTGCAGCCGAGTCATGCTGCAGGTTTCCATCTCCGTGTTGACTTCTCAATATACATTTTGTGGTTATGTTCGCATTATTAAGGCCCAATTGTATAAATCTCCCTGACTAAAGATCAACTTTGATCGAAGATCGAAAAGTGAACCGAGTTCAGACACTTCTTCTATTGTATAAAACTTTCCTGCGATCAAATTACCTTGGTTCAAATGAAATCTAAGTTCACGTGAAAAGGATTTGGCAACATCGCATAAACAGGTGAAAAACGTGATGCGCGGACAGGTTTGTTCAGTGTTGCCAATCTAGCGACTTCAACTCTTTTTCAACAACAATTTCTTTTAACTTTTATATTGCTTAAATAGGAATTTAGCGACCTTTTTAGCACCCCATACTGACAAAATTTAATCTTTCTTTGTCGATAATGAGAAATCTAGCGACTTTACAACTACTTTTTGACGACTTTCCGTAAACTCTGTTGGAGACACTGGTTTTTTGTGCAATGTAAATAATGGCGGACAATAAGAAGAAGGTTACTGTTCTCCGAGTTGTTATCATGTTATGGTGTTTGATACTGCTAAACATAATAAAGCTTTATAAAACGACAATTTTCGTTTAGTAATACAGTTAATTGAAAATTTATCCGTTAATAATTAATGGTTGTTATAAACATAATATAATTATAGGTTATGTTATTTGATACTGCTGAACACGATAGAGCCTTATAAAATATAAGATTGTTTGTGTATTAAGGCAAGAAATTGAAAGAAATATATATAAATGTACCTATCATATCTATTAATATTAATAATAATGGATATTTTATTTGCACAATCTGTCACTCGTATATTTCAAATAGAAAAGAAATAACTGAACTTGGATCATCTAACTTAATCGGAGAAATTTCTTCAGTCAAAGTTGACTTTAGTTTGAGACAAATTAATCTCAGATTAGACTTTATACAACACAAAATTCCAAGTTCAGCTGAAACAAGGATCAATTTAACCTCTGATCTAAGATTAAATGGTTTATACAATCGGGCCTAAGAAACTCATGCGAAAGCTTACTTATCTATTATTTGCTTTACTGTTCTATCTAGTATTCAGAAATTGACATTAATTTTACTATAATGCTTTTAAAAACGCCTATATACTTAAAGTATATTCACGTAATCAATGTTGGCAACCCTCCTGTTTGGAACTACGCTACGGAAAATTTAAAAAATGAATTATATCGTCAGCAATTATGCTCAGACTGTGTTGTGTATGTAATAACTGTTACAAATAATTTATTTTCATCACATTTAACATTAAAATATATGCAAACAATAAAAGTATCATTGGCACATTTGGGTGGTAACACTGGTTGCAACCGCAGCAAAAGTTTCAACAAAACCGATATCAAAAATGCTGCGGCTGCAACCCTGAGAACCCTGTTCACACGTCGCTACTTTTAAGCTGCGCGCAGCATGAAAAGTAGCGAGCAGCAGGTTCGGCAGCCGCTACTTTTCGGGTTGCACCGTTGTTCACACGTCGCAGTACGAGAGTTGCGCAGTTTTTTTGTACTGCAGCGCTGCAAAAGTAGAGACGTGTGACCATAATTTAAGACAGCATTCTATGCCTTGTGTACGTCTAACTTGACGAATTTTTGGCTAGACCCCCGGGCCTTATATTATAACACTTGATTTATAAAGAGCCAAAAAAAGAAAAAAAAAACAAACAAACAGACAAACAAAAGAGAAACAGCAGAGTCTCAAGAAATTAATTCACGTCTAAACCTTAAATCTCACGAAAACAGTGGCGTACGAAGAATTTTGTCAAGGGGGAGGCAGTATTAAAATTGTTTACAATTTACATTATCGGTATTTAAAATGCTGTATATTATTATTATTATTATTATTATTATTATTATTATTATTATTATTATCTATACTAATAATAAATCTGTAACCGAAATTTTTCTGGTAATGTCGTGCCCCATCCCACGACAAGGTCGGATGGCTTATCTTTGAGAAAATCGCGAGTTATATCCCACTTACGGATAACAAAATATTTTGTCGTGCCCTTTTTGGCATAGCAACAAATTTATCAAGACTACACAAACTAATTAGACACTGCGTTGTACTTCCTAACTCTCTGACATTTATATACTGTACTTGCTTAAGGATAGGAGGGATTCCTATTTAGAATGTGATCTCAGGCTTTCGAAATAATCACAAGTTTAGATATTTACCATTACTAAGTTTATTCACGAAATATCAAATTATAACAGATAAATATAGAGTACTGAAATTGAAAGATTATTTATGAAGTATTAAAATGCTGCTAATTTTAAAGTATCAGAATGAACTAGTTAAATCTAGGTACAAGAATTCAACTGTTGATTTTACTTACAGTTGATTGTAGGAAAACCCTGGTAATATTCAAAGATGATGCCATTTTCTGCCTTTTTTCTAGACATCGGGAAGTTACGACCGCTGTCTTGATCAATGACTAATGAACCAATGATCGCGATTTGGACGTTTCATGTCCATTTTATAAGTTCTCGAACCGCGCCCTTGTGACGTAACAAAGTGACGCTATTTTGCCAGCGAATCTTCTGAAAAGACGGTATTGCATTGACCAAATATCACGATTTCGATTCTTAACCATTATTTCTGATCGGCATTTCCTGTTGTCACTTGGAACAATACAAATTTAAGGAACTCTCACGATTGAATCTCTGTTTTTGATTGAACCAATAGAAAATCGGAATTCAAAATGATCACCAATTAGAAGTCTCGCGAGAGACGCGAATTGTTAATGATTACTGCAAAGTCTGTGTATTTCGTTATAGGTATATCAGCAGTGTTGCCAAGTCAGCGGTTTTGTAGCTAAATCTGGTGTTTTTAGGACTATCGTCAGCTACAGAATTTTACCGTCAGCGGCTAGCTATTTATTTGGCGTTTTTTATGATTCCAGGCAGAGAGAGGTGATATTTTTAAGTTTATTTTTCTATAAAGATGTTATAATTTTTTATATGTACTTGCGGACAATGATAGTTAATCATAAAGCAGAGTTTAGTGTGGTATTAACACACTTTTTCATTGTGCAAGTATACAATAACAACGTTTTATGTGAACTTTATTTGGTGCAACCACATCCATTTCCTGCTTTATCCATTGTTGTTGTATAAATAAGGTATTCCGCATTCATTAAACTCTTAATCTAATGTAGGCATTGTTTTTGTAAATTAATTAATGTATTTAATCATAAAGAATAGATAATGAATTGAATTATTATTTTCATTTGTGATATATAATATTTAATTTATCATTCCGCATTAAAGTTTATGCAACACAGACATACTTAAAACTTAAAACCAGACTCATTGTTGGCAGGCGCGTTTCCAGTAGTGATGGGCGAAGTTGTTCTTTTCCCGGAACAGTTCCGACGGTTCCGGTTCCGAAAAAATACTATGTTCCAAATAACAGTTCCGAAATAACAGTCACCAGTGGTGATGAGTCGGAGTCGTTGAGTCGTTCAAACGAACGGTACAGTACCCTCCCTCTTCACCATGCTGCTCACACTGGAGCACTCATAGGCATGACATAGTACACATTCTTATCTATAGATGGCACTGCAATGCACATTCGAATCGATTTTGGAAAATTGCTGTGCATGCGGACAGAACTCAAAAGCTTAATGTTAGTAATTACACAGCTGTTGACTACAAGGACAGAATACAACACTTTGTTTTCGTACATAAAGTTATAAAGACATGGTAGCCAACTAAAAAAAAATAACATAACATTTAAAACATATGGTATGTAATTTCTGTTCTATCTCTTACATAATAATAAAAAAACAAATCATTAATTTTTATTTTTACTTTTCTTAATGCACAGTTATAATAATAATAATAATAATAATAATAATAATAATAATAAATATTACAATTTCATAAATAAAAAAGATATATATTGGCAGTACTGAAACCTGGAAACCCCGCAGTGGGTTAGTAAAATGTTGGAATCGCATCTTTACCAAAGTGTAATTTAAACTTCGCATTAAACATCGCTCTCCAAATCAGTACTTATATGGGTAGTTTCCAACAAATAATGCTACAACATTTTTGTCGTTCTTTGATAACAGAGAAGATAGCACAAAAACTTGTGCTTGTCAGACTTAACCTCAACAAACGACATACAGACATTGTAACTAAACCACTCATTACCATTTACGACTTTAACCTTTGTATAGAATCAGCTGATCAATGAATTAATAATAGTATGCGTACTTTATGACTTTGTAGAATGTTTATAAAACAGAATTAGTCAACTAATGGTGAAATAAACCATAAAGCGGGAATGAATATTACAGATTATTAAATACTTACTATAACATTACAGATGATTGGCCAGTCTTACACATGTTGATATTAAAGTTCGCGCCACCGCAAGGATTTCAATTTCCATGCGCCCCCCTCCAACCACGTGAGAGTTTCAAATACCAACTTCATCCAACGAAGTTCCAAGTACAACATAAAGAACAACGAGAACAGTGTAACTGCTGCTGTCGTTGGTTCATCGGAACAAGCTCCGACGTTCCGACTATTATCTCGGAGTCGGAACATACCTTGTGCAACGCGGTACTGCAAGCCCGCAACAGCTGGGCAAGTGAGCAGCTCGGAGTCGGAACACTGTTATTTCGGAACAGGAGGTTCCGACCTACTGTTCATTTTTGCAACAGTTCCGAGGGAGTCGGAACATACCTTGTGCAACGCGGTACTGCGAGCTCGCAACAGCTGGGCAAGTGAGCAGCTCGGAGTCGGAACACTGTTATTTCGGAACAGGAGGTTCCGACCTACTGTTCATTTTTGCAACAGTTCCGAGGGAGTCGGAACATACCTTGTGCAACGCGGTACTGCGAGCTCGCAACAGCTGGGCAAGTGAGCAGCTCGGAGTCGGAACACTGTTATTTCGGAACAGGAGGTTCCGACCTACTGTTCATTTTTGCAACAGTTCCGAGGGAGTCGGAACATACCTTGTGCAACGCGGTACTGCGAGCTCGCAACAGCTGGGCAAGTGAGCAGCTCGGAGTCGGAACACTGTTATTTCGGAACAGGAGGTTCCGACCTACTGTTCATTTTTGCAACAGTTCCGAGACCGGAACAGTTCCAAAATAACTGTTGTGTTATTTTTTACCCATCTCTAGTTTCCAGCTCAGTTGAAAACAGATTTCGAACTGAATGGTGTGACAGTGAATGTGATTATTTCCGAAGTGTCCAGTATATTCTTGATCTACTTCATTCAATTTTGAATATGCCGGGTAAAACTACATACAGTACGTACAAAAGTTCAGAGATGTGTGAAAAAAAAAGCATAATGTGTTGAAAGATTGGGTGGAAGAAGTTGCCGGTAATAGTTCGAAAGCTTGGTGTAAATGGTGTAAGGTGATATTGAATGCTAAATATTCAGATTTAATTACCCTTGCTGATAATTATACACACAAAAAGAGTAGCGAGTGTTTTTCTGTTGTTCGACAACATACTGTTGCCATTCACAACAAGCTTCTGGGCAGAGGTGAGTGTTATTTCAATTTCCAGGGTATTATAAATATTAGAATCTTTTTTAAATTTGAAACCTAAAATTCTCCAGTTCCTAAAACTATATAGTTTGTATTTCAAATTTGGAAATGATGTGTTAAGAAAAATCTGGAGTTTTTAACTACAGTTCAGCGGGTTTTTTAAGCTTGTGCAGCGGTAAATGGAATTCTGAGTTGGCAACACTGTATATCAGCTGTTCCGTAAGAATGGCTTTGCGCTAAAATGCAAGCGTACACATTATTTGTCTTGTTCAAGGACTGGACGTTGCTTCTTGGTGACTTCGTTAACCTGTACTCTGTAATCTGTTGAAAAAGGAAGCAAACTCTGTCGCGTGTCATAACGTTATAAGCATGTCTTCAATGATTAAACTGAATGTTTTAATAAGTACGACTTCATTACTTTCAAATAAAGTGAAAATGTATTGCTTATGGTCATAACCAGGGAAAGGATTTATATGTAAATACATATTTACTTATAAAGCTAATATAATTTATATTTTGCATTATCTTTATGTTTCACAATGTGTAGGGTTGAAAAATCCTACTTTTATTTTCCATATTTTTCCATATTTTAGAGTTTAGTACATATTTTCGTTAATTTCCATATATTTTCCATATTTCATATAAAACAGTCCATATTATATCAGGTTTAACAATAAAACAAAACAAAATTCCATTAACTTTTAAAAATACATTTCAACAATAGAGATTTAAACACATGTTCAGTAATCCCTTTAACATCAGAGTTATTTGAAAATTAGCAGTCCTATCAACAATGGGAAAGTAAGTTACAAAACTGTATTAATTTAATTTAAAATTTTTAACAGACTTCAGTTGTGCAGCTCAACAGTTAAATGCCAGTCAGAGTACACATAGGTTCAGTTTTGTAAATCATACTATAAAGACGGTAAATATGCCAAAAGTACGTCATTCAGTCAATTTAAAATCAAAACTAACAAGTTACATTTCAGAATTTAAAGAAGATGGTTTATCAACTGACAATAAAATATTATTTTGTAATTTGTGTCAGTGTGCAGTATCATCTACACAAAAGTTCCTGGTGCAACAACACATTACAACTAGTAAACATCAGGCCAACAAACAACTAAATTCCAAGCAGAGACAATTGTTTTTAACACAACCAACAACATCGAATGTAAGATCTGAGTTTAACATCGACCTGTGCCGTTCTCTCATCTCTGCTGATATTCCTCTCTACAAACTAAAGAATAAGGTCTTCAGGGAATTCCTTGAAAAATATACTCAACATACAATCCCGGATGAGTCAACACTTAGGAAGACGTATGCTCCATCCATCTACGATGAGACAATACAGAAGATAAGAGATGAAATTAAAGATAGTTCAATTTGGGTTTCCATTGATGAGACTCCCGAGAAAGAAGGTAGACTTGTTGGTAATGTAGTTATCGGTTTGTTAAGTGAACAATATTCTGAACGAATTCTTTTACATCGTGATGTTCTAGAAAAGTGCAATAACAAAACTATAGTTAAACTGTTCAACGAAGCTATGGGTATCCTGTGGCCAAAGGGTATTATGTACGATAATGTGTTATTCTTTATTAGCGATGCTGCCCCTTATATGGTCAAAGCTGGACAAGCATTATCTGTTGTATATCCTAAATTGACTCATTTTACTTGTGTGGCGCATGCATTTCATCGTGTGGCAGAAGTGGTCAGAGACAATTTCCCTAAAGTAGATTTGTTGATTTCATCAGTGAAAAAAGTATTTCTCAAAGCTCCCAGTAGAGTTAACGTGTTGAAAGAAATGTACCCTGAAATTCCATTGCCACCAAAGCCAATTTTAACTAGATGGGGTACATGGCTAGAAGCAGTTGAATATTATGCCGAACATATAGACTCTATTAACAATGTTCTCCTTGCATTGGACTCTGAAGATGCAGTCTCAATTGATACTGCGAAAACAGTTACCTGTGACATAAGTGTGAAGAATGACTTAGCTCACATTCAGCATACATTTTCATGCATCATAAAAACGCTCAAAAGTCTCCAAAATAGGCACCTTTCACTATCTGAAAGTTTTGAAATTATAAATAGTACTGTGGAACAACTGAATCGTGGTAGAGGTAAAGTTGCAGATGCAGTAAGAGCTAAGGTGGACACTGTACTTTCAAAAAACCCTGGATATGAAGAACTACAAAAGGTTGTTGCTGTGATGAGTGGTGAATCAACAGTGAAGATTAACTTGGACTTATCCCCAGCAGACATTGTGAAATTGAATTATGTACCAGTTACTTCTTGTGACGTCGAACGCTCTTTTAGTCAGTATAAATCTATCCTCAGAGACAATAGAAGAAGATTCACTTTTCAGCACTTGAAAGAAATGTTTGTAACCTATTGTTATGGTAACAGACAATAAAAATTGTGTTTTGTTGAAACTACATTGGAAGATAAGGTACGTCCATTATATTTTTTGTTTAGTTTGATTAAAATGTACCAATATTTAACGTACATAGTCATTTTTTTATAATTTTAAGTCCATATTTAATTCCATATTTTGGTAAAAATCCATATTTAATTCCATATTTTGGTAAAAATAACTACATATATATTTACATATTTCATATATTTTTAGTCCATATAAATCCGTTCCCTGGTCATAACAAAGTCATGATTGCTTATCATAATCCTTGGACACAACAATGCCCTCTTCTTTTTAAAAGACGATGCCGTAATCGACACGTGCTTTTACTCCCAATCAAATGAATGGCAAGGCATGTCGGATTCTGTGAAGTATAACTATCCAGTGTTGCCAAGTCAGCGGTTTTGTAGCTAAATCTGGTGTTTTCAGGACTACGGTCAGCTACAGAATTTTACCGTCAGCGGCTAGCTATTTATTTGGAGTTTTTTGATGATTCCGACAGAGGGAGATGATATTTTTAAGTTTTTTTTCTGTAAAGATGTTACAATAATTGCTTTTGTGTGTACTTGCGGACAACAATGTTAGTTAATCATAAACCAGAGTTTAGTATGATATTATCACACCTTTTTTATTGTGCAAGTATAAAATATCAACGTTTTATGTTAACTTGATTTGGTGCAAGCACGTCCATTTCCTGCCTCATTCATTGTTGTACAAATAATGTATGCAGCATTCATTAAACTTTTAATATAATGTATGTATTGTTTTTGTAAGTAAATTGATATACTTACTTACTAACTGGCTTTTAAGGAACCCGGAGGTTCATTGCCGCCCTCACATAAGCCCGCCATTGATCCCTATCCTGAGCAAGATTAATCCAGTCTCTACCATCATATCCCACCTCCCTCAATTCCATTTTAATATTATCTTCCCATCTACGTCTCAGCCTCCCTAAAGGTCTTTTTCCCTCCGGCCTCCCAAGTAACACTCTATATGCATTTCTGGATTCGCCCATTCGTGCTACATGCCCTGCCCATCTCAAACGTCTGGATTTTATGTTTCTAATTATGTCAGGTGAAGTATACAATGCGTGCAGCTCTGCGTTGTGTAACTTTCTCCATTCTCCTGTAACTTCTTCCCTCTTAGCCCCAAATATTTTCCTAAGCACCTTATTCTCAAACACCCTTAACCTATGTTCCTCTCCCAAACTGAGAGTCCAAGTTTCACAACCATAAAGAACAACCGGTAATATAACTGTTTTATAAATTCTAACTTTCAGATTTTTTGACAGCAGACTAGAAGACAAAAGCTTCTCAACCGAATAATAACAGGCATTTCCCATATTTATTCTGTGTTTAATTTCCTCCCGAGTGTAATTTATATTTGTTACTGTTGATCCAAGATATTTTAATTTTCCACCTCTTCGAAGGATAAATCTCCAATTTTTATAGTTCCATTTCGTACAATATTCTGGTCACGAGACATAATCATATACTTAGTTAAATTGATGTATAGTATTTAATCATAAAGAATAGATAAACTGAATTATTATTTTCATTTATGTTACAATAGGCCTATTATTTAATTTACCATTCCGCATTATAGTTTATGTAACACGGACATACTTAAAATCAGACTCATTGTTAGCAGGCACGTCTCCAGCTCAGTGTGAAATCAGATTTCGAACCGACTGGTGTCCAGTATATTCTAATATATACTTTATTCAATTTTGAAGAAATATGCCGCGTAAATCTCTGTACGAGGATGAAGACGATTTTGCATAGAACATAGAGCCTACAAAGTGGTACACACTTTCCATAATTTAGTCCATATTTATATAAAATTCTCTAGTTCCTAAAACTGTATAGTTTTTATTTCAAATTTGGAAGTGATGTATAAAGAAAAATCTGGAGTTTTCAAACTACAGTTTAGCGAGTTTTTTAAGCTTGTGTAGCGGTACATGGAATTCTGAGTTGGCAACACTGTAACTATCACACAAGTCTTAGTATACCTTTTTCTGTTAGGCTTACGGGGTATAGTTCCCTCGCCAGTGGTCTTCAGAATCATTCAGGCTTGCAGGATTTTAATCCGTTCCAGAGGCCATCACTCATTCTTATTGAGGATTTGGATCGTCTGTGTCTCGTAAGCTAATCACATTACAAATTATAAGAAAAGTCTTTACGGGGGGCGAAGTGCTAAAGATTTTGACTTTCATAAGCAATAGATCGAAATTAATATAATTGCTGACATTGATATCATAATGGCGGTAGGGCTGCTGCTCTTTAATAAATCCGATATATCTATGCATTAAATCAGTGGTCATCAGGACTCGCTGAAATGTGCAAAGGGTAAGCGGAGCCGTCCCGTGTGCCCCGTCGTGCAGCAGGAAGAGGTAGAGAGCATACCCGCTAGCAGCTACGAGTGCACTATGGTGCACTGTGTTCTCCGCGGGTAAGGGACGCTAGCCCTAGGATGCTCTGTGCTGACGACCGCTGCATTAAATGAATAATCCATTTACTAACGAGGCATAATGTAATATAAAATGAGTTTTTGGATATTTTTTATCTATAACTTAGCAGGGTGTCTGTCATTTAACTCGATAGCATTTACGAATTTTTGCATGCTAAGTGATATGCTGATTTAACGTTATGAAGTAGCGTGTTATGGAATGTGTATAGCATCATCTGAGACTTAGCACTTGCATGTTACATACAAGAATATTCATGTCATTCACAAAAATGATCAGTAAAGAATAATCTTCTTCAAGACAAATTTTGTTCATTGAGGCGAAGAGGTGCGTGTTGCATAACGAAGAGTAGTATCTATACCTTGACCAAAACTACTTCCGACTTGACAGTTTACAGAGAAGGGGGAGCAGTGTTGTCATGTTGCCCATCTTTCGTGTAAGCGAGCGAGCTGCCGATAGAGTGCAGTAATGAACGGCTGACATGAACACATACATTTCTAACCGATTTGTTGAACACTAGGCATTAAAACTTGTGTATATTATTATTTTTATTGGTTTATTATAATTAGTAGTAGTAGTAGTAGTAGTAGTAGTAGTAGTAGTAGTAGTAGTAGTAGTAGTAGTAGTAGTAGTAGTAGTAGTAGTATTCTTCAATGCAATCTTCTTAGAAAGACGTTGAAAAAATTGTAAACTATAAAAATATTTATGATTAAAGATCTGCACGGCTTTTTTTCTTCTCCAATATCGATAACATGCTCTTATTAATTTTAACACAAGTAGCAGTTCTCATTACGACTTGCGCCAAACGTAAAAGAGGTCCGCCATTATCTTTCTCCCTCTCAAAATACTCTCTTACATACCACACACCCTCTCTCTCGCTTGACTTTTTAACGGGGCACCTTGTACAATATTCTTTGTTCTCCGCCTGCCTTTCCTTCCTTCCAACATTGCACAAGTCACCTGTTAAAAACTCTCGGAGAAACTAGAAAATGTACACTAGCCACACACTCCACCAATGACAACGAAGATAAAACGTGTAAAATAATTTAAACACAATAATTATCGATACACTAAAACAATAATACAACTAAATAATATTTTAATTCACACAAAGCACGCGCTAACCAGCCAACTCAAAGTCATTCCGGGCACTGTCTTCACCACTAGGCCCTGGTATTCACGTGCAACTTGTAAACATAGATACGGCAACACAGTCCCGTTACCATGGTTACGCGTCTTTCGTGATTGGTTGATTTGAATGGTTGCCATGGTAACATGCTAAAGGCGCCATTTGTCAGGTCGGAAGTTGTTTTGGACAGACCATAGGACCTGGAGACAAATGAGGGGTTCACAACCAGAGTGGAGCAAGTTCATCTGGAATAGTTCTGAGATATTGAGTCTTAAAGTTCCTGGCTCACGCTTAGCAACCTTCACCTTCCATAGGAAATGCTACCCTCTGTGGAGTAACAAATGAATTATGGACTTGGTTTGTTATGGCAATGAATAAATCTAAGTTTTTTTTTTCATCCGAGATTGTATTAATCCACAAACTGATCACTGGTGGACTTGGTCCACTCTGGTTGTGAGCCTCTCAAATCTAGGTCCGGAGAAGACTGTGTTGGGTGAAGCTGGGCCAGCGCAGACATCGGTTGGTGTACTGTCCACATTTCACGAGATGATCCGAGCAAGGAATACAAGGTTTTCCCCCCACTCTCAAACCAAACATCGAGACAGAACCGGGTTTGTGTGCTCTAAACTTTCGCTATCAACTACAGTGAAAACATTGTCCCTCAGTAAAACATTAACTTTGTATCCGGATTATTAATTCATACAGGCTACATGTTATACATTTAATATATACAATTAAGTTAATTACGGAAAGCAATTATTCAGTGACAGTGTTATACCACACCACTCAATGTAAATATTATATTTTTGGTTTACAATATAGTAATTAATAATAATACTAATAATAATAATAATAATAGTAATAATAATAATAATTTAATTTATTAATTGAATTATTTAATTTATTAAGATTTTTTTAATATATAGGAATTAATATCTTTACGAGTATAATGCTGCATGTTATTTAAATGGAATATTAAAGCTTCATATATACCTCTGAGCTAACTAAAATTTTAAATTTGTTCCCCTCTCGAAGTCACGCCCGTGGTTAATTGAAGTTATTGTAAGATCAATAATTTAATGTTGACATTATGAGAATATCATTAAGTCAGTGTAAATGAAATTAGTATTAAGTTACAAAAAATAAATAAATACCTGCGTATTTAGCAGCCCTTTCTGTAGCATTCATCAAAGGACACGAGAATCTCTTCTGCCTTGCTTCTTCATCACACATCTTTATTACACTATACTTTGTCGTGCTTCACTATGTATAGTTTTTCCATTTTTACGCTTTGTAAACATTATGATAACTGATATGTGACACTATTGAAATCAAACAGAACTCTACTTCGCTTTAAAACTACGTAACTAAATATTTCACTGACTAAACAACTTCGTAACTCATTGTCTAACTACATTATTAATTTAAGATAACTGCCTAATTAAAGCCAATATGGCACGATCTTTAAGTTAACTTAAAAAAAATTAAAATCTGACTTAAGAATGTTTTAATATAAATTACACTTGTTATCCACAGTATTCACAACACCAACATCATACAATAAAATCTCATCAGTAACTAAAATGCTTGCACAGTTTGCAAAACTAACGTTTTCAGGTCGAGTTTGTCCCAGCCAGTCAGTGCCTCCACCCTCATCTACCTGCTCTTTCAGACGCGCTGAGTTATTGTACATTTCCTTACCCTCGTCTCTTACCCCGCAAGGACCATTCCCCATTGCAGAGATCATCTCGTGAAGTGTGGACAGTATCTGCTTTCCTCGCAGTAGCGATGGGAGTTCTGGTTTCTTACACTGGGCCAAGCTCCATCTCGTTCTGGCCTTCTCGTAAAGGTTCTGCTGTCTCTGGTTATTTGCGGGTGAGCTGATATAACCAGACACCATGAAGACATGGACATTGTCGGTACGTCTGTAGCATACAAGCAAGACACAATTAGCCAGGGGTTTGCACTTTCTTGTGTGGGGGATTCTTCTACTTTAGATTTCTCTTGTAATCATGGAGGAATTATAAATGATTATTAAGATCTTTAATATTCGGAAGCATTTTCTTTAAAGTAATGACGTGTTGTTCAGATAGATTTAGATTTGGATTAACTATTTGAAAAGTTATGTCAGGAACAATAACATCGTTAGGCTCATATACTGGATGCAGATTTCCAAAAACGTGGAGAAACCGTTTAAACTGATCAGAATAAAAATGGCAGTTTCCAGATACATTAATAATACCTGTTCCTTGGATAATAAATGTATAAAACGGTCGGGTTACGACAACTTCTAGTCATACGTACGGTAGCTAGTACGCTGTAGACCCAATAATTCTTCTGGTACGGTCTGTACCATACAGGTGACCTGTGTGGTCCAACTAGCCGTTGGTCACCCAGTTTCGTCGCTTCCTGGGATTTTCCAAAAATAAAGCTGCTAAACAATGTGATTGCAAGGAGGCTGAAAAAATAACAACATCTGGAGGACATAACATGTACATTAATTCACCTCTACATTGAGATACATCATTATCTTCCATGAGAGCATAAAATTGCCTATCACTTCTTACGGCAAAGTACGGAGCTTGTCCATAGCGGTTATATATTGCCTAAATTCAATAAGAGTGTTTTCAATTTCTGTTACTCTCTGCATTGCCTCATTACTTTATGTTAACTATTGAATCACAAACTACTATCGTGAGCAAATATATAATCTGAAACGAAATAATCTAATCAGTCGGTCTGGAACGTATGGGAGGACATTTCATCGCTATTCTGTGCCACGGCTTCAGTTACCTCATCGTTATCTAAATCAGCATCATCATAATCATCATCATCAAGAATGTAGCTACTGAACCACCAAAAACAACATTAACGGCATTTTTCCTCCTTTATCAGCAAGATCCATTCGCGAAAACATTGCTTTATCATCAGATTCCAAAGTTTTATACTTGGGATGCATTCACAAAAGCCTTCTGCAAAAGAAAGCAAGGAGTGCCGGTTCCTGGATACGATGCAGTGACAAGCGATGCGTTGGGCCGTATGTACACGATTCATCCCAACAACGTAGAGTGTTATTTTCTCAGAATGTTACTTCATACTGTTCGAGGACCCACATCTTTCTTGGCTTTGAAAACTGTGAACGGAGAAATATGCCAGACTTACAGAGAAGCATGCCAAAAGCTGGGTTTACTTGAAAACGATCAGCATTGGAATATTAATCTTTCAGACGCAGCTGTGACGAGTTTTCCAGATCAGATAAGAAGTCGCTTTGCCATTATTCTTACGACATGTAATCCTCAAACCCGAATGGTCTGTGTGAGAAATATAGGCAAATCATGAGTGAAGACGTGCTTATGAAAGCCCGTAGAGATCACTCAAATCTGGATTTGAACTTTCCACCAGACGTCTTTAACCAGGCCCTGAATCTTCTGGAAGACAAGTGCATGGCTATGAGAGGTAAAACAAAGCTTCAACTCCGGGTACAAGCTCCAGATAGAAATGGCCCAGACCTGGTTTACACAGGAGTCATGAGAGAGAGGAATTACGACATTGAAGAGTTGGAGAGATTCTTGAAGGCAGAGATAATTCAAACAAAGACAGTTGATCGTAAGGCGCATTATGAAATGCCTTGTTCTCAGTGCCTTATCTTCAGCTACTTTTAATATGAATAATCCTTGGCAAGCATTTTCTAACAAACAGTTTATTTATAAATAGTAGCAGAATTGAAAACACGGGAAACGCCGTGTAATTTAAGCTAGTTAAATAAATGGAATCCAGGGAGTTGAAATGTCCTGCAGAAAAGGCGACTTCAAGAGTGGCCAAAAACGAAAATCAACGATTTTGATAAGGATGCGTTATTCAGACATATTTTAAATTTCCAATCGGGAAAGGTTCTAGGATTGTGACACATGCAGGAAGCGAAAAATGATCTGTACCTCGTGCGTTTTTTTATTGTTGTTGTTTTTTTGTTTTTGTTTTTAAATCAAATTCGACCAGTGGCGGCTTCTCAAGGGGGTTGCAGGTTTGTACACCCCCCAGTAATGTTCCTAATCTCACGGCTTTCTTACTAATAAAAATATAATTTAATTTTACAATTTTCATTCATGATTATCTGCAGCTGGCGTCTTGTTTTGTACGTCTGCAGGAGCCTCCGAGGCTCTTGGTTTGCAAAGATGTTGAAAACCTATGGAAGGTAGTTTATAGAAATGTTCGGCTAGTGCGGGGACAGGGGGGTTAGAGGCGTGGTCTACTGCTTTCTTCATTGAGAACGGTTTGTTGCACTCCCTGACGAGGACACCAACGTCAGTGCAGAAGGAAATAAATTCACTGGGAAAGTATCTGTTTCAACTAGACATTTGTCCGAAGTAATAAGCATGGAAAATGTATTCATTCGGCTTGTGCAACGAACAGTCGCATATTTCGCACATTACTTTCTCAATCTGCATGCACACAAACGGCACAATACATAAAGGAGCTTGTATTTTGCTTTAAAGTTCTAAGAGTTGTCGTTCTGACAATAAGTGCTGCTATCTCCCGACAGCCTACAAAAGCTGCATTTGAATTTTATGAACGAAAACGTTGCACTTGGTACTTGGTAGCATTCAGATGACGATTCCGTGCTCAAATGTTTTTCATGAGGGTAAATCGCAATATAGAGAGCTCCGCCCAAGTCCCCTTCCACTTTTGGACTTTCTGTATAAATAGGTATGCTTGTATTTAGTCATTTTACTTATTAATTGCATATAAATTAGCTTTATATGTATACGCCCTCAGGTATACACGGTTTTAAACTTTAAAGTAAAGTATGTTAAACTCCTCTTCGATATCCATTGTGCATCACCATATTTTCAAACCACCAGCCGCCACTGAATTCGACTAAGGATTAGCACGAGGAGCTGGACAGGACGAGGTTTACGAAATGGATCCGGGAACAGCTGGTTCCCAATAATTCTGAGAATTCGATCATTGTTATGCATAACTCTAATTATCACTGAACTTGAGGAGGCGCCCACATCCAATTCACATAAAGCACGAAAGAGATAAGATTTTTATTGGGATAGGAACAAGTTAATGGACAGAATAACAGATAGGTTGCTGATTAGCGTCGGAAATGAAAGTGGTTCTTCAAAAGACGATGATGATCACGATACGATTTCATTATGAAATCGTCCCTACTTTACACAAAGTGTATATCTACAGCAGCGGTGACCAAAGCGGGTGTCGTGATTATATAGTGTTATCACAGACATTCAAGAGGGCACGAGGAGTTTCCTGTACATTACTATGTGTTTCATTAACGTACTGAAGGTAAGCAGTGGCGGTATCATGCCGTTCTACAAATTCTGTCTCTACAAGCAGTAAGAGATGGTTTCGTAAAGAATGAGAAGAAGAACTTTTTTATTGTTCTGTCGTAGAAAATGTAATATGTTTACTTTGCTCAACGATTCAATTAGGAGTATATAGAAACATTAATTGCCACGCTGAATAATGTATTATTATTATCATTATTATTATTAGTGACCGCTAAGTATGTGTTTATATAATTCTTCTGTACGTGCATGAATATTCATGATTTTAGATCTTCTCCCTAAAAGGATAAAATTATTAGGTTTTATGTCAATTTTAATTTCCTTAATTTTTAGATGAGAGTAACTATTTATTAGTTATACATTTAATAATAATATTGTAGAAAAACTGATTCAATATTATGTGCCAACGAACTGTTAAACGCCAGGAATTGGCATGTCTTAAATCATAGCCAGGAAGAGAAAGATGACATAAATAAATGTAAGGAAGTCAGCTACCTAATGGGGTTTGAAATATCTCGTGCTCTAAAGCCTTTTAATAAAGCAGAAGTTTTCAAAAGAGTAATGATTAAAATAGCTTAAATAACTTGTTCATAAGTAGTTTTTAATTTTGAAAAACTACGAATTTCTCGACCAACTATCGAGAGAAAAATTTAGAAAATTCCTGATTATATTCAATACGAAGTTTAAAAAGAGAAGCAAGAAAATTCGTATATTATTCACTGGCTCTTGATGATAGCAGTGATATTACTGATACAGCAAAGTTTGAGATTTTTATCCGCGGGATTGATCAAGATGTTAGTACAGGAACCACCCGTGGCTGTAGTTTTCATGCCAAGTACCTTTCCTCCGTCTCCTTACTTCATAGGCGGTCTATCCGATGTAATCACTGCAGCTCGAGTTTTGGTCACCGCTGATCTACAGTAAATTTCGCCATTCTGCATCTTATAAGAATATTCACATTCGTCTTCGACAGATTCTAGTGCAGTTATCTGTGTTTCTTTTTACACAGTTTGATAGACCTAAAGATCTATTATGTAACGGGGAAAAAACGAAACTATAACCTTTTGTTGGATGTGCCCTTCTGCATCTTTCTATTCAATTGATAACTTGGAGTTTAGTACATGTTGAAACTTGCTTATAACCACAAATTCGGCATTTTGTGAATATCTTACTTTACCTATTGGTGTCCAACAAGAAAATGGGATATGTATGTATCATATCATATATGGGGTAACGGCAGTGGCATTTTTAAGATTTTAATTTTGCAGAAAAAACTAGTCGTAATTTTATTTGTTATTTTTATGACTCCAATTTTAGACACATACATTATTATTAGTTAAGCGAGGTATTCTGACAGTCATTCAGTAATTATTGTTTTATATTTCAGTGTTTAATAAAATATAACAAAATGAATACATTAATGATTTATAATGTTCTGTGAGCAATTATCATTAGAAAAAATTAAAAGATACTCAAATCAGTTCCAGGTGAAATCTCATGTGCACGAGAAGTAACCTGTAGAAAATAAAGAAGACTGGAGGACAAAATCGACAAACGACGTACGAAAAATAAAAAATAGAGGGGCAGAGGATAAAAAGAGACGAATGGAAACTAAACAAGATGGACAGAGAATTAAAAGAGGCGAATACAAATAAAGAAGCGAATTCCAATTAAAGCATGCGAATGGAAATAAAGAAGCGATTCCCATAAAATCGACAAGTGACGTACAGAAAATAAGAAATAGAGGGGCAGAGAATAGAAAGAGTGGAATGGCAAGTAAACAATATAGAGGAGGAGAATAAAAATTGTTGAATGGGAATAAAGGAAACGTCCTCGAAATTGACAAGTGAGGTACACAAAAAGAGGACGAGATGGACAGAGAATAGAAAGAGTGGAATGGCAAGTAAACAATATAGAGGAGAAGAATAAAAATTGTTGACTGAGAATAAAGGAAATGTCCTCAAAATTGACAAGTGAGGTACACAAAAAGAGGACGAGATGGACAGAGAATAGAAAGAGTGGAATGGCAAGTAAACAATATAGAGGAGAAGAATAAAAATTTTTGACTGAGAATAAAGGAAAAGTCCTCAAAATTGACAATTGAGGTACACAAAAAGAGGACGAGATGGACAGAGAATAGAAAGAGTGGAATGGCAAGTAAACAATATAGAGGAGAAGAATAAAAATTGTTGACTGAGAATGAAGGAAAAGTCCTCAAAATTGACAAGTGAGGTACACAAAAAGAGGACGAGATGGGCAGAGAATAGAAAGAGAGGAATGGCAAGTAAACAATGTAGAGGAGGAGAATAAAAATTGTTGAATGGAAATAAAGGAAAAGTCCTCAAAATTGACAAGTGACGTACACAAAAAGAGGACGAGATGGGCAGAGAATAGAAAGAGAGGAAAGGAAAGTAAACAATGGAGAGGTGGAGAATAAAAAGATTGGAATGAAATTAAGGACAGAAAGTCCACAAAATTGAAAAGTGACGTAAGGAAAAAGAAGACGAGAGGGGTAGAGAGTAGACAGAGAAGAATGGAAATTAATTGAGAGGTAGGGAATAATAATATTCGAATGAAAATAAAGAAGAGTCCACAAAATTAACAAGTGACGTAAGGAAAAAGGTGGAGGGAGGGGCTGAGAGTAGAAAGGGAGGAATGGAAAGTAAAGGAGTGAGAGGCAAACAATAGAGAGAGAAATGGAATATGAAGTATCGAGCTTCAGACAATAAAGAATAAAAGGCACAATACAATGTACCCAGCAGCTGACATTGAAATAAATATGGGTAGGACATAAACAAGTGAGGGGCAAAAATAAATACTGAAGTGACAGATAATAACAGACTGGCAGGAAATAGAGAACATAAGAGCTATATCAGACAAAAGATCAAAAAATGGAGAATAAAGGGCAGAATATAATGAATACAGCACCAGAGATTGAAGAACATAAGGGGCAAAAAATAAACAGCTGAGGAGCAAAAAATGAAGAATAAAGTGACGGAAAATAACCAACCGGCAGGAAATAAAGAACAGAGGGGCAATATAAAGGAGAAGATCAGAAAATGAGGAATGAACGGCTGAATGTAATGAACCCAACAGCAGAGATTGAAGAACAAAGGGGCAGGAAATGAACAGCTGAGGGGAAAAAATGAAGAATGAAGTGACGGAAAATAACCGACCGACAAGAAATAAAGAACAGAGGGGCAATATAAAGGAGAAGATCAGAAAATGAGGAATAGAAGGCTGAATATAATGAACCCAACAGCAGAGATTTAAGAACAAAGGGGCATGAAATAAACCTCTGAGGGACAAAGAATGAAGAATGGAGTGACGGAAAATAACCGACCGGCAGGAAATAAAGAACAGAGGGGCAATATAAAGGAGAAGATCAGAAAATGAGGAATAGAAGGCTGAATATAATGAACCCAACAGCAGAGATTTAAGAACAAAGGGGCATGAAATAAACCTCTGAGGGACAAAGAATGAAGAATGGAGTGACGGAAAATAACCGACCGGCAGGAAATAAAGAACAGAGGGGCAATATAAAGGAGAAGATCAGAAAATGAGGAATAAAAGGCTGAATATAATGAACCCAACAGCAGAGATTTAAGAACAAAGGGGCATGAAATAAATCTCTCAGGGACAAAGAATGAAGAATGGAGTGACGGAAAATAACCGACCGGCAGGAAATAAAGAACAGAGGGGCAATATAAAGGAGAAGATCAGAAAATGAGGAATAAAAGGCTGAATATAATGAACCCAAAAGCAGAGATTTAAGAACAAAGGGGCAAGAAATAAACCTCTGAGGGACAAAGAATGAAGAATGGAGTGACGGAAAATAACCGACCGGCAGGAAATAAAGAACAGAGGGGCAATATAAAGGAGAAGATCAGAAAATGAGGAATAAAAGGCTGAATATAATGAACCCAACAGCAGAGATTTAAGAACAAAGGGGCAGGAAATAAACAGCTGAGGGGCAAAGAATGAAGAATGAAGTGACGGAAAATAACCGACCGACAGGAAATAAAGAACAAGGGGGCAAAATAAAGGAGAAGATCAGAAAATGAGGAATAAAAGGCTGAATATAATGAACCCAACAGCAGAGATTTAAGAACAAAGGGGCAAGAAATAAACCTCTGAGGGGCAAAGAATGAAGAATGAAGTGACGGAAAATAACCGACCTACAGGAAATAAAGAACAAAGGGGTAATATAAAGGAGAAGATCAGAAAATATGGAATAGAATGCTGAATATAATGAACCCAACAGCAGAGATTGAAGAACAAAGGGGCAAGAAATAAACCTCTGAGGGGTAAAGAATGAAGAATGAAGTGACGGAAAATAACCGACCGACAGGAAATAAAGAACAGAGGGGCAATATAAAAGAGAAGATCAGAAAATGAGGAATAGAAGGCTGAATATAATGAACCCAACAGTAGAGATTGAAGAACAAAGGGGCATGAAATAAACCTCTGAGGGGCAAAGAGTGAAGAATGGAGTGACGGAAAATAACCAACCGGCAGGAAATAAAGAACAGAGGGGCAATATAAAAGAGAAGATCAGAAAATGAGGAATAGAAGGCTGAATATAATGAACCCGACAGAAGAGATAGAAGAAGAAAGGGGCATGAAATAAACCTCTGAGGGGCAAAGAATGAAGAATGGAGTGACGGAAAATAACCGACCGACAGGAAATAAAAACAAAGGGGGTAATATAAAAGAGAAGATCAGAAAATGAGGAATGAAAGGCTGAATATAATGAACCCAACAGTAGAGATTGAAGAACAAAGGGGCATGAAATAAACCTCTGAGGGGCAAAGAGTGAAGAATAGAGTGACGGAAAATAACCAACCGGCAGGAAATAAAGAACAAAGGGGCAATATAAAAGAGAAGATAAGAAAATGAGGAATAGAAGGCTGAATATAATGAATCCAACAGAAGAGATTGAAGAACAAAGTTGCATGAAATAAACCTCTGAGGGGCAAAGAATGAAGAATGGAGTGACGGAAAATAACCGACCGACAGGAAATAAAGAACAGAGGGGTAATATAAAAGAGAAGATCAGAAAATGAGGAATGAAAGGCTGAATATAATGAACCCAACAGTAGAGATTGAAGAACAAAGGGGCATGAAATAAACCTCTGAGGGGCAAAGAGTGAAGAATGGAGTGACGGAAAATAACCGACCGGCAGGAAATAAAGAACAAAGGGGCAATATAAATAGAAGCTCAGAAAATGAGGAATGAAAGGCTGAATATAATGAACCCAACAGCAGAGTTTTAAGAACAAAGGGGCAAGAAATAATCCTCTGAGGGGCAAGAATGAAGAATGGAGTGACGGAAAATAACCGACCTACAGGAAATAAAGAACAAGGGGGTAATATAAAAGAGAAGATCAGAAATTGAAGAAATTACGAGAGAAAATGGAGATGACAGGGTCAGAAAATGAATAATGGATGCAGATTACTTAACATCCAATGTTCAGGAGTTTCTTTTTATATTTTGAATTCTTATTTTCGTCTTGAAATCGCTTTTAGCATTTTAAAATTATTGTATACAGATTTAAATTTATTTGTTATATATTTTGTAATAGTACAACATTGTACAATCTTTATAATGTATTTAATTTTTACTGCAAAATATTCAAATCAAAATGTAGAAGAAGCTAAATAAACAAGTAGTATATCATAAAATAAGAGAAAAGAGAAAAATTATTTTTATATATAACACACTGGAGCCTCAATTATAGGCAGGGAAAACGTCTTGTTTATCTTTTCCTTATAAGGCAGAAGGGAATGGGGAGTGAGTGAACGAAGGTGAGGTATTCGTGTGCAGTTCTCTCTTGGTAGTAGTCGGCTGTTTCATATTGAGCGCAACCACGATTAAAAGAAAAGGAAATCGTACTTGACGAAAACTAAGTTCCTAGTGATACAAAGACTGAAGAAAAGTGAAAGTGTAGCAATGTCTCTTTCTATGGAGCTTTCGCAAGCGGAAAGACAAAATGATTTAATTTTCACAGAGAAAGGAAAAACCGATTTTTTTTAAGAGAAAGACCACATTCGATGTTTGATGTGCTTCAAAGTGTTACAGGCGGTGAAAAGAAGCAACTTAATCATCGTGAAAACAGTGAAATTAAGGTAAGAAGGGTATTCTACATTTTACAAGTATAATGCCAACAGTGAAAATGTAACTGCGTTGAAATAAATGTTTGTGAACTAAACTGACCACGCTGATAACGAAAACGACAATCAAAAACTCCAATTAGCTCTCGTTTCCAAGTTAAAGGGGGGTGCATTTAATTATATTTAATTATAACACTGGCCAACAAAATTTTTTTTTTTAATGTTTACTGCACTTCGTACTAATTTTGGGTTGAGAAAAACGAATATGAGAATGAAAAATTTTTCTTAGTTCTAGTTTCTGTGATAGGTGGAAGTATTTCAGTTAACGAATTAAGATAAAACGATACATTTTAATTACATATACCAACAACATTGAGAGTGCATTTGAATGTTTTAAAATGGCACTTACATTCTAAGAGTTCTAAATTGATGGAAGAATACCTGGCAGATGGTTGGGTCTGAAGAGAATCATGTGGTGGCTTCATGAGATCGTCGTCTTTTAGCTTGCCTCTTGTGAGTGAGTTCCGGAGCATCCCTACACAAAGACCAGCAGTAATCCGCAAGCATTGTTTCATTCCAATGGCCCTGATATCTTTGTTCCATAACAGAAATATTCTGATGGAATCTTTCTCCGTGTTCATCACTGACAGCTCCACAACTAGGCGGGAAAAAGTCTAGGTGGGAATGGATTTTAAGGAACATGTTGCATCCGAGTTGATGGTTTTTTGCAGGAGCACTGTCACCAACGGAGTGTAGTTATCATTTCTTTTGTTACCCAAAAATCCAAGAATAACTCCCTTGAATGCTTCCCAAGCTTCCTTTTCTTTCTCCTCCAAAACTTGGTCAAATGCAGGATCCTTTACAAGTTCTCGAATTTGTCGCCCGACAAAAATACCTTCCTTAACTTTGGCATCACTTAATTTCGGAAATTTCTCTCTTACGTATACCTTATTTTATTTCAAGGAGTGCAGTTCGGTGGCTCCTTTGAACATCGAACTGCACTCCTTGAAATAAAATAAGGTATACTTCAAGGCCTGTCCTTCTTGGTTTATACCTGTGACAAAATTTTTTTATCAAACCTAGCTTAATATGCAGGGGTGGGAGAAGAACATCTTTTGAGTCCACGAGAGGCTCGGCAACATTTTTCTCGCTAGGGTTAAGATTTCTTGCAGGCCAGTCTGCTTGAATATAATGTGATTTCCTATCCCTGCTGTCCCACATACATAAAAAGCAGCAATATTTTGTGTACCCCAGTTGTATTCCTAAGAGTACAACAATGACTTTTAGGTCACCACAGATTTTCCACTTGTGTTCATGATAATTGATTGAGTCGAAGAGGGCTGTCATATTTGCATAAGTGTCCTTCATGTGAACTGCATGACCAACAGGAATAAAGGAAGACGGTTGCCATTGTGAAGTAATACAGCTTTCAAACTAAGCTTGGAGCAGTCTATGAATAGCCTCCATTCAGTTGGATCATGGTTCAAATTCAAACATTTTATCAAGCCATTAATGTCTCAGCAAACAATGAGATTGTTTTTCTTCTCAAAAAAAAAAGGGAAGCAGATCCCTGTGAGGTTGTCTGTACTGTGAGACCCTGACATCACGTTCGAGAAGATTCCATTGCTGTAGTTTAGACCCTACAATTTCTGCCTTCTCCTTTGACAGGTCCAGGTCTCTAAAGAAATCACTCAATTCCGCTTGACTCAGTCTGTGCGGTTTATCATCTTTTTCCTTAAAATCCATATATTAGGAGACGTACAGACTGTACTTTGGCTGTGAAATTGGGGACCAGGACAAGCCCTGGGCTCCTCATGTATGTTGCATATCTTTTGTCTCGAGTCTTCATTCGTGGTTTAATCGTAAAAGATCTTCCATGGGTTTTGCTATATCCATGATCTGGCGTGAACCATCAAACCATGTGACTGATTGTTACTTTTGTATGACAACTCCATTAACACATGGCATCTCCAAGAAGAAAAAGTCTTCCTTGGCATATAACATAACGTCGGCCATGCGAGAGGTGCCTCACGGAGACGGACTGCCTGTTCCTGTCCCACCTGATTGTGATAGTGATAGAGTTGAGGCGGCAGTGAAACTAGTGCTGCACCATCACCTTCAAAAGCCAGTTCTTCGAAAGATGCTGATTTTGTCTGTAACGATGAGTGTACAGAGATTCACAAAATAACACAGTGTGAACTTAGTGGTCTAGTGCGAGATCGTGAATTGCCGAAAGGTAAAGCTGAACTGTTGGCATCAAGACTACAACAGTGGAATTGTCTTGATAAGACAGTAAATTTGACTGCGTTCCGTAACCTCCATATGCCATTCCTTCCATTTTTCCAACGTGAAAAGAACTTTGTAATTTGTAGTGATGTACAGGGACTAATGGCAGCTATGGCCATTGACTATAAAAGTGATGAGTGGAGGTTGTTCATCGACTCCTCCAAAGTAAATCTCAAGTGTGTGCTGCTGCATTATGGCAAAGTGTTACCATCAATTCCGATTGGGTATGCACCTTACATGAAAGAAACATATGATAACATGAAACAATTGTTATTGCGATTGAACTATGACAAGTTTAAATGGCAGATTTCCGGGGATCTGAAAGTCATAGCCATATTACTTGGGCTACAACACGGCTACACCGAATTCTGTTGCTTCCTGTCCCTCTGGGATAGCCGCGCCAAAGCACTTCATTATAAAAAGAAAGATTGGCCTAAGCGTCAATCACTTGAACCAGGATCTCACAATGTTATGCACAAGCAACTGGTCGAATCCAAGAACATAATTCTCCCTGCTCTTCATACAAAATTGGGCCTAATGAAAAACTTCGTTAAGGCCATGAACAAAACTGGGGAAGCATTTCTCTATTTGCACGAGAAATTTCCACGTCTTAGTGAAGCGAAAATAAGAGAGGGGATTTCGTGGGTCCCCACATACGCAAATTGTACAAAGATGAGCATTTCAACACCATCCTGACAGGTAATGAAAAGTTAGCTTGGGATGCCTTTGTTCAAGTGTTCAATATTTGAGGAGAAAAATTCGCTCCAGCGCCGGGGATCGAACCCGGTCCTTGGTTCTACGTACCAAGCGCTCTGACCACTGAGCTACGCCGAATTCAATCCACAGCATCGGATCGTATCTTCCTCCTTCAATGTTTCCCTTTGTGGCCCGACTCCAAGTTAGGCATATAATATATGTTGACGTATGTGTCTAGTGTCAACTGCCATTATACTAGGAGCGCACTCAGTTGAGTGACTTATTTGACCGGGATTCCGCAGTTATGATGCACTGCTAGCTATGAGGATATTATGGATATAGCCTATTAATTTGTCCTACAGAATAATCTCTGTAATGTTGACAATTAATATTTGAGGAGAAAAATTCGCTCCGCGCCGGGGATCGAACTCGGGTCCTTGGTTCTACATACCAAGCGCTCTGACCACTGAGCTACGCCGAATTCAATCCACAGCACCGGATCGAATCTTCCTCCTTCATTGTTTCCCTTTGTGGCCTGACTCCAAGTTAGGCACATATGTTGACGTATATGTCTAGTGTCAACTGTCTCCTCAAATATTAATTGTCAACATTACAGAGATTATTCTTTAGGACAAATTAATGTATCCATAATATTCTCATAACTGCGGAATCCCGGCCAAACAAGTCACTCAGCTGAGTGCGCTCCTAGTATAATGGCAGTTGACACTAGACATATACGTAAACATATATACCTAACTTGGAGTCAGGCTACAAAGGGAAACACTGAAGGAGGAGGATTCGATCCGGTGCTGTGGATTGAATTCGGCGTAGCTCAGTGATCAGAGCGCTTGGTACGTAGAACCAAGGACCCGGGTTCGATCCCCAGCGCCGGAGCGATTTTTTTCTCCTCAAATATTGTCAACATTACAGAGATTATCCTGCAGGACAAATTAATATATCCATAATAAAAAACTGGGGAAGAATTTCTCTATTTGCGCGAGAAATTTCCACGTCTTGGTGAGGCGAAAATAAGAGAGGGGATTTTCGTGGGTCCCCAGATACGCAAATTGTATAAAGATGAGCATTTCAACACCATCCTGACAGGTGATGAAAAGTTAGCTTGGGATGCCTTTGTTCAAGTGTCAATAAACTTTCTAGGAAATAAGAGGGCAGAAAACTATAAGGATATTGTGGCAAATCTTCTGCACTGCTACAATAGACTGGGGTGCAACATGTCCTTGAACATACATTTCTTGAACACTTGGACTACTTCCCTGACAACTGTGGTGCTGTAAGCGACGAGCATGGGGATCGCTTCCACCAGCAAATTTCGGACGTGGAAATAAGATACCAGGGAAAGTGGAGTGCATCAATGTTAGCCGATTACTGCTGGACGCTAATCAGGGAATAACCAGTATGGAATTTTAGGGTGGGGACATGCATGTATTTCTAATCTCACTCCACTAATACTTATTTAGAAAAGAATTATTAAAATATGCCTTAATAAACCAATTGATTACTCATCTGAGCTTTTGTTTACTGATTTTAATGTTTTGAAAATTAAACAGATTTATTATATTGCCTTATTAATCTTCATACATAAAAATCGTAATAAATTAAAATTGTATCATCATAAGATGGAAACGATACGATAAAAGAACTTAAATGGGAAACTTTGGAAAACAGACGTAGGAAAACTAGAATAACATCATTGTATAACTAATCTAGGTCAGAAAGCATGGGTAGACATAACGGCTCGGTTAGAAAAGCCAACATACTATGGTAGGAACGATCATGATTTTAAAATCAAATGTAGGAAACAGAAAACGGATGTAGGTAAATTCTCATTTTTAAATAGAACTATAAATGATTGGAATGACCTACCTGCAGCGGTCTTTGAGGGCTGTCCTTCCTTAAGGAGATTCAAGAATAATTTAAAAAGTTGTATATAAAGTGAAAATTAAAATTAAGGTGACATTCAACATTTAATTTTTTTAAGGTGACATGTATTTATCTAGGCTGACGAGTTTACTTCCTTGGTTTGAATTGTAAATTATTTAAAACTAGCGTGTAAGAGGGCCTTAGACTAGAAATGGTTAGTTTAAATGTAGTTCTGTTTATAAGTATGCATAAGGATGTAATTATTTGACTTATTTGAACCGTTGTATCAGTGAAGCGAGGTGAGTCAGTGAAGTTATGGTTTTACAGTGCAGTGAACAGTTCCGATCAGTGATAATTTATAGCGTCAATGAAATGTGTTCTATAGTGTCAGTGAAATGAGTTACAGAGTGTCAGTGAAATGTGTGCTAAAGTGTCAGTGAAATGCGTCATAGTGCCACTACAGGGAATGAGATGAGAGTAAAGTGAAAGACTATTGAAACTTATGTAGGACCTATAGATAATCATGTAGGTTGTATTGTAAAATTAGGTATTTTATTTTATGTTTTATTATTATTGTGTTAAATTGTATTGTGTATTATTATTGTATTGTGTGTAAAATTGTATATGTGTTGTAAAATTGTATTGTGTATTGTAAATTTTATTGTGTATTGGTTATCATTTTATTGTGTATTGTTAATATTGTATATACCACTGCCACCGGGTGCTTGCCCACTTGCAGTGTAAATAAATACATACAAATATGGAACTAAAAGATCCGATTTTATACGACTAGAGGAACCAAAGTGTTTCACAAGCACAGCTCTGAGCCATGGTACCTACTTTGGTCCAAGGTTATACAATAAAATAATTGATAAATACCCAAATTTGGAAAATTTTAGTATCAGAAATTTCAAAAATAGCGTTAGGAATTTAACTTTTAAAGAATATATATTGATTTAATATGCATATGTATTTGTATGGCTTAAATTGTTAAAATTGAAATTGTATTTTTAAATTTAATTTATTCCTGTAATTTTTTTAATTTTTTTCTTGACCCAGTTTGTGTCAAAAAATTATCTCTGTGTTTATCTTTGTGTTTAGATATCTCCCTGAGCACGAGTTTTTTTACTCCTTCAGGGAAGAACTAAGATTGTATTTTTGTCCATGTTATTTTATTAACAATAAACAATAAACCAGCAGAAAACTACAAACGCCAGGCAAAGCGATTGCGCCTTCAGTGACCTTCCCCCGAGGGATAACACCAAGGTAAATATATGCAATAAGCTTATATAGGCAATAACGTATAGTTATAACTTCAAAACTAGAGCTAATCTTGCATTTTCACTATCATTTTCGTTATCAGCACACCCGAAAACAAAGATTAGCTGTTTTCATTCCGATTACATAAAAAAAGTAAAATTTTGTTGGCTAGTGTAACCTATGAATAACACGAAGTCTCGTCAAAATATTTGGAAAAATATATTCGTGGCTTGCTTTCTTTTATACGTAGCTTATTTTGCATTATTACAAAACAAATCATGTATTATATTAGTGGATGGGTAGACGTGACATAGGCATATATTATGAATAACGTAACATGTTAAGAGAGCAATAAGACCTATTCTGGATTTTAAAAACAATAAACACTGCAAACCGTTTTTACTCAATTGAACATTCGTATATTTTATAACTTATTTACATACGTATATAAACATTTCTTCATATAATGTCAGATCTGATATTCACATACTTAACACACGTCATAAATCAAAGTTAGACATTTGTAGCCATGAATAAAATCCATCCTTTCCCAAAGAAAATGGGAAATTTTATAATACAGTACGTGTGTGTGCTAGAATACTGTGTAATTTTAAAACTATGATAATATACAAATAATTGGTTTGTCTCAACACCATTTTACACTAATGTTTGAGGAAATTGCGTGTTAACATCGACTTATCTACAACACTGGATGTCCGACACTATACATAGAAGTTATCAGTGCTTTCTTTTCTGGCGGAACCCGCTGGAACTGCTTAGACCTTGAGGGCCGTATTCATAGACATTTTTAGCGCGGGCTTCCGGTGGATGATCAGCGTTTTTCGTATTCATAAACCAGTGTTAGCGATAGGATATGATTTGAATTCTGTACTAGTAACCAGTGGATAGCCGGGGCTAGCTTAGTACGCTCGTAGCGCGTGCTGCGAAATGTCTATGAATAGCACCCTATAAGTCTTAGTTCAGTCGTGGCGAAAATGCGATCGTGCGCCGAGCCACTGTGTAACCTGCAACGTGCATGGCACCTATGGAGGGAGGCGGACACCCGAAGGGGAAGTGAAGCAACTGTCTGACTTATTAACGGATTTTCATTTTCCTTACGTCAAGCACTTAAATATAATTTATACAGTACAAGGCTACAATTTCTCGTTGCCAAACTTTCAGAACGGCCCCAAGGTTCACTCAGCCTTCTATAAAATTGAGTACCGGGTCTTTCCCGGGGGTAAAAGGCGGTCAGAGCGTGGTGCCGACCACACCACCTCATTCTAGTGCCGAGGTCATGGAAAGCATGGGGCTCTACCTCCATGCCCCCCAAGTGCCTTCATGGCATGTTACGGGGATACATTTACCTTTTTACAAGGCTACAAACTAATGTTTAGTACGTGTAACGAAGAAAGAAATGAACAATGAAACATAGGACACATTATCACAACCTAAAATTAATTGTCTTCAGAATGTCTCTGCGACAGAGTTTCAAAATCAGGCATTATATCACTTACTGCCAGTCGTAGTTGATCACGAAGGTATTTGTCTATCAGTCGTGATCTAAATTTGGTTTTTACTATTTTCATTGTTGAAAATATTTTTTCACAAACGTAAGTTGTAGCGAACATGGCTTCAACAGAGCAAGCGAAAGAACGAAGCTTCGGATATTTATTTTTTGGCAAAGATTTGAAAAGTTCAACATTTGTCAAGTCCTTACATCTAGCTTTCATTTAACATCACATTGTAAATCTGTGAGTTTAAATTGAAGATCTAACCGCATTATTCGTACATCTGCTGAAAAAGGATCGACGTACAGAGGAGATGATGATGATGATGATGATGATGATGATAGTACTCGTAATAACAACACTTAAACGTTTATTGTTTCGTCAGTAACATGATGTAGTAACTTATAATGCCGTTTTATGTTATACAACCGTTTTCCTCGTAATACTTGTGAACAAATCATACATTTAAAATTCTCACCATATTAGCAGCAAAAAAATGCGTCCTCCCGTCCTACTTGAAACTTTCGTTTTTGTAAAGGTACATGGTTTCGAGAGAGACACTGCGACGATACGCCACTCGCAGGTCAGAGACAAACACAAATGGAACGGAGTTTGACTCCAGTGAGTGAGAAGGTGGGGGTTGTGGGAGGTAGGAAGCAAGGGAAACGCACAGCTATCATTGCGAGCCACAATGTGCTCGTGAGTCACATTTTCGCCACGGCTGTCTTAGTTGAACGAAAAGGAGGTTAAAAACGACAAAATTCCCGTGCAATGAACAATAATCATCTCTCCGTTCGCTATAAAATATTCAACACCACCTTTTTTCCTAGAAGAAAGTACTGGTTGTTGTTTTATTATTATTATTATTATTATTATTATTATTATTATTATTATTATTTAGAAAAACAAGTGTGTCGCGATATCGTGGGCGTTCTGTAAAGTGTGTCGTCAGTCAAAAAAAGGTTGGGAAGCACTGCCTTGAAGAAATGTCATGATGAAAGTCATACTTCAAGTATCAACAAAACCGATGCCAGATAGTTTACTGTTTCTCCTGAAAATGTATGTTTTTGGACTATAGTTGTTGTTTTTTAACCCTTCGATTGTTTCTGAATCCTGCGAGAATTTTTTTTACATCATTGTATATTAGAGATCACGTGAGCAAGGTAAAGTTTTACTATTTAAATGAGTAAATATATTTAAGAATTTTATTTTTATTTTCTTTTATTTTATTTTATTTTATTTTTTTTTCCCCAGGTCTTCCTGTCTTTTATAAATCATCTTTAAAACATTTTAGGTCAACAAAATCCGAATTCTAGTAATAATATCGAAGCTGTCGGCTGTAGCTCGTGTGATGTACAACAAAGCCTAACAAATGCTTAGCGCGTGACGTAAGTGGCTACGTGCGGTGAGCAATGTAGTCAACACTTCCGCTAGAGTCCCTGTCTTTCCGGCAGTGAGAGGACAGCGGGAGGGTTTGTGACTGAAGGAGTGTAGGGGAATAGCCCTGCCCGTGCGTAAGATTCTGTTACTGTTCTGTAAACCAGCTACTTTTCGTAAGGCTTCAGAGACAAGTCTTGTAAAGTAGTTGGAAACGTGCCAAATAGAAATGATCGGGACGAAATTGAAATACAAACTGCTGAGCCATTTATACCCGAACCCACACTTTCTGAAGTCGAAATTGCGATAGAAAATCTGAACAATTATGTCTCCATATATCGATCAAATTTCAGCAGAATTAATAAAAGAGGGTGGAAGCGCATTATCTAACGAAATTTATAAGCTATTACTTTCTATTTGGGAAAAGGAGATTGTACCAGAACAATGGAAGGAGTCCATAATCGTACCTATCTTTAAGAAGAGGGACAAGACTAACTGTGGTAACTTTCGAGGAATATCACTTTTGTTGACGTCGTACAAAATTTTTTCCAATTATCTTTTGAGATGATTAACTCCATATGTAGATGAAATTATTGGGGATTATATGTGTGGTTTTAGGCGTAATAGATCAACTATCGATCAGATATTTTGTATTCGACAGATAATGGAGAAAAAATGGGACTATAAGGGTACAGTGCATCAGTTATTCATAGATTTCAAAAAGGCATATGACTCGGTTAAGAGAGAAGTTTTATATGTTATTCATATTGAATTTGGTATTCCCAAGAAACTACTTCGATTAATTGAAATGTGTCTCAGTGAAACGTACAGCAGAATCCGTATAGGTCAATTTCTGTCAGATGCGTTTCTAATTCACTGTGGGCTAAAGCAAGGATATGCACTATCACCTTTAGTTTTTAACTTTGCTCTACAGTATGCCATTAGGAAAGTCCAGGACAACACATTGAACGGGTTACATCAGCTGCTTGTCTATGCGGATGACGTGAATATGTTAGGAGAAAATCCACAAACTATTAGGGAAAACGGGGGAATTTCACTTGATACAAGTAAAGAGATTTGTTTGGAAGTAAAAGGTAAAAAAAAGGTAAAGGTATCCCCGTAACAAGCCATGAAAGCACGTGGGGGGCATGGAGGTAGAGCCCCATGCTTTCCATGACCTCGGCACTAGAATGAGGTGGTGTGGTCGGCACCACGCTCTGACCGCCTTTTACCCCCGGGAAAGACCCGGTACTCTATTTTATAGGAGACTGAGTGAACCTCGGGGCCGTTCTGAAAGTTTGGCAACGAGAAAAAATCCTGTCACCACCTGGGATCGAACCCCGGACCTTCCAGTCCGTAGCCAGCTGCTCTACCGACTGAGCTACCCGTAAATCCCGAAAAGACTAAGTATATGATTATGTCTCGTGACCAGAATATTGTACGAAATGGAAATATAAAAATTGGAAATTTATCTTTTGAAGAGGTGGAAAAATTCAAATACCTGGGAGCAACAGTAACAAATATAAATGATACTCGGGAGGAAATTAAACGCAGAATAAAAATGGGAAATGCCTGTTATTATTCGGTTGAGAAGCTTTTATCATCCAGTCTGCTGTCAAAAAATCTGAAAGTTAGAATTTATAAAACAGTTATATTAGCGGTTGTCCTTTATGGTTGTGAAACTTGGACTCTCACTTTGAGAGAGGAACATAGGTTAAGGGTGTTTGAGAATAAGGTGCTTAGGAAAATATTTGGTGCTAAGAGGGATGAAGTTACAGGAGAATAGAGAAATTTACACAACACAGAACTGCACACATTGTATTCTTTACCTGAGAAAATTAGGAACACTAAATCCAGACGTTTGAAATGGGCAGGGCATGTAGCACGTATGGGCGAATCCAGAAATGCGTATAGAGTGTTAGTTGGGAGGCCGGAGGAAAAAAGACCTTTGGGGAGGCCGAGACGTAGATGGGAAAATAACATTAAAATGGATTTCAGGGAGGTGGGATATGATGATAGAAACTGGATTAATCTTGCTCAGGATAGGGACCAATGGCGGGCTTATGTGAGGATGGCAATTAACCTCCGGGTTCCTTAAAGGCCAGTAAGTAAGTTGGAAACGTGCATACGGCTCTATTCTTACAACCAACAACCCCGTATTTAGTTCTTGTACAGTTTACAATTTTTATCCAAGTATGTGTACACAGTAGTGGCAAAAAAAAAACCGGATCGACCCTTCTAGCTGATTTCAGAGCCTTGTTCACAGTGACAGCACGACAGACTGGTAACTAAGACTTTGGTGGTTCGAATCCTGCCTGGAAAGGAAACTTTTTTTATTCCTTATTCAAATTTATTCCCAATACTTTTGCAGCGATATTTTACTACTTAATTAACTTATTATTTCCAGAACATGAATTTTACCAAACAATTACTAACTACAACAATTTCAGAATGCGGGCGTGGCATGCGCAGTAGCTCATTTCGGGGACTTTGATTATTCCGTCGGTCCGCTTTTTTTTTTTTTTTTTTTTTTTTTTTTTGCCACTACTGTACAAGTTTTCAAATTTCACCTAAATAGTTATCAGTAAAAAAGCAATATACACATGACAAACATTTTCGCTTTCATATTCAGTATCACCAGATCACATTATGTGTTATCCATTCATTCATTCATTCATTCATAGCGATCTGCTCAATGGCAGGTCTTTCACTGCAATCCCAGCTTCCTCCAGTCTTTCCTATTTTCTGCTTTCTTCTTTGTCTCCGCATATGAACCATATATCTTGATGTCATCTATCATCTTCTTCTGCCCCGAATCTTCTCCCGTTCACCATTCCTTCCAGTACATCCTTCAGTAGGTAATTTCTTCTCAATCAGTTGCCCAGCCAATTCCTTTTCCTTTTCCTGATCAGTTTCAGCATCATTCTTTCTTCACCCACTTTTTCCAACACAACTTCGTTTCTTATTCCATCTGTCAAATTCACACGCTCCATTCTCCTCCATATCCAAATTTCAAATGCTTCTCTTCACTTCGTCGCAATGTCCATGTTTCTACTCCATACAATGTCACATTCTACACAAAGCACTTCACTAGTCTCTTCCTTAGTTATTTTTCCAGAGATCGGCAGAAGATGCTCGTTTTCCTATTAAAAGATTCCTTTGCCATTGCTATCCTCCTTTTGATTTCCTGGCAGCAGCTCATGTTACTGCTTATAGTACACCCCAAGTATTTGAAGCTGTCCACTTGCTCTACTGCTTCATTTAGAATTCGCAAGTTCACATTCTTTACTTTTCTTCCTATGACCATGGTCTTCGTCTTGTTTGCATTTATTTTCATCCCATACTGCTCACAGCTGTCATTTAGGTCCAGTAGCATATCCCTTAGTATCATCTCCTCTTATGCTAACAACGCCATATCAGCAAATATTATTCACTTTATTCTTCTTCCTCCTGCTAACACCCTTTCCGCACTCGATATACAGAAGTAGATTTCATTGTTTTCTGGGGTGAATGATTGCCGCTTGTTAGACATAACAATCCTTGTAGGCAGAAAATAGCCTTTCCACACACATGATGTAACTGGAGTTTAACAGAGGAATTTTGTCAGAGTGCGTGTCATACACTTAATTGGGGCAAAGGGAGATGAAGTTACAGGAGAATGGAGAAAGTTGCACAACGCAGAACTGTACGCATTGTATTCTTCACCTGACATAATTAGGAACATTAAATCCAGACGTCTGAGATGAGCAGGGCATGTAGCACGTATGGGTGAATCCAGAAATGCATATAGAGTGTTAGTTGGGAGACCAGAGGGAAATAGACCTTTGGAGAGGCCGAGACGTAGATGGGAGAATAATATTAAAATGAACCTGAGAGAGGTGGAATATGATAAGGTATGGCCGAATTTATGTAGTGTTTAACATTTGCCGCCCACCCCCATCTACCAGAAACAGTTTATGAGCAGCTATTATACAGGTCATGTTTAGTTTAAATTAGTTTTAAATGAAATGTTACAATTCAGAAAACAATAAATTACTGGAATCAAAATAAATACATTTTACTTGTAAATTATAAAGATTTCCTTCGCACTTTATTCACAAAGAAAGCATTGATGATGTCATAAAAGTCGATCTGACTTAGCACATCAGGCTCGATACAAAGAAACATATCGTCATTGTTCCTGCAATAACTCCTATGTGACATATTTATCGAATTTCAGATTTTTATCTATTAAATAACTTAAGTAGTAATACAGCAAATAATAAAATCTCCTACATGTAATTCTATTTCTTTGCTTCGAAGATTTAAGAATTCACAGTCTCCTATGTACGGCTGCCTCAGGATGAATAAATGTGTTTTTTCTTCCTACTGAAAATGTTTATATTTTGTACATAGGAGTTATTGCAGGAACAACGACGATATTCAAACTTATTCATTTGTTGAAACAAAATTGATTTGTAAAAGCCAGGCTGTGGTTTATTTTTAAGCATTGCTTGTTGGTGATATAATTATTACGAGTATTTCTTACCTCGATAGGAAGTGTAAAGTAAATTGAAAAATAATCTTCAACTCTTTGCGGAATAAACCTTTGATTACCGAATTATGTAGTGCACATGCTGGAAAGTGATTAAATAGTATTGTTGACGATATTGTTACAGCGACGTGAGATTCGAACTCACGACCAGCGTCCCGCAAGAAAGCAGATCGCGCGGGGACGGCGCGCGGCGGAGAGAAGTAAGGGGAAAGGGCCTACGCGGCGAGAGAGTGGAGAGAGAGTGCGCGCGCATCTGGTGCTGGTAGAGAGGAGAGAGCTCTGGATTTTTCTGGAGTGCCATCTCTAAAGACGCGTGGAACTTTCGAGGCTACGTCGCTGTGGTTATAAATTACGGACGCGAAGGAACGACAGCAGTTTTCAGTTATTCAGTCAGTGAGTAAGCCAGAGCAAGCAAGCCAGTCTTGTGTACCGGAGTTCGACTCGAGTGTGCGTCCGCAACTGTATCAGCATCCGAAGGCCCGAGTTCGAGTGCAGTGGACCGCAGTTGGAGGGACCTGAGTTCGAGTGCAGTGGACCGCAGTTGGAGGGACCTGAGTTCGAGTGCAGTGGACCGCAGTTGGAGGGACCTGAGTTCGAGTACAGTGAACTGTATCTGAAGGTCTGTGGTTCGAGATACTGTGAACTCGAGTGACTGAGATAGAAGAACTGTGAACTGAGAACTGATAGTTCTGATTTGTAAATAGTGCTTTGTAAATATTAGTTAAGATTAACAGTTCATTGTTGTTCGTACTAGTCCAAGTAAATTGTCATTGTCGTCAGTGGAGTGCTATAACGAATACAGTGTTGAGTGAAAATCCAGTTGTTGACGAGAGCTTTTAAGGCGAATTGTAGAAAGGAATTATTGTTGGAAGAATAAAATTTCATTGTTGAGTTGAAATAAGTCACAATATTCAGAGCGGCGCAGATAAAAGTAGTCCGTGTAAGTATAGGGTAAATACAGAAGCGAAGTGCTGAAAAGAACACACTTTTTATAGAAGATGTCAGAAAATCCTTGACAACAATTCCTTTATTACCTATATAATGTTTCTGTAAAGTACAATAGGCTATAGCTCATCCAAAAAAAACTTTTAAAGGAAAATATGCACTGATAACAAAAATAGTGATAAATAACGTAATGATAGACCAGTTAACAATTGTAATTATATAGAATGCCAAATAGATAATAAAATAAATTTCAATAAAGGGACTAATATACAAAATTTTAATTATTTATGTGGCACTACTAAACGTAAGCCTAATTTATTAAATAAAACAAGATACGAAACAATTTAAAATTTTACAAAGTATTGGCCGTACCATCTTTCATTTTGGATGCGAAAGTTGGACACAAACATTAACAGAAAGCAAACAGATAGAATCAGCGGAAATGAGGATGCTAAGAGCATTAGATAAAATGAAAACTGAAGAAATGAGAAGAGCACTTAACATATTTAATCTTTGCTACAAAATGAAGGAATGCCAAAACTCTTATCTTGAACATGTACAGGGCCACAAACAAAATTTGGACAAACTGAATTTTCGAAGTTCCATTTATAACATACTGCGCATGCTCAATGGACGACATCGAATACCAAAAAAGAATATACAGGGCTCCTACAAAAGACCTTCCCGGTTTCGAACACATGTAATTTAGGTTCTATGAATCTGAAATGCATGAAAATAGTAACAATGGAAAGAGAAACTCAAAAAGTTTAGTTCCTTACCTAAAAGATGCCCAATGTGTCCCCCTTGGTAACATGGCACACTTCAAGCCTATAGTCAAGTTCCACGTAGGTACGCGGATTTTCCGACCTTTAGATTCTGAGGTTAAGTCTGTTCACCTTACCAGAAAGATGGAAAGTGGCTTCGTCAGAAAACACCACGGAACGAATAAATTCATCATCGTTTTCAATTATTAAAGTATGCATACTTATGCAGAAATGTCTTCGTAGCACTTTGTCCTCTGGTTTTAGAGCTTGCAGCAACTGTAGTCGGTACGGATGAAATCGCAACCGCTTGCGAAGAACCTTGCTTTAAAATCAGTGTACCATTTACGAATTGTAGGCCCACTAGTTGGATCTGCAGCAAACTTTGTTCGATAATGCCGTTGCACATTAATAACTAGAGGTGGGTAAAAAATAACACAACAGTTATTTTAGAACTGTTCCGGTCTCGGAACTGTTGCAAAAATGAACAGTAGGTTGGAACCTCCTGTTCCGAAATAACACTGTTCCGACTCCAAGCTGCTCACTTGTCCAGCTGTTGCGGGCCCGCAGTACTGCGTTGCGCAAGGCATGTTCCGACTCCGAGACAACAGAGAACAGTCAGAACCCGTTCCGTTGAACCAATGACAGCTCCGGCTACACTGTTCTCGGTTCTCGTTGTTCTTTATGTTGTACTTGGAACAAGTTGGAACTTGGAACTCTCACGTGGATGGATGAGGAAGCATGGAAATTGAAATCCTTGTAGTGTGATCATAAGTAATGGCAGAGAGCGAGGTGTGATGCGAAGTTTAAATTATTACACTTTGGTACAGATGCGTTTCCAACATTTTGCTAAATGTGGGAATTTTAGGTTTCACTACTGCTAATGTATAAATATATGCAGTAGTTATATATTTGTATTATTATCAAATTATAATATAATTATTATTATCATCATAACTAAGCATTAAGAAACGTAAAAATAAAAATAAATAATTTTAGTTCTTTTTTTTTTACTACGGAACATGGAGAACAAAAATTACATACTACACGTTTTAAATGAGATGTTAAATTTTTTAGTTGGTTACCGTGTCTTCATGACTTCATATACCAATTAGTGTTGCAATCTGACCTTGTATTCAACAGCTGTTTATCTAATAAACACGAAGCTTCTGTCCGCATACACAACAAGTTTCCAAACAGATTCGAATGTGCATTGGAATGTTATCTATTGAGAAACGTGTGCTATGTCGTCATGCCGATAACGTATTGTGCGCAGTATTGCCAACACAGAAATTATATCCCCGTCAGTTTAACACCTGGAAATCCGTCAGAATCCGTCAAAATAAAAAAAAGTAAATAAAACCCACTCAGTATATAAATACAAAGAAAATTTTAACACAACTTTCTTACCAGTCTCGATTAAAATAATAATTCTTCAACCTCTAACTTGATTACGAGGAAATCTGAAACAAGGGTTTCCTTAACATGGTACGGTACGGGCAGGGCTGTTCAAAGAAAAAGTAAAATCCCTAAAAAATTTAATTTAAAACGACAGCAGCTAAAACAGTAAAAAGGCTATGTAAATCGTAATTTCCGCCACAAAATCCGTCACCCGTCGAAGCCCTTCTTTTCCCGTCCGCTACGTTGAAATTCCGTAACTTTTGACGGAATTTCCGTCCAGTTGGTGACACTGATTGTGCGAGCTGCTTGGGGAAGACTCCTCAAATCGAGCGAGAGTCAGATAGCTCGCATCAGTGACGATTCAGACACATCTCTACTTGTAACTGTTATTTCGGAACTGTTATTTGGAACATAGTATTTTTCCGGAACCGGAACAGCCGGAACTGTTCCGGGAAAAGAACAACTTCGCCCATCACTATTAATAACCGACTGGTTCACATGAAAATCAAACTTTTCTGTCCTCTATAGCAGTCATTTCGACTCAACAATGAACAAATTCGTTTATATGCGCAATTATGAAGCACTGTTACCAACTAGGGAAACAATGAGCCATTTATACCCGAACCCAGGCTTTCAGAAGTCGAAATTGCGATAGAAAATCTGAAAAAGTACAAGTCTCCAGGTATCGATCAAATTCCAGCAGAATTAATACAAGAGGGTGGAAGTGCATTATATAGCGAAATTTATAAACTTGTACTTGCTATTTGGGAAAAGGAAATTGTACCAGAACAATGGAAGGAGTCCATCATTGTACCTATTTTTAAAAAGGGGGACAAAACCAACTGTAGTAACTTTCGAGGAATATCACTTTTGTTGACGTCGTACAAAATTTTGTCCAATATTCTTTTGAGAAGATTAACTCCGTACGTAGATGAAATTATTGGGGATCATCAGTGCGGTAGATCGACTATTGATCAGATTTTTTGTATTCGACAGATAATGGAGAAAAAATAGGAGTATAAGGATACAGTACATCAGTTATTCATAGATTTCAAAAAGGCATATGACTCGGTTAAGAGGGAAGTATTATATGATATTCTTATTGAATTTGGTATTCCCAAGAAACTAGTTCGATTAATTAAAATGTGTCTCAGTGAAACATACAGCAGAGTCCGTATAGGTCAGTTTCTATCTGATGCTTTTCCAATTCACTGCGGGCTAAAGCAGGGAGATGCACTATCACCTTTACTTTTTAACTTCGCTTTAGAATATGCCATTAGGAAAGTTCAGGATAACAGGCAGGGTTTGGAATTGAACGGGTTACATCAGCTTCTTGTCTATACGGATGACGTGAATATGTTAGGAGAAAATACAGAAACGATTAGGGAAAACACGGAAATTTTACTTGAAGCAAGTAGAGCGATCGGATTGGAAGTAAATCCCGAAAAGACAAAATATATGATTATGTCTCGTGACCAGAATATTGTACAAAATAGAAATATAAAAATTGGAGATTTATCCTTCGAAGAGGTGGAAAAATTCAAATATCTTGGAGCAACAGTAACAAAAATAAAGGACACTCGGGAGGAAATTAAACGCAGAATAAATATGGGAAATGCCTGTTATTATTCGGTTGAGAAGCTCTTATCATCCAGTCTGCTGCCCAAAAATCTGAAAGTTAGAATTTATAAAACAGTTATATTACCGGTTGTTCTGTATGGTTGTGAAACTTGGACTCTCACTCTGAGAGAGGAACATACGTTCAGGGTGTTTGAGAATAAGATGCTTAGGAAAATATTTGGAGCTAAGCGGGATGAAGTTACAGGAGAATGGAGAAAATTACACAACACAGAACTGCACACATTGTATTCTTCACCTGACATAATTAGGAACATTAAATCCAGACGTTTGAGATGGGCAGGGCATGTAGCACGTATGGGCGAATCCAGAAATGCATATAGAGTGTTAGTTGGGAGACCAGAGGGAAAAAGACCTTTAGGGAGGCCGAGACATAGATGGGAGGATAATATTAAAATGGATTTGAGGGAGGTGGGGTATGATGATAGAGACTGGATTAATCTTGCACAGGATAGGGACCGCTGGCGGGCTTATGTGAGGGCGTCAATGAACCTTCGGGTTCCTTAAAAGCCATTTGTAAGTAAGTAAGTATGTATTGATGCTATTTTCATGCACCTCAGATTCATAGAACGTAAATTAAATGTGTTCGAAAGAAGAAAGTTCTTTTGTAGGAGCTCTGTACAATAATTGTCTTCCCTTTATATTCACACAACTTAAATGTCATTGTGACGGTGTCGTGTATGATTCCTGAGGTAGCTCAGTCGGTAGAGCATTCCTGCGCTAAGCGAAGGGTCCCGAGATCGATACCCGGCCCCGGAAAAATTTTTCCCTTGAAATTATTCAAGTGAATTGATACTTTACTTGATCAACTAAGAACTGACACCAATAAATACAACGAAGGGGTAAAGAAAAATAGAGCTGTATCAATACGAATCATTGACGCTATTTGTCTTCTAGCTAACCAGGAACTCCCCCTACGGTAACATGACGAATCAGATAGTTCTTTGAACAAAGGAAATTTTTTTTTTAGAATTTTTTAATGTGTTAAAAAATATGGTTTACTTTTAGAAGACCACCTAAATTCTTCCACAGTGTTTCCAGGAACTTCTTCATTGATTCAAAATTATACCATAATGGCTATTACTGAAGTAGAAAAAGAAGAAATAAAAAATGAAATTATCTCAGTTTCATTTGTAGCTATAATACTTGATGAAACTTCTGATATTGAGAACAAATCTCAACTATCTGCAGTTCTCCGCTATGTCTATGAAAGATTGTTTGGCTTTGTAGTGTTAGTGCTGATAGAACAGCAGATGGTTTATTTACTCATGTAGCACGAGTAGTTAATGAATTTGAAATTTCTACTAAACTCGTGCGACTATAGACCAATTACATATATTTATTTGACAGAACACCCATACTCCAGGTTCAGCATACGCCACTGATATATAAAGATGGCACTGCAAAACATCAACATAATGCAGGTGTGGAGGCCGAAGTTAGGAAAGTTATGAATGACCTTAAGAGACGTGAGGAAGAAAATTCCAACGAACCTCCGGCACAAGTCATGCGTGGAACTCTTCATCGCGTGAACGACCAGGAAACCCTTCTGATGTTTTTTTTTAGTAGGTTATTTTACAACGCTTTATCAACATCTTCGGTTATTTAGCGTCTGAATGAGATGAAGGTGATAATGCCGGTGAAATCAAAGACGTTATAATAGTATACTAGACTCACACAGAGCGCTGGTGTGCTGTCCAAAATTGAAACCAGTCTGCGCATGTTTACGCCGCCATGCTACTGGTAGAAATAGAGCGGTAAACACGATTGTCATACTTGTCCTTTGTTTTGTCTCGGGTGTTTTTAGTGAATAGTGTGAAAGTAATGGTAATATAATTTTGAAAGATGATATATTATCGCCGCGGACTCATGCTTAACATGTCGGCATCATACAATAACGTGCGGTGTGCTTTTAAAACATAATTTTGCCGACCGATTGTTGCTCTGTAGGTTTCACTCTAAGCGTCACGTTGTCACGTCTACTTCCTCGATAAGAATAAGCACTAGTTTGTTATATTGTTAAATGGCTATTGTTATTATTATTATTATTATTATTATTATTATTATTATTATTATTATTATTATTATTATTATTATTATTTCATATACGAGTACGTTGGCTTTCTTAACTCTTAATAATAACTCTATAATAATAATTTTTAACCACATACCTTAATGTTCGTCCTCAGCACAAGACATTGCAACCTCGGGTTTAGTCTACGTGGATTAGACAAGGAAGTGTCATTTAATAATAATTGAAGCAGCTTATTGGTTGCATTATTGAAATTGAGGCGAGTGATTGGAGCGGCGACACAAGAAATTGAAAACAATAATGCAATTAAATTTCAAAGACCTGCCGAACGCATGAGGCCGCTCAAAGACCTGCCGAATGTTAACCATGAGAGCGCGGCGATAATACCATCCCTGTTTAATTTTCCAAGCTATTTGCAAAAGGTACGATATAATATTATCTCTGTTGTTACAATATCAATATCATTAAAAATCAATCAGTAGTTTACGACAATAAAGAATACTTAATTGTTAGTACAGGTATATCAGACTGTAGAGAAATCCCACTGAGTGAATTATTTAAACTTACACATCAGATGTTAAAACATTAGTGGAAAGATAACTTTTTGTTTTTATTATGTAAATGAATTTATCTGCAAGATAATAAACTTTCATTCAAGATCCATATATGGATAAATAAATATACAGATAATAAATAAATAAATAGCTATAATAGCTAAGCCTCCTTTGTGAATTTATGATTCAGAGTTCACCTACAAATAACTCTTTTACATTTTGCCGGATATATTTTATTAACAAAAGCAAGGAATGGCATCTTATTGATATTGCATATGTGCATAAAAATTATGTACCATCACTCCGCAAGCAATGATAATATATCTATTTTATTTATTTAAAATAAAAATACAATATGTAAAAAATCCACACATAAAAAGTATGTGGTTTTTTATCTTGCATAAAGTGATTGTTTAGTTTTTAGGTCTTCACGTTACCTATTGTTTACAATGTATTAGGTACCGATACTTTTTATAATTGATAGCATTCCCTTTATTAATTGAAGAATGAATTCAATGTAATTTGGCTACCTTCGCATATTATATTTTGCCAGATTACCTATGTCCTGTGGTCTAAAAGTACCGGTAATATAATTTATTTTTGATTCTCTAAAACTTAACAAGTCTATACTGATTATCGCATATTTATTTCACTTAGGAATTTGATTATAACAAGAACTTTTGTAATCAAGGTGCATATATTTATGTCTTGTGATCTAAGAGTTAATATGTTAATATAATTTTAGATTCTCTGAAACCTAACAATTTGCTGATTATTGTAAAATTATACAATCTATAATGTGTATTGTGTAGGCCTATTTATGGATGTATCAGTATGTTTTCTATAAATTGCTGCATACGTATTTTCTTTTCTTTAATGTTCTAACACATATCAATGAAACTTTGAATATGTTTATTTCGTCCTAATTTTACGATAAACGTCGAAAATGGCCATAATATGTCAATTTTAGATCATCACAGCGTTAAATTGCGTGATTTACGCACTGCTATTATTTGTCTGCTCTCCAACAATATGGCGGCAAGCGCAGCCAGAGACTGTAGGGGCTTGGGTGAAATGAGTCCGGGGTCCAGCACCGAAAGTTACCCAGCATTTGCTCGTATTGCGTTGAGGGAAAACCCCGGAAAAAAACCTCAACCAGGTAACTTGCCTCAACCGGGAATCGAACCCGGGCCACCTGGTTTCGCGGCCAGAGCGCTGACCGTTACTCCACAGGTGTGGACCCTTCTGATGTTGCCGGACAGAAACACAATGAAGAGACATGTGAAACGAACTCAAAATAAAACTAGGCCACAAATTCCTCGAACTTTACAAGAACGTGTTCTCATAGATAAATAAATTTAAATAAATTACATTTTCACCAGATGAAATATGTTTGATGTCATCTATTTTTTACCACAGTGGACAAAACTTAATGGACGAAGCATAAAAATAGACTAAATGGTAAGTGGACAAAACTTAATGGACGAAGCATAAAAATAGACTAAATGGTCAGTGGACAAAACTTAATGGACGAAGTATAAAAATAGACTAAATGTTCAGTGGACAAAACTTAATGGACGAAGCATAAAAATAGACTAAATGGTCAGTGGACAAAACTTAATGGACGAAGGATAAAAATAGACTAAATGGTCAGTAGACAAAACTTAATGGACAAAGCATAAAAATAGACTAAATGGTCAGTGGACAAAACATAATGGACAAAGCATAAAAATAGACTAAATGGTCAGTGGACAAAACATAATGGACGAAGCATAAAAATAGACTAAATGGTCAGTGGACAAAACTTAATGGACGAAGCATAAAAATAGACTAAATGGTCAGTGGACAAAACTAAATGGACGAAGCATAAAAATAGACTAAATGGTCAGTGGACAAAACTTAATGGACGAAGCATAAAAATAGACTAAATGGTCAGTGGACAAAACTTAATGGACAAAGCATAAAAATAGACTAAATGGTCAGTGGACAAAACATAATGGACGAAGCATAAAAATAGACTAAATGGTCAGTGGACAAAACATAATGGACGAAGCATAAAAATAGACTAAATGGTCAGTGGACAAAACATAATGGACGAAGCATAAAAATAGACTAAATGGTCAGTGGACAAAACTTAATGGACGAAGCATAAAAATAGACTAAATGGTCAGTGGACAAAACATAATGGACGAAGCATAAAAATAGACTAAATGGTCAGTGGACAAAACATAATGGACGAAGCATAAAAATAGACTAAATGGTCAGTGGACAAAACTTAATGGACGAAGCATAAAAATAGACTAAATGGTCAGTGGACAAAACTTAATGGACGAAGCATAAAAATAGACTAAATGGTCAGTGGACAAAACTTAATGGACGAAGCATAAAAATAGACTAAATGGTCAGTGGACAAAACTTAATGGACGAAGCATAAAAATAGACTAAATGGTCAGTAGACAAAACTTAATGGACGAAGCATAAAAATAGACTAAATGGTCAGTGGACAAAACATAATGGACGAAGCATAAAAATAGACTAAATGGTCAGTGGACAAAACATAATGGACGAAGCATAAAAATAGACTAAATGGTCAGTGGACAAAACTTAATGGACGAAGCATAAAAATAGACTGAATGGTCAGTGGACAAAACTTAATGGACGAAGCATAAAAATAGACTGAATGGTCAGTGGACAAAACTTAATGGACGAAGCATAAAAATAGACTGAATGGTCAGTAGACAAAACATAATGGACGAAGCATAAAAATAGACTAAATGGTCAGTGGACAAAACTTAATGGACGAAGCATAAAAATAGACTAAATGGTCAGTGGACAAAACTTAATGGACGAAGCATAAAAATAGACTAAATGGTCAGTGGACAAAACTTAATGGACGAAGCATAAAAATAGACTAAATGGTCAGTGGACAAAACTGAATGGACGAAGCATAAAAATAACTAAATGGTCAGTGGACAAAACTTAATGGACGAAGCATAAAAATAGACTAAATGGTCAGTGGGCAAAACTTAATGGACGAAGCATTTAAATAGACTAAATGGTCAGTGGACAAAACATAATGGACGAAGCATAAAAATAGACTAAATGGTCAGTGGATAAAACTTAATGGACGAATCATGAAATTGACAAACGTGTCAGTGGACAAGAAAAAAAGTGGAGAAACGTAGTGGACCTATGGCCCTATAACGGTAGATCTACATATCAGTGTAGAAATTTTCAAGGATTGTGCTGACATGATTACCATATCATCTCTAATGGTAATCGGACTCTAATCCAGAACGTTCAACAGTGACTTTTCTTTGGAACTCATATTGCATGCCACCATGATTTAGTTCGAGTTCTTAATAGGACTTACTTATACTTTATGCAAAAGCCTGACCATCTGCACGCTATCCATATGATTAAATAAGTCATTACATAGTGCAGTATTTGTGTAGGTTTTAATGTGTGATTTCCGTAGAGATAAATCTGGACAGAAAGTTCATTCTACAACGATTGCATGATGATCGTATCGAGCCCTAACTTACATTCAACCTCATCCTTATGAGCAGGCTTGTAATGTTGGGGACCGATTAGAAATGTTGACTGCAGCATAGTACGTGAGCTAGTACGAGGACATTGACTTGGTTCTGCGATCCATTACGGGAATAACAAGATGAACATAAACAAATCTGCACAGCTCTAAAAGTAAATACAGGGACATTTACTAACATTTCTAATATTAACCTGGCTATACCTTTGGATCAACGATTAAGAATCGGAAACACCGTTTGCTACTCCCTTCCACGACTGGAGTTCGATGATACAGGCGTAACATACAAACAAATCACTTTACTAGGTAGTCTATAGAAGGGAAGAAAAGTAGTTCATCCATTTACGTAAACTAGGAAATATTGCGCTTTTGAGTTTGATAATTTTCATTAGGTTTTTGTTTAATCAAAATACAGTACAGTATTAACAGTGAGTGTTTTTACTCACGAACTGAGCTTTCCATGCGGACGTATTCATTGTGCAGTGTATATTATACTGTCTACAGCACATTAGCGTACACTATAGAGAATGAAGTTAAATTGAAAAATAATCATAATATGGACATTTAAACACATTTTTGAAAATGGTGGCCGTTTATTTCGAACAGGCTTCAGTTGTAATCTGCATATTATCGCACTATAGATTATTGCACCTAATTCCAATTACCAGGTTCGTACTTCGTATCAGTAACTCATGTTGAAATAATTCTGTACCTACTCTATAAAAGAGACCTTACGTACTGTAAATTCAATCTTCACTTCTGCCCGATCCGAATACATAAAATTACTCAGACATGCTATCTACTGTCCGCTCAAGTGGTTACGTCGCAGCGTCGTAGAAAGGGAGGAAATCACGTGACAGTTAATTACTTAACGAGGCCCTTTTAAGTTATTTTAAACAATTGTATGGGTATAATATTACGTAGACGTCCAATTCCTAACAGAAATTAATGTTCTCAGAAAAGAGCTAAGACAGCCCAGCCACAAGCATTTACTATTTTATTTTTATTTTATTGGGTTATTTTACGACGCTGTATCAACATCTAGGTTATTTAGCGTCTGAATGAGATGAAGGTGATAATACCGGTGAAATGAGTCCGGGGTCCAGCACCGAAAGTTACTCAGCATTTGCTCGTATTGGGTTGAGGGAAAACCCCGGGTAAAACCTCAACCAGGTAACTTGCCCCGACCGGGATTCGAACCCGGGCCACCTGGTTTCGCAGCCAGACGCGCTGACCGTTACTCCACAGGTGTGGACGCTAGCATTTACAGAGAGGCGAATAGAAGCAGGTGGGGGAAACCAGAATGCGACGTAAGTAAATGGAAAATGATGCAATATGAAAGCTCTTTCTCACTGGAAAACGTGAACATATTTTTGGAACGTACTGTTTACTATGACTGGAGGCTACTATGACTGTATATGCGGTCTTGGATCTGTGTGGAGGACGGTTGAACTTCATAAGTAGAAGGGGTGGAAGTGAAGTACATTAAAAAACTCAGGTACAATAAAAATTGAAGTAAAAATAAAATGATGTCCCTGTAGATCTCTACACAGATCAGGAACATTGCTGGCAATAGGAGGATTTTCTGTAATTTGGCCTAATAATTCGGCCAGTTCCTTTAATGTTGTAAGTTTACGAATCTTTACCATCATTATGAATCGAAAGCTAATCAATTGCTGAGAAAAGTAGGAGATAAATTTAAGCATAGGCTAATATTTGCAAAGTATGTTGACTTTTTCGATCGTTTTATTTTTGGTAATGGTGCTGAGTTCTAATGGCAGGAGCAGGAAGAATTTAGCTGAGATATTCATGCTTTCAAAGTGTACTTTAAGCTGCTAAATTATAATGTCCGCACAACTACAATGAGTCAGGAAAGTCCCTCCGCACTGGAGACAGCAGAATGTAGCCTATGCGCTAGCAACTGCAGTTATGTTAGCAGTAGCTGGAACTTACGCTAGGAACAAAACGTAAACTGTGTACTCACCACAATCATGACAGATGCTGGAAGTGTTTTCCTCGTTCTTGAAGGCACAATTCGAGTCTTTTACACTAATTTGCAAACACTTTCACTAATTCTTCTTGCGTAATCGACTGCACATAATTATATTCGTCTTAATTTCATTGATTGTTTTAGGATTATTACCATATACTTCAGGGGTCAATTTTTAGTATCCTACGGCCACTTCCAACGGACTCCTAACGAATATTCACACGTTTATCACTGGGATTGTGGCGTTGAAAATCAATTTAGAACACTTTTATCTCAGCCAGGACACATTTCAATTTTTATTGTACAACATATATGTAATTGGGGAGGCCGAGACGTAGATGGGAAGATAATATTAAAATGGATTTGAGGGAGGTGGGATATGATGGTAGAGACTGGATTAATCTTGCTCAGGTTAGGGACCAATGGCGGGCTTATGTGAGGGCGGCAATGAACCTCCGGGTTCCTTAAAAGCCAGTAAGTAAGTAAGTAAATATATATGTAATTATCACTACAATGACACAATAATTCTTGCAGATAAAACAGAAACAACTTCGGAAACGTAATTAACAGTCGCAGTTTCACTTCACTTGCACTAGATGACTCTTGAGTTCCAGCCTATAGGCGTAGCAGGGATACCAATATCGGCAAACGAAATGAAACTGTGAGGAATGTTACAACAGGTGTGCTAAACGTTAGGAATGTTACAATAGGTGTGTAGCACGTTAGGTTAGGTTAAGTTAGGTTAGGTTAGGTTTTGTTAGGTGTGTAAGATAATATGAATGGTTACCACAGTTGGCGACACTGCAATCATTCTCCCACTCCACCTCAAATAACGTCACGACGACGGAATATGGCCGCTTCTTCCTTCAAGTACGACGATTTTCCAATATAAGTAAGGAACCTATTTAGGGCGGGTTGGGTGGGACCACAGCTCTCCCAGTCATCACATCGAGTTTCTACTACTCCACACTACAAAACTAAGGTATTTTCAGCGTTTGTTTTTAATTTCCTATACTGGCGGTACAGTAATAAAAATTCACCACCGCAGATTTTGCCGCACCCCCAAGGATAATCTTTTCGTAATCACTTTCTTTTAATTCATGAACCACTGTAATTTAATAGGGGCACAATTGAAGTTCTATTCTTACAGCTTTATGTGCCGTCCACTTAGAGATTCCGGCCTCTTGTGCTAATTTGCGCGTTGATTTTGTAGCACTCCCCAACATTATACCCGAAATTTCATCAAGTTTTTCTGTCGTTAAAATTGTAGACCTGTCACTTCTTGGTGCATCGAAATCTGACCCGATTCCACGGAATTTATTGATCAAATCACGTACAGTTTCGCTATTTGGAATTACGAAATTTCTGTTTCACATTTTCCGTAAATTTATCACTAGAGCCCGGATGTATACGCATTTATAACAGTTAAAATAGGCAGGCAAAAAAGGCAATAAAAACGTAAAAAAAGACAAAATAATCTTTAAAAAAGGCATTAATTTAAAAGACATAATATATTTTAGCAATAAATTTAAATTATATCAACATACCTCTCATATTTACTTCGTAGGTGACACATGTTGACTTATAAAATACTTTTTTTTTTTCCGTGTTTAACTGTCTTTTCACAAACCTTACATAAAAAAACTGTTCCATAGGCAGAAAACACATGGACACCAAATTCACTAACGTTAGCATGAAGTTTACTTTTCAATGAATTTAGGTATTCTAGCGAACCGATCTTATATCTTCTGTCACCCGACAATAACTGACTGTCTCTCTCTCAAATTTCTTTCTCCTACATAATAAACACGTGTAGCACAAAATTGTAACAGTAAGATTTGAAAATATGAAAGCAAACAATTGAAAATGCTACGTGACAACTTCTATGAGAACGAGGTTAATATTTAAAATTATAAAGCTGATTCTTGGTATCGTGAAGATACAACAATATTATATTTGTAACTATGGATTGTCGATCATTATTCATATTACACAAATAATATTTGTTTTTAGACTTTAATGTACTTAACGCAACAAAAATTTATTATATTGTATTAATAAAATTCATACATAAAAATCGAAATAATTATGAATTGTATTCTCATAGTTATGAAACAAAAGGTATGAATTCTTTAAGATTGTTTGAACCAAAATGCAACAATGTTACAGTATTTAATCATAGTAGTAATATAGGCCCAAGAATAACAAATTTATATTTAAATATCCTAATCTTGTCAATTCTAATAGTTCTAGTATTAAATTTAAAAAGTTATGTATGGATTTTATAAAAATTGAAAAATTGTAAATTTAAATTTATATACTATAATTGCAAATTGTATTGTATAATTATTAATTTCAATTCAGGAATCCGCCCCTGAGCACGAGTTCTACTCTTTCAGGGGCGAGCTGAAGTTTTTCTGTATATATTATATTTTATGTTACAATTATTAGCAAAATAATAAATAAATAAATAAATGTATTGAAGCACGATTATTAGCAGATTAAGCACCGAAATAAATCACTTTTATTTACTACTGTTATTAAAGTTAATCATTGTTTGAAATATTTAAATTTCATACACATTACGTTACAATTAATTAGAAAATTGCAAATAAACAAGAAATATTGTTTTTAAATGACAAAAAAAGGGCATTCATTAGTAAGAAACACTTTTAATAGGCAAAATAAAAATTGGCTCTGTCACTTTGATTTACTCCAAATCACATTTATATCTATGAAAATAATAATTTACTTCCACCCAGCAAAAAAAGGCATTTTGCCAAATATCCGTGCTCTAATTATCACATTCGCGAAAAACGCTCTTCCTTCAATAGAAAGCATTGTCACCAGTAGTTTTTAGACACCACTCACTCACAATTAGACTGCAGTACACCCCATCGGCCCTCCACTGATACCGTTAGCTAAGCAACCCCACTCAAGGATGTGGCAATGACCCGGCCAGGCTGATTCCAATTGCGAGCGCATACACTCCGCTGTCTCCAGTGCCGAGAGAGTTCCCTGGCGCACTGTACTAAAACCAGAGTTGCCACTGACCAAAATCGAAATGTACCAGATATCACAGCAAATTGTACCTAACTGTACTTTTTTATTTACTTAATGTACCAAATCTAACAATTTCTTGCATCCGCACATAAAATTAAAAATTATGGGAGAAGGCATTAATACATAACAGAAAATTAAGAGTAAATTTGTAATTGTTCCTTTACTGTATTTTTATAACAATAAGGGCCGTATTCATAGATATTCTTAGCGCGGGATTCCGGTGGATGATCAGCGAACTAGCGTTTTTCCTATTCATAAACCAGTGTTAGCGATACGATACGATACGATACGATACGATACGATACGATGCGATGCGATGCGATGCGATACGATAGGATAGGATAGTATACGATAGGATAGGATAGGATAGGATAGGATAGGATAGGATAGGATAGGATAGGATAGGATAGGATAGGATAGGATACGATAGTATACGATAGGATAGGATAGGATAGGATATGATAGTATAGGATAGGATGGAATAGGATAGGATAGGATAGGGTAGGATAGGATAGGATACGATAGGATAGGATAGGATGGGATAGGATAGGATAGCATAGGATAGGATAGTATACGATAGGATAGGATAGTATACGATAGGATAGGATAGGATGGGATAGGATAGCATAGGATAGGATAATAGTATACGATAGGATAGGATAGGATGGGATAGGATAGGATGGCATGGGATAGGATGGGATAGGATAGGATAGGATAGATAGGATAGGATAGGATGGGATAGGATAGGATAGCATAGGATAGGATAGTATACGATAGAATAGGATAGGATGGGATAGGATAGGATAGCATAGGATAGGATAATAGTATACGATAGAATAGGATAGGATGGGATAGGATAGGATAGCATAGGATAGGATAGTATACGATAGGATAGGATAGGATAGGATATGATAGTATAGGATGGAATAGGATAGGATAGGATAGGATAGGATAGGATAGGATAGGATAGGATAGGATAGGATAGGATACGATAGGATAGGATAGGATGGGATAGGATAGGATAGCATAGGATAGGATAGTATACGATAGGATAGGATAGTATACGATAGGATAGGATAGTATACGATAGGATAGGATAGGATGGGATAGGATAGGATAGCATAGGATAGGATAATAGTATACGATAGGATGGGATAGGATAGGATAGGATAGGATAGTATATGATATGATACGAATCCTGTACAAGTAACCAGTCGATAGCCGGGGCTAGTTTAGCACGCTCACAGCGCGGGCTAGCGAAATGTCTATGAATAGCGCCCTAAGAGTTTTATTTTTTAACACATAGCCTAGAGTATAATCTCGTTAATCCGGACTAATTTGGGGGTAAGTTGTCCGAATTAACGAAAATCCGGATTAATTAACATGTCCTAAAACAATTGTATTCTTCACCTGACATAATCAGGAATATTAAATCCAGACGTTTGAAATGAACAGGGCATGTAGCACGTATGGACGAATTCAGAAATTCATATAGTGTGTTAGTTGGGAGGCCGGAGGGAAAAAGACCTTTGGGGAGGCCGAGAGGTAGTTGGGTTGATAATATAAAATTGATTTGAGGGAGGTGGAATATGATGGTAGAGACTGGATTAATCTTGCTCAGGATAGTAACCGATAGCGAGCTTATGTGAGGGCGGCAATGAACCTCCGGATTCCTCAAAAGCCATAAGTAAGTCCTAAAAGAACAGTAGAAAAGTGAATTTAAACTCCGTTTACAGCAACAAAACCCGTCTATTTTACATTTAAAGAGCATACACCTAATATTACATAAAATTTCAAGCAATACAATACATTACGTTCGTGATAATTATGATAATGTGCTCGACGAACCTGGGTCTGCATCACTCGAAGCGCTTGCTGCAGAAATTGATTTAAAATATGGAGGAATGTTACCAATCCGATTGTTGACTTTCAGCCCAGATCATAATATATATATATATATATATATATATATATAACAGATTGCTCATCCCTATGTTAAAAGTCCCTATGTTTGAAGAGAACAACCGCCAGGATCGCTATCCGTCCGCCGTAAACGAACACGAGACGGCAGTACAGTCGCTAAACGATTCAAATGGGAATTTTGACGTGACTCCTTATGTAACAACTAGATGGCAGCATAGTAAACCTGACAAAAGTTGTTACCGTCAAAGTCTATAAGGCCGAGGAATCTGGGTATATAATTTAGGCCAGGGGTCGTCAGCACAGAGCACCCTGAGGCTAGCGTCTCTTACTCGCGGAAAACGCAGTGCACCATGATGCACTCGTAGTTGCTAGTGGGTATGCTCTCTATCTCTTCCTGCTGCACGACGGTGCACACGGGACGGCACCGCTTACCCTTTGCACATTTCAGAGAGTGATGACAACCACTGATTTAGGCTTTCAGCCACTTTTAAAATATTGTATTCTTGGCAAGCTGATTAAGTCCGGATAATCGGGATCGGAGATTTTATTTTACCCATTATTGTCTCATGATGATTTCGATTAATTATATCACGTCAACAATAGGAACATATTTTCTGTATATCAAGAAACGAGAGCATTGAAGGAAATGGAAAATTTAAATTTAAAGGAAATTAAGTTATATCCTCAATTTCATTTATAGTTTTCTGCCCAAGGGCAGATATTTCAAGCATTCTCCTATATTTAATTTCAAGCTGACTAAAAATATATACTGGTTGAGTGGAAGAGAAGGTTTTACGCCTTAACTCTGCCAGTAAAAATAAATCTACTGCTACTATATATCACTGTTGATCGTTGACAATAATCATGCTAATATTATAGATTTATTAATTTGTCATACAGAATAATATCTGTAATATTGACAATTAATATTTCAGGAAAAAAGTTCGCTCCGGCGCCGGGGATCGAACCCGGGTCCTTGGTTCTATGTACCAAGTGCTCTGACCACTGGGCTACGCCGAATTCAATCCACAGCACCGGATCGAATTCTCCTCCTTCAATGTTTCCCTTTATGGCCTGACTCCTTGTTAGGGAAACATTGAAGGAGAAGAATTCGATCCGGTGCTGTGGCTTGAATTCGGCGTAGCTCAGTGGTCAGAGCGCTTGGTACGTAGAACCAAGGACCCGGGTTCGATCCCCGGGGCCGGAGCAAATTTTTCTCCTCAAATATTAATACTCATGCTGTTTCTACCAATAATTTAACATTGGCAGCTCATAAACCAATAGTATAATTCTAGTTTTCATATGAAGAGTTCGCGGGAAAAACGATGAATGTCACATTTCTGTTAAGGATTAGATAATGATCTAATTGAGTCTATAACTGCAAGATGTAGTGCTGTTTCTATAGAGAATAAAGGAAAAGATTACTGTATTCGTGGTGATAATTCTCCTTTTTAACATTTTTCATAAGAACAACATTAAATTTCGCAGTGAGCCATTGAATTAGATAATGACATCAACCTTAACAAAACTGTGACATTCATCGTTTTTCCCGCGAACTCTTCATATTGTAAAATAAAAAAAAAACACAGATTGTATCAAATTATGTGACATTGTACCAAAATATCAACTGTATGTACCAGTGTACTGATCATTTATAATTGTACCAAATCCGTACAATCGTACCAAAAGTGGCAACACTGCTTCTGCGTTCTGTAATCGTTCATCAACTGTCAGTTCAACAAAGAACTTCTTAAAATTGCGTTGTCATGTTTTGTAAAAAGAGTCTATTTTCCGGAATTTAAGATTTTCTTTGCTTGCTTTAAAACCGTACTCGAAAAATTGCTGCCTCAACTTAGTGATGGGCGAAGTTGTTCTTTTCCCGGAACAGTTCCGACTGTTCCGGTTCCGAAAAAATACTATGTTCCAAATAACAGTTCCGAAATAACAGTCACCAGTGGTGATGAGTCGGAGTCGTTGAGTCGTTCAAACGAACGGTACAGTACCCTCCCTCTTCACCATGCTGCTCACACTGTAGCACTCATAGGCATGACATAGTACACATTCTTATCTATAGATGGCACTGCAATGCACATTCGAATCGATTTTGGAAAATTGCTGTGCATGCGGACAGAACTCAAAAGCTTAATGTTAGTAATTACACAGCTGTTGACTACAAGGACAGAATACAACACTTTGTTTTCGTACATAAAGTTATATAGACATGGTAGCCAACTAAAAAAAAATAACATAACATTTAAAACATATGGTATGTAATTTCTGTTCTCTCTATTACATAATAAAAAAAAACAAATCATTAATTTTTATTTTTACTTTTCTTAATGCACAGTTATAATAATAATAATAATAATAATAATAATAATAATAATAATAATAATAATAATTATATATATATATATATATATATATATATTACAATTTCATAAATAAAAAAGATATATATTGGCAGTACTGAAACCTGGAAACCCCGCAGTGGGTTAGTAAAATGTTGGAATCGCATCTTTACCAAAGTGTAATTTAAACTTCGCATTAAACCTCGCTCTCCAAATCAGTACTTATATGGGTAGTTTCCAACAAATAATGCTACAACATTTTTGTCGTTCTTTGATAACAGAGAAGATAGCACAAAAACTTGTGCTTGTCAGACTTAACCTCAACAAACGACATACAGACATTGTAACTAAACCACTCACTACCATTTACGACTTTAACCTTTGTATAAAATCAGCTGATCAATGAATTAATAATAGTATGCGTACTTTATGACTTTGTAGAATGTTTATAAAACAGAATTAGTCAACTAATGGTGAAATAAACCATAAAGCGGGAATGAATATTACAGATTATTAAATACTTACTATAACATTACAGATGATTGGCCAGTCTTACAAATGTTGATATTAAAGTTCGCGCCACCGCAAGGATTTCAATTTCCATGCGCCCCCCTCCAACCACGTGAGAGTTTCAAGTACCAACTTCATCCAACGAAGTTCCAAGTATAACATAAAGAACAACGAGAACAGTGTAACTGCTGCTGTCGTTGGTTCATCGGAACAAGCTCCGACGTTCCGACTGTTATCTCGGAGTCGGAACATACCTTGTGCAACGAGGTACTGCGAGCCCGCAACAGCTGGGCAAGTGAGCAGCTCGGAGTCGGAACACTGTTATTTCGGAACAGGAGGTTCCGACCTACTGTTCATTTTTGCAACAGTTCCGAGGGAGTCGGAACATACATTGTGCAACGCGGTACTGCGAGCCCGCAATAGCTGGGCAAGTGAGCAGCTCGGAGTCGGAACACTGTTATTTCGGAACAGGAGGTTCCGACCTACTGTTCATTTTTGCAACAGTTCCGAGGGAGTCGGAACATACATTGTGCAACGCGGTACTGCGAGCCCGCAATAGCTGGGCAAGTGAGCAGCTCGGAGTCGGAACACTGTTATTTCGGAACAGGAGGTTCCGACCTACTGTTCATTTTTGCAACAGTTCCGAGGGAGTCGGAACATACATTGTGCAACGCGGTACTGCGAGCCCGCAATAGCTGGGCAAGTGAGCAGCTCGGAGTCGGAACACTGTTATTTCGGAACAGGAGGTTCCGACCTACTGTTCATTTTTGCAACAGTTCCGAGGGAGTCGGAACATACATTGTGCAACGCGGTACTGCGAGCCCGCAATAGCTGGGCAAGTGAGCAGCTCGGAGTCGGAACACTGTTATTTCGGAACAGGAGGTTCCGACCTACTGTTCATTTTTGCAACAGTTCCGAAACCGGAACAGTTCCAAAATAACTCTTGTGTTATTTTTTACCCATCTCTACCTCAACTCCATCATATTATTTCGGGCTTGTTTTAACAGTCAATAAATCAATGGCATTTTGTTGTAAATATTATGAAACATACTAATGCATTGTAATATTTTACATTTGAACACTAGTAACTACAAAGCCGAAAGAAATGAGTTACTTTCTCAGTGCAAGAGCTGTATTTTTTCCGTAAGATTTGTTAGAGAACAATTATTATAACCTCAAGTCGTACCATCACCCGCAAAAAACACTTTTCAACGTGGGAATAAGCTATCAAATCGCGAAGACAATCCCATAACAGTGAGTTTTTTTTATGCTCGACCATGCCGAAATGTAGTAATTATACACCTGGTAGCAGCCCTTTAATGCACCTCATTAAAGTACACATATTCATTAAAGTTCAGGTGTTCCACCAATCAGAAAACATAATTGTAGCAATATGAAAGCGCAAGTATCGATTATTCTCGGATATGCAATCGAAAGACAACTAGCGAAACGTCACGGAGGCTGGAAATCCAATACTGTCGCAGAAGGTTATGTTCTGTTACTATAATAATTAGCGTTAATTGTAAATAATATTCAAATAAATTCAATTTGTCATCTCGTTTTCCAATGTCTAATTCTATTTAGGCATTATTATTGACCAACATTTAAAATGGGACAAGCATATCTCCTTTCTGTGTAACAGATTGCGTAAAACAATCCACAAATTTTCCATTCTACGCTCTTATTTACCTGTTTATGTTCTGCGTACTGTGTACTTAGCTCTGTTTCAATCAATAATTCAGTATGGTATTTTAGGTTGGGGAGGAATGGCAAAATCGACTCTCCGTCCTTTAAATCTGCTCCAAAAAAGAATTATCAAAATTTGTCTATATAAACCTTTTGATTACCCAACAAAATTAATTTTTCAGGAATTTGGCGTATCAAATCTAGAACAAATTTATAAACAAAAATTGCTGATTTACTTCCATAAAAACCACAATAAATTTAAATATGATCCTCATGAATACCAGACGAGACAAAACTACAGTTTCTTTCTAAATACTTCCAAATGCCACACAACTGCTGGATTAAAACACAGCAGAAATTTTGGACCCAAAATATATAATACATTAATTAGAGCTTACCCTGAGCTAAGTACACTTAACACACATAGATTTAAGAAACAAATCAGATTAATTATTTAATTGTTTAAGCTAATTGAGTTAAAATTGTTACTCTAATATTCATGTACTTCTGTATTTTCTATTTGTATATAGACCCTGTTATTACATGCTGTATGTATTTTACCATTTATTAATGTGATTGTGCTCAATGAACTCTCGTAATTTTGTGATATATTTTGTATAACTGATCTGAACTGCGCCCGAGCACGAGCTTCTGCTCTTTCGGGCTGCAATGCCTAATGTAGCTCAAGTGTATAGTATTAATAAATATTATTATTATTATTATTATTATTATTATTATTATTATTATTATTAATTTCAAGGTTATATCAAGATTAATGTTTATTTTACTCCCTAGATTATATCAAGGTCAATGACATTCGTTTCTCGGAAAAAATCAATACTTTCGCGTCTGCGCACATTTCACAATTTACGAGATATTGCACAAGGTCAGTTCCGCTCCCCAGTCAGATAAGAATAACATGAATACTTATGAATAATTTCAAGTTAGAAATATGGTCGAGCATAAAAAGTCGTATGAAACTTGCCTATAATGGTAATTAAGACGCGAGTATGTTTGTTTATGAAACGAGCGCAAGCATAATGTACTATTAGTGTGCGTTAGGTTGTCCCATCAACCAAAGCAATATTTAATTTCTGCCATCGCGGTAAACTTTCACTAAAGACATAAACTTCCTCTACAGTTACGTAAAAGTACTTTATTCTGAAATTTCACTAACGGAACCATTCAGAACTAAATTTAAATTGTGACCTGCGCATTGTTCGTGCGAGAACGAGGATAGGAACCGGAGCGTCTTGGAGGAGCGGGGTGAGGATTTACGTTTCAACATCAGAAGGAAAAAAATTATTGCAACTAGAGAAGTGATTGTTGAAAGAAACGTAACTATTGTAAAATTTTAGTCAACCGCTGTGAAGTAACGGTTAGCGCGTATGACTGTGAAACGAGCGGGCCCGGGTTCAAATCCTGGTTGGGATTTTTTCGGTGGTTTCCCTCAAACCAATTGAAGCAGAATTACTGGGTAACTTTCGGCGTTGGACCTCGGACTCATTTCGCGATCATTAATTCACATATCAGCAACATCCATATAATAGCCATAGCTAAGTTCACAGTGCGGTGTGCTGTACTTGTACAAGAGCCCGGCCGTTCGGTTACCCAATCATTCACAGATTATGACTGGGTAAGAGTGCTGTAAATAGTATACATTTGAAATGTGCTTACTTACTGGCTTTTAAGGAACCCGGAGGTTCATTGCCGCCCTCACATAAGTAAGCCATTGGTCCCTATCCTGAGCAAGATTAATCCAGTCTCTATCATCATATCCCACCTCCCTCAATTCCATTTTAATATTATCCTCCCATCTACGCCTCGGCCTCCCTAAAGGTCTTTTTCCCTCCGATCTCCCAACTAACACTCTATATGCATTTCTGGATTCGTCCATATGTGCTACATGCCCTGCCCATCTCAAACGTCTGGATTTAATGTTCCTAATTATGTCAGGTGAAGAATACAATGCGTGCAGTTCTGTGTTGTGTAACTTTCTCCATTCTCCTGTAACTTCATCCCTCTTAGCCCCAAATATTTTCCTAAGCACCTTATTCTCAAACACCCTTAACCTATGTTCCTCTATCAAAGTGAGAGTCCAAGTTTCACAACCATAAAGAACAACTGCTAATATAACTGTTTTATAAATTCTAACTTTCAGATTTTTTGACAGCAGACTGGATGATAAGAGCTTCTCAACCGAATAATAACACGCATTTCCCATATTTATTCTGCGTTTAATTTTCTCCCGAGTATCATTTATATTTGTTACTGTTGCTCCCAGGTATTTGAATTTTTCCACCTCTTCAAAAGATAAATATCCAATTTTTATATTTCCATTTTGTACAATATTCTCGTCACGATACATAATCATATACTTTGTCTTTTCGAGATTTACTTCCAAACCTATTTCTTTACTTGCTTCAAGTAAAATTCCCGTATTTTCCCTAATCGTTTGTGGATTTTCTTCCTAATATATTCACGTCATCCGCATAGACAAGCAGCTGATGTAACCCGTTCAATTCCAAACCCTCGCTACATTTGAAATGTAGGCCTATTAATTAAATATTAATAATATTCAAAACTCAAAATGCCCACACCTGTAGAGTAACGGTTAGCGCGTCTGACTGCGAAACTAGATGGTCCGGGTTCCAATCCCGGTCGGGGCAAGTTACCTGGTTGAGGTTTTTCAGGGGTTTTCCCTCAACCCAATATGAGCAAATGCTGGGTAACTAGTCGGTGCTGGACCCCGGACTCATTTCACCGGCATTATCATATTGATTACATTCAGACGCTAAATAACCTGAGATGTTGGTACAGCGTCGTAAAACAACCCACTAAAAAAAAATCAAAATTTCTTCAGGTATTATACCGAACGGTTTTTCTGCCCACCCCTCTCGCATTGCGCACCCGTTAGCTGTGCCTCTGCATTTCTTAAAACAGAGCACGGCAGGAAATAAATGTTGCACCAAAATATATAAAACAAACTATTAGACAGCTTCAAACGTCTGGGCTGTGTGTTTATAAAGAAGGGTCTGGGAAATAGAAGCGCGAGTTCAAGGAAAGAAAGTCACTGGTGCTTTTAATTGCATATGGTTTTTATTATTATTACCAACCTATTTCAGGAGGCTTTATCAACTGTTATAGTTATCTAGCGTCTAAACGAATCGAAGGTTATAATGCTTGCGAAATGAGTCTAAGGTCCTGAGCCGAAAGTTACCCAGCATTTGTTCTTAATGGGTTGAGGGGAAAATCTTGGAAAAGCTCAAACCAGGTAACTTGGCCCAACCAGGATTTGAACCCAGGCCCGTCCGTTTCATGGTCAGACACACTGACCGTTAATCCACAGCGGCGGACTTAGCATATAGTGGAGCAGACACTTTACAAGATCTACAAGGAAAGGAATTGGCCATTAAGATAATTCTGTCTATGCTATGTTACGACTCTCAAGTTTGACCCTGACGGGAAAAGAAAAAAAAAAAAAAAAAAAAAAAGAGAATTACGGCAGTTGAAATGGATTTAAGGAGCAGTTTAATAATATCTCGATTTCAGCAAGTGCGAAATGAAGACATTAGGGGACAGATGAATGCTGAAGAGAGGCAAGAGGTTTAAAATTGCTCAGACACATCTTAACGGATGCCAGAAGATTGATTGTTAAGAACGATCTATGACTGGATACCACCAGAACGAAAGCGGATGGGATAACCCAGGAAGTCGTGGTGAGAGATGTTGGCGGCAATGACATAGATGACTGGAAGTAGAGGAGAGAGGACTCTAGAGAATGGAGACGTTCAGTTTTAGAAGCCAAGAATCATCATCGGTTGTTCAACAGATCAACTTGGTTTCAACTAGACAGCACATACTGCCGTCATCTCTATGACGACACTGCGAATCTTGGTTAGGAGTCATGTTATATCCCATGGCCTGCACGATCCCCGGACTTAATCACATTTCACATGTAGTTAACACTGCCTCATTCTTTCATTCTCATCAAAGCAAAAGGATCTCTTTCAGTATTAACCACATTTTGTAGACGAGGGATATGAGGAAGCTTCATAAATCAACTCTGGAGGTTTACATAAACTCACTTTATTATGCAAAAATCAACACGCACCTTATAAATAGAACCAGGTATGAAAACACACTAATATATACAAACACATTCACACATGTGGAAAATGTCCCAGCTTCGGTACAATATTATGTTTACAATTTCATTGGTTGGCCGTGACAGATCTACACAAATGAGAAAGATGCCGCAAGAAGTTTACTTCGCAGAAAATCTTGCAGCAACATCAGCGAAATTTTCTGTGTCGCTGCAGATCAACATTTTCAACAACTACGCCACATTTAGCCCTAATAAAATGGCAATGTAGAAACAGAAAAACCTATGGAAATATTGTTACAAATTTTTGGCTTAAATTATTATGTTATTGGCCTAATTGAAGTTTTGGGTCCAGTATTGTCTACATATTTTTTTAACTGGGTTAATCATATCATCGTGATTAAGATAATGAAACAATTCATGACGATTTCAATTTTTATAGCAAACTGTAAAAGTTAATTTTTATTTAGAGCCAAATTTAACTCCTAGTTATCGACAGAAAAGTTTCTTTTATGTGCTGGGAAATAAAGCGAATTTCATTCCATAATGCACAGCACTTGGAATTTTTAGAGTACAACAATTTATGTTTTAAACGTACGACTAAATTTACTAGCAATTCCATGATTATATTCCTTCTCTTATGGCATATAAAGAAACAAGTTTTTGTCATTTGCTGCTCGAACTCCACAACAAACTCTCATAATTGTATGCTGATCACCACCCACCATTTCACTTTGTTGCAAATATATTTACTCTTGCGAATGGAGACATTCTCCTAACCCTTTCACCTTCACAGAAGATATAAATATTCTAAAAACTTCACATCAGTTCTTCCGTTTGATCATTGTAATGCCCTTAATACAACTTTTCAGTCCACTAAAATCTCTTGAAGATGTATGTATATTTGTACTGTAATGGGACTCTCATTGGAGGAGGAATGTTATGTCTTTTAATTTGTTATCCAATTACTTCCTGTTAAGAGTAACAGAATTTTAGGTTCCAGAAAGCAACATTGTAGTGATATCAGGGCAGTTACTGCATCGTCCATTCCCACAGTCTCATTCGTTGTGAGTTTTGGTGTTCGGCCTGGGATTCGCCGCTGGGTCGTGCAAGATGGTCCTGCAGGCCATAGCGCACATTGCCATCGAGCTCGTCACGAGGAATACTAGTCCGGGGGGCGTGGCCCCAATGAGCAACGCGCAGGCGCAGGCGGATAGCTGGAGTGTGAGCAGGAACAAGCAGAGGTACACAGTCACCACCAGTAGGTATCTGCGCACCACCGTCAAGCTAGCCTGGGCAGCCTCGGCTGAATTTCGCAGGAAGGACAGAGCTTGGGGCAGGCACCCTCGAGTGCAAAGGTATGCGGGGAACTGCCTGATGCGGTCCAGAGACGTGCTCCTCGAAAGGCGGGACTTTATCGTCCTCGAGGACTTGGTAGGGTCCAAGACGGAATTGCTCTTCGGGACATCTGCAACAAGAAGAAAAAACATTTAGGCCCGATTGTATAAACCATTTAATCTTAGATCAGAGGTTAAATTGATCCTTGTTTCTGCTGAACTTGGAATTTTGTGTTGTATAAAGTCTAATCTGAGATTAATTTGTCTCAAACTAAAGTCAACTTTGACTAAAGAAATTTCTCCGATTAAGTTAGATGATCCAAGTTCAGTTATTTCTTTTCTGTGTGAAATATACGAGTGACAGATTGTGCAAATAAAATATCCATCATTATTAATATTAATAGATATGATAGGTACATTTATATATATTTCTTTCAATTTCTTGCCTTAATACACAAACAATCTTATATTTTATAAGGCTCTATCGTGTTCAGCAGTATCAAATAACATAACCTATAATTATATTATGTTTATAACAACCATTAATAATTAATGGATATGATAGGTACATTCATAAATTTTCAATTAACTGTATTACTAAACGAAAATTGTCGTTTTATAAAGCTTTATTATGTTTAGCAGTATCAAACACCATAACATGATAACAACTCGGAGAACAGTCAACCTTCTTCTTATTGTCCGCCATTATTTACATTGCACAAAAAACCAGTGTCTCCAACAGAGTGTACGGAAAGTCGCCAAAAAGTAGTTGTAAAGTCGCTAGATTTCTCATTATCAATAAAAAGAGATTAAATTTTGTCACTATGGGGTGCTAAAAAGGTCACTAAATCCCTATTTAAGCAAAATAAAAGTTAAAAGAAATTGTTGTTGAAAAAGAGTTAAAGTCGCTAGATTGGCAACACTGAATAAACCTGTCCGCGCATCACGTATTTCACCTGTTTATGCGATGTTGCCAAATCCTTTTCACGTGAACTTAGATTACATTTGAACCAAGGTAATTTGATCGCGGAAAAGTTTTATACAATAGAAGAAGTGTCTGAACTCTGTTCACTTTTCGATCTTCGATCAAAGTTGATCTTTAGTCAGGGAGTTTAATACAATTGGGCCTTAGCATAACAGACTAGCAGTTTCGTCCTGACTTTAAGGAATATCCTCTCACTCTTAAAAGCAGTAATATGGCAACGTCACGCGAGTCACAATTCACGAAATGGTTTTAAGCGTTAATAACTTGTGTATACAGTGGATACAACTTTTGTTATCAGACACAACAATATTGCTCAGCTAGATTTTATTAAACAAGCTGTATTGGTTGAAATAAGAAAGTGGTTTTAAATTAATTGTCCTCAATAGCAAAGTTTTGGAAAATCGCAAAAACTGAGTTAAATTAAGATGTTCATATATATATATATATATATGTGTATTTCTAATTATATCACTATGGGTACATACATTCAGGATCATTGAACATGATAATTTTTTAAGTCTGTTACGAGTTTTTTTTTTTTTTTTTTTTTTTTTTTTCCCCCCCAACACTGTCATTTTGGACGTGTCCCCTTTTGCATATCGACGACAGAATTATTATTATATGACCTGCTGTTAAGAAATTCAAATCCGTCAGTTTCCCTAAAAATTCCTAAAGAAAGAAAAAAAGCTACCAATATTTTTAAATTCCTTAAAATGTAATATTTCTGTTTCTAACCGCAAAATATTCTCTAACAACGATCAATGAAAGCTATCCGACATACGAAATGTGTCGTATTTTATCTCGTTTTATCTAAGCAGCTAGCCTTGTCCATCACAGCTCACTTCGGGCTAATTTTTAACGTTACTTGAGACACGAGGTGTCATTGCCAGCAAAAAAGGAAAACAAATTTCAAAATTGCTTCATGTAGAAAGTATTTCTTTAAGCAACTATGGAGACATATTTAACAGCAAGAAATACAAATGGCCACTTTTGACTTATTACACAGTTGCATTAATTGTTTCCAATAGAACTGATTTTATTCGTTTTGTGTGTTTCAACTAATTATACAGGGTGATCCACGAGGATTTGCCGTCTCTTACGGAGCTTATTTTCGAAGACATTCTGAGCAAAAAAGTCATATAAACATTTGTCGTAATCTCAATATTTTCAGAATTACACTAATTTTGAAGTTGTTTTAAGGGTAAAAGTATATTACAGATAAACAAACTATTCAGGAGCATCATTTCCTTTAATTAACTAGTATTATAAAGCTAAAAATGTGTTGTGAATTCCATAATTGCTTCGTACAGATTTTTTTTTTCAACTACAAAATTACATTTTCTTACGCACTTATCACAATTGTTACAAATCACGCCACTCTTGTAAATTCTTTAAGACTGTAGATTAGGATGTATAATTAAATTGTTAAGAATGAAGTTCCTAAAGTCGTATGATTTGTAACAATTTTTGTGATAAGTGCGTAAGAATGTCATTTTTAGTTAAAAATTGAAAAATAAAATCTGTACAAAGCAATTAACAATACATTTTTAGCTTCAGAACACTAGCCAATTAAAGAAATGATACTTCTTAATAGTTCATTCCCTATTTGTAGTAATTTTTTACCCGTAAAACTAAAGAAAAAAGGTATTTTACTAACAACTTCAAATTAATGTAACTTTGAAAATATTGCGATTAGGACAAATGTTTATATGACATTTTTTGCTTAAAATGTCTTTGGAAAGAAATTCCGTAAGGGACGGTAAATCCTCGTGAATCACCCTGCATAGAACCGAAACTTTTAATTCTTTCACATTTTTGCTAGATTATGAAATTTCTTTTGAATTATTGGTAAAAGTGTGGAAAAATGTCATATTATAGCCTAATGTATACAGAAAAAATCCATGGTACAGTGTTTAAATCCTATTAGTAATAAATAAACTTCCAAAGAGAATAAAGGATAAAGATACTGTACTATAATATCTAATACATACTGTAGTATTATCATTTATCAGCACAACCCGAGAGGAGGCGCCAGCTGGCATTGACGACGACGTTGAACAGGGATTTGAAGAAATGAATGAGGAATTTTAAAAATTGTTTTATAGAAAAGAGCGAAAAATTATATTTTTCCAATTCTTTTGACATTCCGGGACAAATGTAACTCAATCCAGGACACACCATTAAAATCCAGAGCAATCTTGTGAAATCCAGGACGTCTGGCAACCATGTAGGGAATCTATAGTTGTGAAACGGAGATCATGAAGCTCCAGGATACAACAGACATCAATATAACCAAAACCCTACTTCTGAAGACAATCATATTTGTATTTGGCACAATCTGTAAAGTAGTACAGTATTTGAAGAACTAGGTCACCATGGTAATTTCCAGTTGGAACGAAGTCTGCAGGTGAGAAAGAAGCCCTGTGGTGTTACGTAAGTGCGCCTACCTTCGAGGTTTCCGACAAAGCGGGGCTTCAGTAGGCCTACGCAATTTTGCGTCAACCGTTTTGTTTACACCCCCTGTCGACAGCCCTTTTCTCATATAGAGGTTCAGCTCATCTGCTGTTTTGCCAGACGAAACTTCTACTACAAAACATTAGACCGAATTTATTAATTAATTATTGACCATAGAAAAACTTTTACCAGTGGTTGTGTTGTTTGGACGTAATCTATCGATACTTCAATCTTCACGCTTAATATTACTTCCATTCTGTATGAATTACACGGTTGAAACAGCAATTTTTCATAAATTCACGTAAAATAGCTATTCAAATATTGTAGTTAACTTTCAACATGTTCCTATTCACAAAACTCTGAGACAAACATTGTTTACACTGCATATTAATTTTTGTTGCATTTGTGTGGCAAACAGACATACCACATACGAAATTCTACTATACTAGTGGCTTGTGCAGCAAATGCTGCAAACTAAGTTCATTAGACGTTCAAATAAACATTTTTCAGGTTTACTTTCAATGAAGAATACCAGACATCCTGAAAGTTATTTGCTTCCATAATAATGAAAGATACTCTCTCTCGAGCCAATACTGAAGAGAACCACGCATATAAATATATACACCACATCGCCATTAAATACTCGTATATGAAAAAAGACCCAACTCCACTTGAAAAATACGTAACTATAAAAATATTTGATTTTTAATAATATTATTATCTTACGTAAGTTTTATAGCTTTCAGTAACATATACTATATATACTATATAGCCGCCACTCAGTAAAATATAGAAATCAAAATCTAATTTAAGTTATTCTCTACATCTACTTATATAACCCCAAAACGTTTCACTTTCATATCATCAATTTAGCATTAATAGTATAATTAATGAAAAATAGTAACATCACGGCATTAACTACAATAATATTTCATTTCTAATAGTAATAATGTCATCAAACCACCTCAAGTTTTTTTAGTTTTTAATATCCAATACACAGCTGTACCCAGAAAATTACACACCACAGAATCGAACCTGTAAATTATTTTTAGTAAGTTAATTTTTTAATAACCAATATAATTTGAGCTCTGAATATGTCAGCATTCTTGCAGATCATGGCCTTCGTGTAATATTGTTTACTGTAGTGTGTGTTTTGTTTTATTCTGAAATGCAATTAGCTAGTTCTCAAAACTGACGACAGATGGATTTTGGAAAATAGGAAAATTATGTTGAAAAATTGACATTTCACTGAAAACTATTATTTTTCTGAAAAACTGAGTTCCAAGCTTCAAAATAAGGGGTCATTTATTAAAATCCGTTCAGCCGTTTTCCCGTAATTTCCATTATCATTTCAAATTATATTATCTAATTCAGGGACACCAACAAAGCATAAAATCTACGTACAAAATCCAGAATTCGCAACAGAAAACCAGTATGTATGGAGCAAGCTAGCATCTTATCACAAAATAATTGGCAGCAATTCAATTCCCGAACAATGTCCAATCAGTTTGAGATAACGCACTGAAATAGCAAAAACAAGGCAGACTAAACAGTCTGTGACGCAAGACGTTGCCATGGATTAAAAGTCAGTCATTCGCTTGTTTTATTTCTCCGATAACGGCTCTAGATCCGGTTGAAGACGCCCTAGCAACAAACTCACCTTTGGGTAAGAAGGGCATCGCTGACCACGTGGCGGCGGCCATCTCTGTCACCGGCCTCAGTCGCTCGAGGACCTGCAGCTCCGTTACTACCGTCGTTGCGCTCATTCTGCAACAATGAAATGACGTCACCAATCAGCACGGATTACCAAAGTAATCTTTAGCTAATCCGAAGCTTTAGGTTCTTTCACTCCTTGCTAATTCTTTATTTGAAGCATGGTTTCCTTTACCATTCCCTCTTCACTACTGCGTCATTTATAGTTGTATTGTATTGTATTTTATTGTATTGTATTGTATTGTATTGTATTCTATTTATTAAGATTCCATGGTATTCATACATTGCTTTACAGCTAGAATATGGAGCAAGTCAAAATACTTAATACTATTATTAAGTCTTAATTTATAGTCACAGTCTAGATGAAATATATACAGACGAGATTTACAATATAATCTAATAGTACAACACAAAGTTTTAGTATCAATTTCATGAAGTGTTATTGAATGTCATGAGTTCACCTACAGAATAGAAGGCATGAGAAATTAGGTACCTCTTTATTTGGCCCTAAATAATCTTATGTTTTCAGTTTCGTTTTTTATATCGATAGGGAGGCTATTAAAAATTTTACTGCCATATAATGCACTCCTTTTTGATAGCACGATAGACTTGCCGATGGAGTATGAAAGTCATTTTTTGACGTGTATTTATGCTATGAACTGTTGAATTAGTTACAAAGTTTTCACGATTACATAGTACAAGAAAGATCATTAATGAAAAAATATACCTACAAGCCATGGGTATTATTTGTAGTTTTTTTAAAATCGTCCTACACGATTCCCTAGATTTGGCACCTACTATTATTCTAATTACTCTTGTCTGTAATAGAAGTATACTGTTACTATCTGTGGAATTTTCCCAAAATATTATTCCAAAACTCATTACCGAGTGGAAGTTTGCAAAGTATATTGTTTTTAAGGTATTGATATTTACTATCTTTTGCATAGATCTAATAGCAAAACATGTTGAATTTAGTTTGGGGGTAATTTCTTTAATATGATTTTCCAATTTAACACGTTATCGATTGACTCAATCTACAGATACCGAGTAAAATAAATTTATAGTTTTCAATACACAGATTCCCCGTAAAATGCCATGAAGGCACTTGGGGGGCATGGAGGTAGAGCCCCATGCTTTCCATGACCTCGGCACTAGAATGAGGTGGTGTGGTCGGCACCACGCTCTGACCGCCTTTTACCCCAGGGAAAGACCCGGTACTCAATTTTATAGGAGGCTGAGTGAACCTCGGGGCCGTTCTGAAAGTTTGGCAACGAGAAAAAATCCTGTCACCACCTGGGATCGAACCCCGGACCTTCCAGTCCGTAGCCAGCTGCTCTATCAACTGAGCTACCCGGCCGCCACACAGATTCAGGAGGAATAGTAAATATTTTAGGGGGTAATATTCAATAATTATTTTAGCATAGAATTTTGAATCTAATGTTGAAACCGTATTTCGGGTGACTTTACTTTTAAATATACAATACAAATTGCCTGATTGTTTTACATTACATTACGCACATTATTATTCGCACACAGATTGCGAGTGTTACAAAAATGTGTCTGATCTCCTGAAGCCTAAAACATTTGTTGTTTTATTTTTAAAGTTCAATATAGGCTAATTCTACACTTTAAAAAAGTCACTGACAGGAGAAAAAAATGTTGAAAAAATTCTACAGGTTACAATTAGGGCACAAATGCAGGTATATTAGACTATACTTCGGGTCTCTGCATCATACTCTTGTATGAAGTATGGTATAGTATACTATACTCTCAGGACTCAGGAGGTTATACAATATTGAAGTAGCTATAGAAAACTAAGTACCTGTATTGCTAAAATGTAGAAAGAATCTTAAGATTCCCATAGTTTTCGTACGAATATGAAAAAATGTAAATTATGCTTTATTTCTACTCTTTCAGGAGCGAACTAAAGTGTTTCTGTTTATTTATATTTTATGTTACAATTATTAGCAAATAAATAAATAAATTTAACGACACTCGCAACTGCCGAGGTTGTATCAGCGTCGCCGGTGTGCCAGAATTTTGTCCCTCAGGAGTTCAGTTCCTTTACATGCCAGTAGATCTACTGACATAAGCCTGTCGCATTTAACCACATTTAATTGTCATCGACCTGGGCCGGGATCGATCCCGCAACCTCGGACACAGAAGGCTAGCGCTCTACAGACTGGGCCACCCAGGCTGACTGTACGAATATACATTAGTGTATTTTGCATGACAAAAGTAAAAATATATATATATATATATTTTTTAAATGTGAAATAACACCGAAATTAAGCAAATTTTTGTACCGGAATTTAAGATTTTTTTCGCCATAAAATTGAATTCCAAATCGTAAATAATAGTAAGTGGTGAGAAGTCGACATGGAAATGCATTTGTCAAGAATTTTTCACCTTTCATTGACGAAGGTTTCCTTTGTGTGGTGTCGTCTGAAGTGAGGGATTTCGGGTAACTTCAATCCATTGTCTCTTGACTTGACTGTGCCCATCAAGGGTAGCGGCCAAGACTTTGGCCTGCTGCGTCTTCCGTTGCAATGAGGAATTGTAAACAACCCATCTCTGTCCCATAGTTTCGAATGAAATGACTCGACACTTTGAGGGAATTTTTATTGCAACTTAACAAAAATAGATACTGTTGAGGGAGATGTAGTAACTTTGAGGGACTTAATTAACAGAGAGCCCAAAGCTGGTATCGGAAAACACAACTACTTCACTTTGGTATTGAATATCGGAGTAATGGCCGGTTTCACCAACCTTCGTTATCATTATAACGTCTCGTTAAATAATTTAATGACACGTCAATCAGTTTTTGTGTTTCACCAAGTATCATTATTGCTAACGCATCTTTAAATTCATCGTTAATTTATTAGGACCTATTCGTCGCGTTAAAACAGTAACGATGCGTTAAGAAGTCAACAACATGGCGGACGTAATTATTCGATGATGAAGTTCTTTATTTAGAACTTCAACATAACGACGAACTTATATGTTGTAATAACACTCGGAATAATCATTTTGAAGATTTAAGTGATAAAGAATTCCACGAAAGCTACACATTAAGGAAATAAGTAGTAAGAATGATTCTAGAAGAAACTGAATACCGGTATACTGTATAGGTTAGAATACGACAGATAGCAATCACCCACTTAACGCCTCTTCAACAGATTCTTCTCGTTTTAAAATAACGTTGCGGGAAGTTTTGAAATAGTAATTGATGATATGAACGGGGTATCATAAGCTGTATTGTTTAGATATGTGAATAAATTATCAGACGTACTATCAACATTACAATAGTCATTATTTCTATAGGCCTAATAAGCTTATAGCTAAATTTTATGTTGTCATAGACAACAATATATGTTCCAATCGTATATCCTGGCAGTAATATAGCCAAAAGATTTTGCAATAGAAGATCCTATTTTACCTTCAATATTCAAACAATTTCATAGGCCTATGTAAAGCTCCGCATAGAAAAATTGTGGCTAAACTAGCGCTGAGGTAGTTTTCTTCGTACTATGCTTATACACCTTGCACATACGAATCTGTGACAGATTACGTTTGATTAGTTTAGGTTTTTGTTATGCCTTGCATATACGATCAACTGCATTACCACAAAAAAATCCCTTATAAGTTCAACGATTTTCACTTCTACCTCAGAACTACCTCAGCGCTAGTTTATTGAAATTGTAATAGGTTAGAATAAGACAGATAGGAATCACCCACTTAATGCCTCTCCAACAGATTCTTCTCGGTTTAAGATAATGTTACGGTCTACACGGATAGCACAACATTCCAAAGGAGGATGCCTTTTAAATGAAAAGAGTGCAAAGAGATTTTCTTTTAGGAGAAAATGGATACCCCTTAAAATCCAATTTAATGACACCTCTCCTGAATCCTGCCACACAAGCATGGCAAAATTGTTACAGGGTACTAATAAATCTGCATGAAATACAGTGGAAAAGTAGTATGCAATTTATGGAAGAGGCGATTTCCCGTCCTAAATTTAGGCCTAATATAACTGCTTAGAATGCTTTGTATAGAATTAATGTTGCATCAATTTTTAAGGAGTCGACCTTGTAGTCCGCTAAATTTTCTCAGATTTCCTTTAGAAGCTACAATTTAACTGCTCCACATTCCTATTATTTACATTTGGAACCAGCTGTCTTTTTTTTTTTTTAATTGCGGTATGACAACATACTGTATTTAGGAAGATGTTCTTAAAATTACTGCCTCTTACACGTTTGCCTATGATTGTTTCCTCATGCTAAACAAAGTCAGCCATGATCATATGTAACCAATGAAATTCGCGATTTCGAAGCCATGGTCGTATGAAAAACAAAACATGCAAGATACAAGTACAAAATCCCCTCGTTAGTAAACGCCTGTTAATTTTAAAGATACGAGGCTTGGTGAAACAGTCAACTTTTAAAGATTCCGTTAAAATTAAACGATCCATTTGCTGACAAGTCGTTTGTGCTGATTTAAAGAAGCTTGGTGAAACCGGCCATAAGTCTGAAATGGGCAGTTTTTTCGGTCGATTTTCGGCCTTCCTCGTCTGAAACCCAAAGATGTAGATTTCTTTACTGATGAAGTAATGCAGTTGCTTCCCCCGAACGACAAACATATTGCTGTCTTCTGTGATTTTCTCCTTGACAATTACATTACTGAAGATTCTATTTTCTCTTCTATAATTTGTGCTGAATACACTACTTCATCATATAGAACAACAAGCAGTGTCGAATCGTTTCATTCAAAACTGAACAGTATGTTTTATTCCCACATCAACATATTTGTAACAGTCGAGGCGTTTCAAGATATTCAGTGCAATATTTAACGAAAAATGTTGCACTCGCATCATGAAGAGGGAGAGAAAAATGATTGATAAATATAGGGTGACCAGATTCACAACAATAAAAAAAAAAAAAAAAAGAGGACAGAAAGCTTCCAAAAGGAGGTCATTGGTCGAAAAAAGAGGACAGAAAATATGTACTTAGATTTAGGGTTACTTTATATTACGTCAATATCTATTTTCTTACAAAATATTTACAGTAAAGAATTAGGCTTGTATCATACTTAAAAGTATGTTAATATATACATTTTTTTACAAAATAATTACGATAAAACTTAATAATAGTGATTTTACAGTTAGCTACATATTAAAGTCAAGGGAACTATAATTATTAAAAAGAAAAGAAGATATATTTTTGGATTTACATTTGCACCTCGATCTCTCGATTTACTAGCAACGACTATAACAAAGGGGAGCAAAGAGAGTTATTGTGATCGTTGGCAAAGAGTATATTCCGTCGATGCTGCTGCCAGGTATACAAGTTACGAAAAAGAGAACATTTCTTGATCTTTTTTTAAATCTGCCCCGACACTGACAAAGGCCTAAAAATTAAGACATGTCCGGACAAAAGAGAACGTCTGGTCACCCTAGATAAAGAGGATTTTTAGGGAAATTATGACAAACATAACAATAACTTAATTTTTAAACTTTAATATGTTAAGGCTGTTGGTTTCTAATGCCTTCCTGTTACCAGCATCTAGTAGGTTTTGGAATTATCTATTGTGATTTCTAATCATGACATCTATTAATATTTTAACTCTTGCATATAGGTCTACAATGTATAATTTTTAACCATACCTGTACACTTATGTATACTGAAAGTGCTAAATCTTTTCAAATGGGAAGGATATTTATGCATTGTAGTCAATTTCCACTATCAACAAACGGAACAAAGTTCGGTTGTTAAGAGTTTTCAAGGCGGGCCCGACATGGGTTGTCCCTCTCTTGGCAAGCGGGACCGATTTTGGTTTTGAAACCAGAAAATGGGACCAAGACCCTGGTTTTTCTTTTATTTTCAGTAGGTTATTTTACGACGCTTTATCAACATCTTAGTTTATTTAGTATTAGTATTTATTCAACCTGGTAGAGATATGGCCGTCAGGCCTTCTCTGCCCCTCTACCAGGAGATTCCAACTATAATGTGAAGAATAAAATTACAATTAGTATTAAATTTACAATTACAATTACAAATAAAATTAGAATTAGTATTAAAGTTACAATTACAATCACAATAAAAATCAAAGTACGAAAAGATTACCTCACTAATTAAAGCTAGATAATTTATCATAGAAAAACAAAGAATATTTTATATTTACTGAATTACAAATTAAACATAGAGTAACAAAATTGTATAGTGATGAAATTACTGGATATTGAAATATTTTGTGATAGATTAAGGCAACTATTTACAAGAAATCAATTACTGACCAAGTGCCTAGTAAGTTTGCGTTTGAATTCAATTTTATTTCGACAGTCCCTGATGCTAGCAGGTAACGAATTCCAGAGTCTTGGTAGGGCTATTGTGAAAGAGGATGAGTATGAGGAGGTGCGATGGGATGGTATCGTTAATATTGTTTCATGGCGAGAGCGTGTGTTCAGATTATGTTGGGAAGAAAGGTAAGTGAAGCGAGACGACAGGTACGAAGGAATAGAAGAGTTCAAGATTTCGAAGAGAAAGAGGAGTGAATGTAAATTTCTTTTCTTATCTAGTTTAAGCCAACCTATTGCTTCCAGGGATGGGGTGATATGATCATATTTACGAACATTGCTTACAAAACGTACACACAAATTATGAGCACGTTGAAGTTTCATTTTGTTGTCGCTGGAGAGGTCAGTTAGTAAAATGTTAGCATAGTCAAAATAGGGAAATACAAGCGTCTGCACAAGGGACTTTTTTAAGCAAGAGGGGAGATGAACATTTACCCTTTTTAGCACATGGATAATAGAATATACTTTTCTGCAGGTTTCTGTTAGCGTCTGAATGAGATTAAGGTGATAATGCCGGTGAAATGATTCCGGGGTCCAGCACCGAAAGTTACCCAGCATTTGCTCATATTTGGATTGGGGGAAAACCTCAACAAGGTAACGTGCACCGATCGGGAATCGAACCTGGTTTCGCGGCCAGACGCGCTAACCGTTACTACACAGGAGTGGACAAGACATTGTTACGGACGCAATAAGATTTTCTTGTACTGTATCTTAAAATTGACAATTATTCATCTCTTTCAAGTGTAACCAAAACCTCTTCTAAATTAAACAGCCAGGTTTTAAAATTACAGCCTTTTCTAGTGTCATCTGTTCGGTTGACCCATCACGTCGGTCGCTGCGGTACTGGAGTGACTGATCGATCAACGGTCAAGACGAGCACGCGGGAGGGGCATGTCAGCGGGAGCATTCAAGATCCAACGCAAAGTTCGGGGTCTGCCCTCGAGTTGAGTGTTGGGCAGGGTCCGAGAGGGTTTGACCCGACTGCCCTCGAGATGAGGGTTGGGCGAGGTCAGTGAGTGATCTGGTGGTGAAACTCGCGTGGTTTTGCGTAGAGAAAGGAGTGGAGTCTTGCGTAAAACTCTCTTCGGCTTAAGTTTTATTCATCGTTTTGGCTACTATTAATAATACGCCTACATAATATTCAACAGAGTCAATATAGTTTCCCGTTGTAATTTAAGGGGTTAGGTACAGCTTACAGAGGTAAAATTGTTGAAATATTAAACTTTTTTTCCATCCATTACTGTATCTTGTACAGTAATGAAAATTAGTACGTATGTGTAAAAAAAACACTGTACTTACTTACAAATGGCTTTTAAGGAACCCGAAGGTTCATTGCCGCCCTCACATAAGCCCGCCATCGGTCCCTATCCTGAGCAAGATTAATCCTTTCTCTATCATCATATCCCACCTCCCTCAAATCCATTTTAAAATTATCTTCCCATCTACGTCTCGGTCTCCCTAAAGGTCTTTTTCCCTCCGGCCTCCCAACTAACACTCTATATGCATTTCTGGATTCGCCCATACGTGCTACATGCCCTGCCCATCTCAAACGTCTGGATTTAATGTTTCTAATTATGTCAGGTGAAGAATACAATGCGTGCAGTTCTGCGTTGTGTAATTTTCTCCATTCTCCTGTAACTTCATCCCTCTTAGCCCCAAATATTTTCCTAAGCATCTTATCCTCAAACACCCTTAACCTATGTTCCTCTCTCAGAGTGAGAGTCCAAGTTTCACAACCATACAGAACCGGTAATATAACTGTTTTATAAATTCTAACTTTCAGATTAAAAAAAAACACTGTCCTACTATATAAAAAAATATATATTTTTACAATTTAAAAAAATTATTTACCTTTTTTTTTTTTTTTTTCAAAATTCAGTTCACTGTGTAGTAATGAATGTTTTTTCACATAACTCAAAAACTACCCAACATTCTGTGATGAATTTTTTGTGCGTATTTTTGCATGTCATATCTACAATATGATGCAAGATCGCTTCTCTATCGTTGATATATTGTCTGATAAAAAATAAATTCATTTAAAAAAATGGTCAAATAGCCTATCAGTATTTTCTTCTAACACAAAATAAATAAAAATATTATTTTTTAAGGAATGGTTGTTCTTTATGGTTGTAAAACTTGGACTCTCACTTTGAGAGAGGAACATAGGTTAAGGGTGTTTGAGAATAAGGTGCTTAGGAAAATATTTGGGGCTAAAAGGGATGAAGTTACAGGAGAATGGAGAAAGTTACACAACACAGAACTGCACGCATTGTATTCTTCGCCTGACATAATTAGGAACATTAAATCCAGACGTTTGAGATGGGCAGGGCATGTAGCACGTATGGGCGAATACAGAAATGCATATAGAGTGTTAGTTGGGAGGCAGGAGGGAAAAAGACCTTTAGGGAGGCCGAGACGTAGATGGGAAGATAATATTAAGATGGATTTGAGGGAGGTGGGATATGATGATAGAGAATGGATTAATCTTGCTCAGGATAGGGACCAATGGCGGGCTTATGTGAGGGCGGCAATGAACGTCCGGGTTCCTTAAAAGCCAGCAAGTAAGTATTTATTAAGGAATGTAGTTGAAAGAGCATGATATTGTAAACATGAGTTTCAGTAATAAAATAAAAGAGAGAGAACATGAAAAAGTTAACAAGTTTATGAGTTATGAGGGAAACGCTTCATCATTGCACAGTAAACTGAATTTTGAAAAAAAAAAATATAAATAATTTCGAATCGTAAAAATATATTTTTTTTTTTCATATAGCAGAAGAACAGTATTTTATTCCTACCAATTTTATTATTGTACAAAATACAGTAATGGAGGAAAAAAAGTTGAATATTTCCAAACCCCTTAAGTTGACTAAAGTCATTCTGAAATATACAGGTAAACCGTAAGTAATGTCATTAATATCAGGGGGTTATTCTTTGACATATTTCGAACAAGAATGTTTAATAGAATTTTGCTCGTTTTAGCTTCCTTTTCGAGATAAAAATTGTTTTATATAAAACATTTCATAGCATGTTTTGGTAAAGACATTTAATTTCCAATATACTTAACTTAAGAGAGCAGTGTATTGTGATAAGAAATTATTGAAAGAATTTTAGTTTTGTTCTTTGAATGTGCAGAAATTTGATCCTAACAAATGTAACTTTCCGTCCTGCAAAATAATTTTAAAATGTTACATTTGTTCCGATCAAATTTCTGCACATTTAAAGGACAAAACTAAAATTCTTTCAATAATGTATTATCATAACACACTGCCCTTTTAAATTTGATTAAGACCAGCTCTTACAGTACACTTCCTAAGAGAGACAACGCCATGATACCTGCTGCTAGACTTGGCAACACAGGGAGACCAAGTAGGAGGAGGGTTGCAGGTTGAGCTGTCCACCTGCGATAAACTTCCACCACCACGAATTCGTCGAATTTTGTAGTTACTAGATACGCAGAATGTTTTATATAATTATGTGCACAATACTTTGAACACTTAATATTGTATTGGAAATATGACAGCATACCACTTCAGATCGTAACATTTAACAATTGCATGACAATATATTCCTGTATCAATATTGTATGAATATATTTCACTTACGTACTCTAGTTCAAATGATAGCCTCGATTTTCAGCAACAATGGAAGATTTACTTTGTATAAAAAATCAGGGAGTAAGTTCTGACTTTAGAGTATGTAGTATAGACTTAAATCATTATAGGCCTAACAGAAAAAAGGCGCCGAAATTAGCCTTTGCAGGTAAAACGTGTGAAAAATAAGCTATTACTTGCCTATTCATGTATTACGTTTGGTTTATTTGGCTATAGTTGAATCTGTTATCCAATATGGTATAACTGGGTGGGGAGGCATTACAAAAACTGCTCTTCTTCCTCTAATTGTGTTGCAAAAACGTAAAATCAAAATTTGTTTGAAAAAGCGACTGGATTATCCAACAAATTTGATTCATTCCGAATTGAATGTTTTTAGAATTGACCAAATTTATAAATACTCCTTAATGAAATTCTATCATAAAAATAGAATGAAATTTGTAGCTCAGCCACATGATCATAATACAAGACGAAATGAAATTCTTAAATTAGTTGAACCTAAATGTTTCACATCTGCTGCTTTACTACACAGTACAAATTATGGTCCACGTCTATATAATTCGATAATAAAATTTCATCCAGAATTGACTACTTTAAGCAATGAAATTTTCAGATCCAGAATTAAAAAATTTATATGACAGACTTCCCTGTATTGTATTATGTACCATGTATTGTAAAACAAGTTTATTTCTATCCTAAGTATATATTTTCTATCTTATCTTGGTTACTATATCAACATGATCTGTACTAATTATACTACTAATAATAAGTTTAATATTAATCCACCAATCTCAACATCGTCCCTTTTTTCACTCAGTTATTACTAGTATTATTACTTACTTTATTATTATTATCAACTTTATGTCACCTTTTTTCTTAAGTATTTTGTCTACAAAGTATTTATATTTATGTAACGGAACTGTTCCCGAACACGAGCTTTGCTCTTTCGGGGTACTTTAATGTAACGTTTTTATGTCTATGTTATTATTAATTAAATCTAAATAAATAAATAGATAACAGTTTGAGAAATTTCTATAGCAAGAAACATAACTCAAACATTTTGAGAAACCCAAAGTTCCTGAAAATCACATCTCTCAGTTTTACCTCCAGTTCTTTCTTCGAACTCCGTCTACACAAGATGTCATTATTCAGTTTAAAAAAAAATGTAGCTGCGACCTTGTGTGATGCAATTTCACTATCAACCGCCGCGCCGTACGTCTGCCCGAGGCTTGGAAAATCGCAGGCCGTGTGTATTGTCACGAGGGCTTGGTACTGTATGTGAATGACGTAACAAACTTCAGCGTGATGAAATTAATACCGCAACTCGGGAAAATCCTTTAGTCATAAAATTAAACAATTAATTTCATAGGAACGAAACTTTTGTGACGTATGGATTGTCACAGCGATCTAAAATCAAGTACATTTCAGAAGTTTATTATTTTTAGTGACTAATTTTACTGCTTATCATGTCCTGTTACAAATAGCCACAGGAAGTTAGTGACGTCTGTAAACCAGTTAAACTATGAGCGGCAAAAAATTTTAATGTCTTAAGATGTCAAACAAACTACAGTTCTTAAAGAAACAAAACAAGTTAGAGGAGACTTTGAAGTTTATGATTATACCAATAGTGTTATTTCCACTGGAAATTTAACATTTTCATATAAGTTTGGTTATGTTGCGAACATTATTGTAAGTACCGCAATAACTTTTACAAACCAACTCGAAGGAAAAACGTGATAGCCTACATTAAAATGAAATTCCAAATTAATGGTTTACATTCAATAGAAAATTGATAAGTTGGTCTAGATCTGCTTCTGTGCGCATATAAGCAAAACTCCTGGGGATCGTCACCCTCAACAATTCTTCCGTAAATTTAATTCAATTTGAGGCGCCCAGTTGGCTATCCTATAATTATACATAAACAAACCTAATCTAACAGAGGACCGTCTTATGAAAAATTACCGAAAATTAACTATTTCATAACTAAGAATATTATTAAAATAACGGTTTTTCTATAGCAAGCGACACAAACTTCAAAGTTCCATTTTTCTAAGTTTTACAAGTGCGGGAATCTGCGAGATTAGTTAGGTTAAGTTAGTTTAGGTTTTCAGTATGCTTTTCATATACAAATCTGCGACAGGTGAGGTTACGTTAGTTTAGGCTTCTGGTATACCTTGCATATATACTAAATAAAGTTAAATGTGCGTTTCGTGTTCATTTTAAAACTTATTTCGCGTATTAAATAATCGTTTTTAAGTTCTCTACACCGATAAATTCTTTCCAATTTTATAGCTATTTGCTATTGTTTTTTCAAATCAACTCACGTCCTATATGAATTCTTCACATTCAAAACTATCTTCCCTCTGAAAATTAGACCATTTTTCTATTTTTTTTTGTCAAAAAACCTTTAGCGTCGTGTGCTATATAAAACCCAAAATAACTAGTCAAAAAGGGTATATATACGTGAACGACCACAAATATCAGAAAATGCAGGCTTTAGATTTCTAAAATTTTATAAGAAAATGAACTCACAATTGGACAAAAATTACAAGGTACCACAACAAGACTTATTAGAACTTAAATATCTGATAAAAGTATAAACAAAGGTTACTAATAATATTTTTCAAACCAGTTTTATCAAAGTATGAAAAAAAAAATCTGCAGTTACATTTTTGGTAACCATTCCATTGTTATAGTCTCTCTGACATCTTTAATATTTTTTCTGCAGGTAATAAACACATTTCTGAAAAATAGACTACTCTCAGACATGTAGAGTTGTTTATTTTAATACAATTAATTTTTTATTTGTCCTATATAAAATATATTAAAATTTACATAATGTTTTATGACCTAATTGTTCTACTTTCAAAGAAATGGGCATTATTGTAGTCTACCTTTTGCATAAATGCATGTTAAATCAGTGTACAAAATTTCAGAATTCTATATCTAATGGTTGTGCAGTTATGAAATAATAGCCTACGTGTGAATATTTAAAGTAAAAAGTGAATTCTAAAAAATATGATTTGTAACTTTATTATACTTTTATCAGATATTTAAGTTCTAGTAAGTCTTGTTGTGGTACCTTGTAATTTTTGTCCAATTGTGAGTTCATTTCCTTATAAGATTTTAGAAATTTTGAGCCTGCATTTTCTGATAATATTTGTGGTCGTTCACGTATATCCTTAAGTAATTTTAGTGGGATGATAATAAGAATAATAATAATAATAATAATAATAATAATAATAATAATAAAGTTTTATTTTCGCTGGCAGAGTTAAGGCCATAAGGCCTTCTCTTCCACTCAACCAACCTTAATCAATACAATACATATTTAAATTACGAATATTTACACTACACTTAAAAGCTTCTCCAGCAATATTCTTCAGTTAATTTTTAACGAATAGTAGATTACACATTTATTTAAATTTAGATAAATCTATAAAGTAAAGTAGTAACTTAATTTATGAGCTAATTTAATTCAATCAATTATAATTAATTTGAGATAGCTAGTAAAATGATGAAAATTAATTTAATATAAGCTTACTAGAACTATGTTACAGGGAGAAAAAAAATATATATATATATATATATATATATATATATATAAATCTAAAATATATTTCTATAATGTAATTGCCATTAGAGGTTTTGTAAATATATTTAGAGAAATTAATGATAATAATAAGAAGAATGGACAGATGTTAGTTTTATTATAAGTAATAAATATTCATCAGCAATTAATTTGTTAAGTAAGAATTTATGTAATTATGACCTAAATGAAGTTATTGTCCAACAACCCCTTACATCACTCGGTAGCGAGTTCCCATTTCTAGCAACTGAAACTGTATAAGATGAAGAATATAAAGATGTCTTGTGGTAGAGCATAATGAGTAAATTGTAATGATGAGATCTTGTACTTTGCTGATGATATGCGGATAAATTTTGAAAACGAGAAGCCAAATAGATTGGGGTAGCGGTGCGCAGAATTTGAAATAAGAGAACAAGAGAATGCAGGGCTCGTCGATCGCTTAGCCTTAGCCAAGACAAAGTGGAGAGAAGGCATTAATTTTCTTGAATGACGTCTGTGTTTGACAATAACTTCACATATATATGAAATACTAAATACAAGTTAATTACTTGAAAAGAAAAATCATGTTTTCGTAACTCTATTAGATTTTCTACTGTTAAAAACATACTCAATAATGTAGTTTGCATTTAATGCTCACCTTTATGGCTATCTACTCCACTCGTCGCAAACGTCTGCTTTACTCCATGCAACTCCAACGACACAGCACACTGGAATGATCGCCAGCTCGGAGACGGACGGGACTTTTGTGTGGAACTTCTCCCTCCCCCTCTACGCCCCGCCACAATCAGCTGTTCATCCTTGGACCACATGTTCACTACAAGAACATGTTACACGAAGCGGTCCTGCTATGTTTGTTTACACTTTTTGTCAACTCGCTTGCACATTTGAATTTGTAACGGGACAGAAGCGTCAACGAAGACTTACATAAACAAATTAATAACGATATTTGCCGCTTTTGTTCCAGTGCCTTTCTTACCTCAAATACGTGCGTATACTGTTTCTACGTCTTCTTTGTTCACTACTCTTTGCGTCCAAGCTCTAAAACCTTGATAACATGAAGCTCACATGCAAAAAGGGGCGGAGAATGTACCACGTTTGACATAATTACTTCTCATCACTTGCTTGTTTCTTTGTAGTGTTCGTAGTATTAGTATTTAGTATTTATTTATTTAACCTGGTGGAGATAAGGCCGTCAGGCCTTCTCTGCCCCTCTACCAGGGGATTAGAACTATAATATGAAGAATAAAATTACAATTAATATTAAATTTACAATTACAATTACAATAAAAATTAAAGGACGATAATATTACCTGATTAATGAAAGCTAGACATTTTATCATAGAAGTTAAGAACAAAGAAACTTTGTATTTACTGAATTACAAATTAAACCTAGAATAACAAAATTCTATAGTGATGAAATTACCGGATATTGAACTATTTTGTGATATATTAAGAGAACTATTTACAAGAAACCATGTCTGAACGAGTCTCAATTACTGACCAAGTGCCTAGTAAGTTTGCGTTTGAATTGAGTTTTATTTCGACAGTCCCTGATGCTAGCAGGTAACGAATTCCAGAGTCTTGGCAGGGCTATTGTGAACGAGGATGAGTATGAGGAGGTGCGATGGGATGGTATTGTTTCATGGCGAGAGCGTGTGTTCAGATTGTGGTGGGAAGAAAGGTAAGTGAAGCGAGACGACAGGTACGAAGGAATAGAAGAGTTCAAGATTTCGAAGAGAAGGAGAAGTGAATGTAAATTTCTTTTCTGATCTAGTTTAAGCCAACCTATTGTTTCAGGGATGGGGTAATATGATCATATTTACGAACATTGCTTACAAAACGTACACACAAATTATGAGCACGTTGAAGTTTTCGTTTTGTTGTCGCTGGAAAAATCAGTCAGTAAAAGTCAGCATAGTCAAAATAGGGGAATACAAGCGTCTGCACCACAAGGGGCTTTTTTAAGCAAAGAGGGAAGATGAAGTTCGTCGCTGATCACTAGGGTTCTGATTTCTATGACATGTCATATTTTATCCTGGGGCCTATTCCACAAAGGTATGGTGTTGTACATTACAAGTAAATTCTCTAGTAAACAGTAAAATACTAGAGTTCCTGTTCCATAAAAGACTTTTCTACACTAGTGCTTTACCACTCCATACTTACAAATTATCTATAGTAATCTCATATCTCGATTGACATTTATTATTATTAGGACTATTTCGTGAATAAAATAAAAATATAAATAACATATCCCTAAAATTCGCTCACAAAATGTTAATAATTGTATATTTATAAATACTTTAACCTATTCAGACATTGTGAAGTCGAAATAGATGAATAACGATTACTGCAATAAGGAAATTGAATGTTATTCAGTAATGCCAATTGAGAAAAGCGAAATACAGGTTTTAAAATGTTAATTACATGTACTGCGCTCTTCTCTTGTTATCATAACAGAAATACGTTTTCATTATCTGCTGAAATCATAATTTAACTTATTCATTTTATAGTACAATTACAAAAAACATGATTAATACATTAATTAAATGAACAATTGTTATGAAGGAGTGTCATTTTCTTTAGATACAATGGATATGGAATTAGCAGATGAAGATGTAGTTGTGGAAGTAGAATTTCGCACTTTATTTAGTACATGCTCATTGATTTACGTGGAAACAGTTGCCGACACTGAAATTATCGCGATGTATGACTGTCATTGGTTGGAATTCAAAATTTCATTGTAGGCTACTTCATTGGCCGAAAATGGAATGACGTCATATAAACGAAATAGTCAATGAAGTTTCATGTGAATTCTCAAGTATTCTCTATCAAAGAAAGAAGACTAATATTGAATATTTTTACGGCACTCGTAATTGCGGTCCTGTGGCCAAAATTTATATAAGCACTTCTTTTGATTTTATTTTTATTTGGTTATTTAACGACGCTATAACAACTACGAGGTTATTTAGCGTCGATGAGGTTGGTGATAACGAGATAGTATTTGGCGAGATGAGGCCGAGGATTCGCCACAGATTACTTGTTTTCAACTTATGGTTGGGAAAAACCTCGGAAAAAACCCAACCGGATAATCAGCCCAAGCGGGGATCGAACCCGCGCCCGAGTGCAACTTCAGACTGGCAGGCAAGCGCCTTAACCGACTGAGCCACGCCGATGGCTACTTATTTTGACATTATTAACATGGTGAAAGAAAAAAATTAACTTTTTTATCTGCCCTACCAGAATGTTTGCTTCTTAGCCATTGCGTATAGGCTACAGAGGCCGGCTGGTTTCTTCCTTTTCCATCTCTGTGCCACTTTTACATCATTTTTTCTGTCATAAGTCAACTGTATTAAGTCACGTTCGTTGATACTGCCTCCCATGACGTCATCACCGACGTTATCTAATACCAACGTGGTCCTCAGCACGCAACTTCCAGTGATAGTAATGTCATCCATTTATTAGTTTCACTTACAAGCAGACAAAAATCGGTATCAGAGATATGACACTTGTTTTACAATTACTGGAATTACATATTCTACAACAATTCAGTTCCTTAGGTTATATTTTTTTACTGGCCCGAAGGCTAGCATCGCAGGCATGAATGTCAAGCCTGCACTGTCGCTTTCTTTTTAGATGTCGTAACTCAGCAATATGATTCAGTCATATAGCCTCAGGGTTCTATCACAGTCTAGTACACTGATGTCAAAGCAAGCGCATTTTTCTGACCTTGACGTCGTGCGCGGACATCAAGCGCTAAGTATAGAAAGAGAAAGGGTTGTGTATGTGAATAAGCAGCCTGTTGGATTAAGAAAACAGTGGTGCACAAACTTCAAATGGAACGTGAAATTTTATGTCGTTATTTTTATATCGCTTCTTTCTGTTTGATATTATCTATATTGTCTGTAAAACAAAAGTACTAATACCAATTTCTTAATATTTCAGTTGTGTTTTAAATGTTAATAACATAATAAAGAGTTAAGAAGGAATATTCACTTAAATTCCGTAGTAGTACAACTATACTGTACTAAATGGATGAAACACATCATTCATAAAGAAAGTGATAACCCAAAAAAAAAAGAGATTCAGTATGACATGTTAAGTTGGAATTGATATTGATGGTACCTTTAGCCTTATAAAAGTAATCAATAAACTAATCAAAACAATATTACAGTACAAAGCAAAGTTACCTAGGTGCTGTATCTGTTTTAAGTGTAACTAATATTACATAACAAAACTCTTATCGCATTATGCTTTTAAGGTGATAGTGGTGAGCAACTTCCTATCATCAGAATATTAAATTATTTTCTCGAAATCTGCTGAAGCTATAGAGCTGACATTTTTACAAAACATGGGCACGTATCTTTTGCTTATGATGTAACAGTAGTTGCTTTGTTAATTCATTTCCTTACAAACAATTTCCATGCGAAAATTTTCAAAATTTTCAATACACTATCTTCAGTAACACGTATTTATGGTATATTAGATTTACGAAAACATTCTGTAAGAGTACTAAATAAATAGGTCTATATCTGAAAATTTCACTTTTCTATAAGGAAAATATTTGGGGCTAAGCGGGATGAAGTTACAGGAGAATGGAGAAAGTTACACAACACAGAACTGCACGCATTGTATTCTTCACCTGACATAATTAGGAACATTAAATCCAGACGTTTGAGATGGGCAGGGCATGTAGCACGTATGGGTGAATCCAGAAATGCATATAGAGTGTTAGTTGGGAGACCGGAAGGAAAAAGACCCTTGGGGAGGCCGAGACGTAGATGGGAGGATAATATTAAAATGGATTTGAGGGAGGTGGGGTATGATGATAGAGACTGGATTAATCTTGCACAGGATAGGGACTGCTGGCGGGCTTATGTGAGGGCGGCAATGAACCTTCGGGTTCCTTAAAAGCCATTTGTAAGTAAGTAAGTAAGTAATAAAAAAAAGTTGAGAAAATATTTATTTTGAATAAAAAATTCAAACTTGTGAAAAATGAGCATTAAAGTTATAACTTACATTCTTATAATGCACTTATACTTCTCAGACAAACCTTAAAATTACCATGGATACACTTGTAATAAGTTCTCTACCTTTTATCTATTGAATCAGTGCTGGCCATCCCTGTGTATAGCTCTACCAAGCGGTATATACTACCTCTTTCGTCTGTCTCTTTCCTTTCCGCTGTAAAGCGCTCAGGCTCTCCTGAGCTCTAAAGCGCGCGCTTGCTCCTATGGGCATCAATTGACATGACTGGTCTAGTATATACAGTCACGAAGCTTGAGTTTATGAGGGTACTAGGGACAATAGACTGTGCAGATACTATTTCGCATTGTCTGTAATGAGGCTATAGTAGAGAACCTAGTGATCAGCAACTATCTATGGATGCATATTTACTACGTATTGAGCTTCGTGATGTATAGACTGTGGTCTCTTTAGAGTGCCCATTCACTCCCTGAGAGCACACTGCGCCTCCTCACACTCATGCCATCTGAACCCCAGTCACGATACTACATTACGCCGCATCGTTTTGGGTAGATACTTTGAAATTATTATGCAAACTTAAACGGATAGTGACGGTGAAATGACGAAAGGAAATGTAACAACCCGTTAGGAACTTTGACTGTGTCCAATACAAATATGACTCTGCCCTCAGCGGGATTTTAACCCGGGTCCACATACAATGTAAACCAGAGAGCTACAAAATAACTCTTACAATCGGTTTAGATTCGACCGGTTAGAGAACATTCGCTTTTCAACCAGTTACGTCTTATGCTTTGCAGGATAGACAGAACACCAGACGCACTTCATCATATGAAACCGACATTTTCTTATTACACAAACGGAGTAACAATTGAAGGGAATTTACTTTGTCTAATTAAAAAAATATGTTTGCTGGATATAGGTCTACAATATATTATTGATCTCATGCTTTAATACACTTATCTCCATAACACATAAATGAACAAATGGACACTGGTAACAACAAAGAAAATAAGTGTAATGCAGAATATGAAATCTGGTGCGTAAAGAAATGCAAGAAGAAAATAAATTGCAGTAACTTACTAAAGAGTAGAGCAAATAAGTACGTAGATCTACATTCTAGTGCAATATTTACATTTTAAACTCAAAATGCATGCATCTAAAACAGTAGTTGTTATATATAATGTTTCTGTGCGAGATCGTGCGTATTTGCTTGTTTTCCGCACAGAACCAATACGCGGTAAGTGTGAAATACCACATTCAGTATTCCCAACGTAACACACATAACAATTTCCCTCTTCTTACCGCTTAAGCGCGACATTCATTTTACTGCTTTAGGCTTTTAACATATTATTTTTAGAGACGTTTAACATAGTAATAATTATAAATTGGAAACTTACCACTGCAATTTCACCTAAATTACAATGTTAATTATTGTTTTTAAATATTTGCAAAAATTAAGTAAAGTCTACTACTCCACGAAACTTATTGCATTCCTGATACAAGTAACATTAAGGAAGCCGTGAAAAAATCAACGAGATTCCAGATGCCGATGTTGTTACTGCAATATGTTATATAAATAATATTGTTAAAATATTAAAATGAAAAATAAATCATTACATAACCTTACCGTTTGTTTTAAGTTCGCATTTATAGACTGGGGAAAAAAAAAGACAGACGTATATCACGGCCTGCTGGAGTATAGTAAACACAGAAAACATTTTATAGCAACAATGTTGAAGAAAGATATTTTGGTGTTCCGAAGTTGGCGTCATTAAACAGAAACCAACATGGAGATTTCATTGCAACTAATTAGAAATTCGTCTTTCAGGTATGTAATAAACGATCTTCGCACAAAATAATGTACGATACACATGTTTTCATGTTCTCGGAAGTTAAAAAAGCTCAACTACGTTTCGCTTTTTCAATCTTTTCCTCGACCATGAAAACGTCAACATACTGCTCTTGTAACGTATATTACTTTTAATTACTCTAAAGAGTTGCGTTATTATTTCATTAATAAATCATTTTTAAGAAGATAGAGTGTTATTAACAAAACGAAAAGTACTCTGAAGCTCAAATGCTTGTACTTTCACGAAGCATGTTGTTGCCCTTGAAGGTACACAACTGTGATAGACCTACCTGGACTGGGTGAATCAATGAATCTATGAATAAATCAATCAATCAGTAAATCAATCACTAAATCAATCAATTCACTGTATCCACTGTTATCAGTGCGTAAAGTGAGCTTTCTACATTAATTGGCTCGCAAATAATTATTTGGGTGTAGTTCGCACAGTAATTCGTTAAAATAGCAGACAAAGACACGCCATAAACTGCACATTAAAAAGATAGATTCGTGATATTCTGGATATTGAAATGTAGCTACAGGTATTTCCATAGAAATCTTAAAATGCAATTTTTTCAGCATCACAATATGTGCACAAGAAAATCTATACTAATAATAAATCTGTAGCCGAAATTTTTCTGGTAATTTTCGATTTTCCAAAAATAATTGGTCCTAACATATATAATTAACCACCCTGAAACCGAAAATCGCTTTTTTTTTATTTTTGTTAGTGTGTCTGTCTGTCTGTATGTTTGTTACCTTTTCACGCGATAATAGATAAACGGATTTCGATGAAAATTGGAATATAAATTAAGTTCGTTGTAACTTAGATTTTAGGCTATATGGCATTCAAAATACATTATTTAAAAGGGGGGTTATAAGGGGTCCTGAATTAAATAAATCAAAATATCTCGCTTATTATTGATTTTTGTGAAAAATGTTACATAACAAAAGTTTCTTTTAACATAATTTGCGATAAGTTTTATTCCTTGAAAAATTTTGATAGGACTGATATTTAATTAGATAAATGAGTTTTAAAATTAAAATAACTGCAATCTAAGGTCGTATAATGAAATAAAAACAAATGACTTCGTCTATAAGGGGCCTTGGGCAGCAACAATCGAAAGCTATGAAAGATAGCCTACAGTGAATGTTTCTGTGTTTGTATGAAGTAATATCGGAAGCTAAATTAACCGATTTGTATAATTAATTATTATTTCACCATTGGAAAGTGTAGTTTCTCTAGATGGACATAAGGCTATAATGTTATTGCAGCAACTTATAATATAATATAATATAATATATATAATTTAATATTATATAATATAATTTAAGTTATTTGAAGGGTTCAGAACCATAGTGGGCCAAACGCCATTTACTGAATACGTAGAAAAGAAGGGTTAAAATTAAGTTATTACCATTATTCAATGGAAACCTATAAAAAGTAAAATAAAGTACACATATTAAATCCAAATTATGTCAATCTTATTAAACTATGGTTGCATGTAATAAAAATTAGAAACATGTTAAAGGAATTGTCATTGCACCAATGAGTGGTCTCTGGACCAAAATAATCGCATTTTAATTATTTGGATGCAATTTAAATTAAGTAACATATTAAACGATTTATCCTTCTATCAAACACGAATGTTCCCTGGATCAAACGTCCTATTTTAATTATGTAATTACCTTATATTTATTTCTAACAGGTGCAGCGGAGCGCACGGGTATGGCTAGTAGATCAATATAAATGTTTATTGTAATTCCTGACTTACGTGTGTTCTGCAGACTGTGACATCTTCTCTGTGCAGCCATCAACACCCATTACGAGTTGTATATGCTTTACAGAGTCGTAAAACTGATTTAAAGCAGGTTCTTGTGCAGCTTTGCGCAAACCTCGTGCACTAGGATGTTATCGTTGTTAAGTAAATCATCAGGGACAACATTCAACTGACGTCTGAACACTTAGTTCTGTACGTACGCAATCAGTTGCCCTAATTCTCTTTAGAAAACTCACCTTGTTCCTACAGTAGATACCCAGATCAGTCGCAGATGTGGATAGTGAAAGATATACATTATTTTACACTGCAGTGTGTCATGTCATGACCTTTCATTCCCTCAAACTTTACCAGCCAATCTTTATATTAATACATAAATAGACAAATAATTATTTGCAGTAAAATCTTAAAGAAATTAATATCTAATTATTAGGGGGCGGATTTTTATGTGCTAAAAAATTTAAATATATATATATTTTTATGTGCTAAAAAGCACGAAAATATTTGCTAAAAATAAAAAAAATATATATATATTTTTTAAATATGACAAAAATACCTTACTTAGCTTGGAAAAAAAAGTTACTAGGTACTCACCAACCACACTTGAGTGCTAGTAGTTGGCCGAGAATTGCAGTGAACAACAAAGGTAATTTCCAAATTCTCCATCACAAATGCTTGCCGATTATCTCTACTGTGAAAACGATCTTTCCGCATCACAGGACGTCAGACGTGCATATTTAAAGAGAGGAATGTCACAAACACAAACACCGTCAATTTCACCTACAGGCACATCCTCCAATACTTGAGCAACTTTACACATTTTTTTATATCCACCATTTTTTCCAAACACATTCTGGAATTTGTCCCTTAGTACTTGTACCTCTGAACCTGGTAGCGAGTCTAGTTTAATTTTCATGGCATCCATCTCCCTGTTTCAGGCAACAGATTTTTGGATGTTTCGAGATTTTTATGGTGCCACACAAAAAACTTAGATTTGCTAATAGGAAAGCCAAATCGTTTTTAAACAACCATCTTTCAGTAAATCTTGAAGGATATCGATTTACGAAGCCTGATAACAGAGAATCATAAGACGTATTGCCTTACTTGATGGACATGAGCGAGAGGCGAGAGATTTGTTTAAATTAAATAATGTTCATACCCGAGTTCTTATCTGTTGTGTTTCACAAACAAAGCGTTGAATGAAATCATCTTCAACAACAATAAACATTCCTAATTATGTGTTGCAAGATCTCTCCTCCTTGTCCATGTTAATTTATTCTCTAATAATAACACTGATATGCTGCCTAGCAGTTCTCAGAACTTGAGGCGATACTATTACAAAAATGGATCACGGATACACCACACAGCGCTTAGAAATACGAAGCAACTAAGAATTCTTAAAAAGATAACGTACTTCTGAGTGATATAATTGATTTAGTTTTAAAATGTTTAAAAGTTCTTGTAAAAAAATTATGTAAGTAAAAAAACTCCAAGATTTATGTGTTTATAATAGATTTCCTAAAAATATGTATTTACATAATTTTTTTGTGAAAATATGTGTTTTTATGTGAAATAAAATTCGGGTTTTAAACTTGAAACTTCATGTTCGGAATTTTTAGCTTTGTTAATTGTGTTTTATCACACTCAAAAATAATATTTAATTATATAGGAATCCGCTCCTTACTAATTATATATACCATAACAATAAAGAGGATATGAAAGTGAAAAGAAGCAATATTAGGTTATAAATTTCCTCTTTAGAAAATAAGCCCACGACATAATAGAATCTCAGGTTGATAAAAACGCATCTAACGCATGCTTGAATGGTATTAAACAGAAATATTTACAGGAAAAAGAGTTCGTCCAAAGGGCTGGACTCTGGAAGAGTACCCAAAACGCTCATTGCATTTCCGCGTTGAATAGCAATACTTAAGCGTTGATACAAATAAGTAGTGCAACGACGATCACCAGTAATGGAGATCAAAATTTGGCCGATTTGAGATACCAAAACTTTAGCGTCATGACTCCAAGGACCGAAGGTCTCCACAGCAAAGGGGACAAAGATATAATTGTCTAAAAGATGAGCATATTTATTGACTTTTTTCTTCACGGCTAATTCAGCAGCAGATGCTACGCGTCTGGAGGTATTCGGTAAGTGAGATGGAGTGTCAACGCAAGTGGAGTCCCAAATTAAAGATTTTCTCTAGACCATGGAATTAAGATGAGACCATCGGGCCGTTTACCATCTGCGCGACTAATACCTGATGGTTCCAAAAGAGACGGGATGCCACAAGAAGTCAGGGATCTTTTAATGATATCATTGAGTGATATGTGTCTGGGAATGCCAATCCTTAAATATAGAACCCTAAGCCAATTAGCTTTAAATTTGTAAGGTTTTCCATCATATTTCCCTTTCAATTTTGAACATATCTTCTTATGTGATATACGGGTAACATCTTCCTCTTCAGTTTCATAGATCAAAACGTTACTTCGTCTTATTACGTTTTGTGTACTAGTACAGTGAAACTTGTGTAATTCGAACGTTTTTAATTCGAATTATTCTTTATTTCGAAGTTTTCCTTCGTCCCCTTGAATTTCCTATGGAAACAGTGCATAAATATCGTATTTTATTCGAACATAATTTTGTTTAATTCGAAGAAAAAAATCCAGAATGGACATGAGTTTTACAGTGAAATGTGGCAAAGGCGGAACGAGCCAGTACTGTAACAAATTGATCTGACCATAGGGGTTGGAGGCTGGAACCGGGAATGCATTGTATCTCCTTTTCGGAGAAAGTGGTCCCAGTGCGGGTTGACAACCTTTGGAGTGTCATTCACCTCGAAAGTATAGTTACCGTACTCAGTTAAAACGGTCACTGTGCATTGCTTTTCACAAACTCCGAAACCCCGATCTTTCACTTCCGAGAGCTAAGAAGATTCATTCAGGGACACCAAAATATGCATGGTTCTCTGTTTGATGCATTAAATAAACTGGAGTACTTTACAGTAACCCAGCAAATCAATAAAAAGAAACAGACTAAAATCACATCCTACTTAACAAAGGCCTAGTAAGGTATGTTTTTAACTACTGTATGTGTTGTGCATAAATGTTTACTAATTACTGTACCGTACTGTATTTATGTAATAGGCCTATCATTATACAGCACTATATTTTCTTGTATTATAATACCCTGTTGTCTTGAAATGTTATAGTAATACATAGTACATACAGTACACCAGTAGTTTGCCTTCTGCAGTACCATTTTTTTAATTCGAATTTTTCCATAATTCGATTTTTTTCTTATGCCCTTCAGATTCGAATTACACAAGTTTCACTGTATTTAAATCACTTTCATTTTGTTTATTGCTATTTAAATCAGCACTATTTTCATCATATTATTTTCTCTCTTTTATTAACCACCTATCCACCATTTTAAAATGTTTAAGTCTAAATGCAATAATTAACACGACACGAAACACTAACACAACGTGAATAACCTAACTTGCATGCGTACACAGTCACTTTCAGATTATAACAGATTTCTGCATGTGTCCTCTCTCGCACAATTTTACTGTTTAAGAATAAAAGAGGCAACATCAAATTCGCGTCGTATCAGAAGATCAGTGTCCTTACACTATTCACACTTTTACTATCGCTGCAATATTTTTTAAAAACTTCTTCAATTGTGCAAAAGTTGTTCATGTCAATGACGTTATAATTACTTACCGGTTCATGTAGTGTTTGAACTTATATATGTATTAAGCATATATCATCACTTATGGCTTTTAAGGAACCCGGAGGTTCATTGCCGCCCTCACATAAGCCCGCCATCGGTCCCTATCCTGTGCAAGATTAATCCAGTCTCTATCATCATATCCCACCTCCCTTAAATACATTTTAATATTATCCTCCCACCTACGTCTCGGCCTCCCCAAAGATCTTTTTTCCTCTGGCCTTCCAACTAACACTCTATATGCATTTCTGGATTCGCTCATACGTGCTACATGCCCTACCCATCTCTAACGTCTGGATTTAATGTTCCTAATTATGTCAGGTGAAGAATATAATGCGTGCAGTTCTGCGTTGTGTAACTTTCTCCATTCTCCTGTAACTTTATACCTCTTAGCCCAAATATTTTCCTATGAACCTTATTCTCGAACACCCTTACCTATATTCCTCTCTTAAAGTGAGAGTCCAAGTTTCGCAACCATACAGAACAACCGGTAATATAACTGTTTTATAGATTCTAACTCTCAGATTTTTTGACAGCAGACTGGATGACAAAACCTTCTCAACCGAATAATAACAGGCATTTCTCATATTAAACTCCGTTTAATTTCCTCCCGATTATCATTTATATTTGTTACTATTGCTCCGAGATATTTGAATTTTCCCACTTCTTCGAAGGATAAATTTCCAATTTTTATATTTCCATTTCGTACAACATTGGTATAGCGCTGGCCTTCTATGCCCAGGGTTGCGGGTTCGATCCCGGGCCAGGTCGATGGCATTTAAGTGTGCTTAAATGCGACAGGCTCATGTCAGTAGATTTACTGGCATGTAAAAGAATTCCTGCGGGATAAAATTCCGGCACATCCGGCGACGCTGATATAACCTCTGCAGTTGCGAGCGTCGTTAAATAAAACATAACATAACATAACATCGTACAATATTCTGGTCAAGAGACATAATCATATACTTTGTCTTTTCGGGATTTACTTCCAAACTTATCTCTTTACTTGCTTCCAGTAAAATTCCCGTGTTTTCCCTAATCGTTTGTGGATTTTCTCCTAACATATTCACGTCATCCGTATTAAGCATAATATATATTATTTAAATTTAGTACTATTTCTTTAAATACAATGCATTTTAAGCACTTTAATCTTACGTAATTGAAAATATATTTGTTACGAATACTAGGCCTACATAGATCAGGTAAGAGAGACAGGGAAAAACAAATAACTGAACATACTATTCCTTTCCTCCCCCCACCCTCCCAACACGACTCATAGCGGTACAAATTTGTTCTGCAAGCCGACATCATCCCCTTCATTGTCAAGCTGCTGTCCGCGTCCTTGAACGATGTCCAGTATTTCCTCGTCACTCAGAACTTCAAAGCCCGGAGAAAGCCGATTAACAAAGGTTTAATAATCTTCAACCAAAATACAAAACCCAAGCTACTCCCACAGATTAAGGGTCGAATCTCATAGACGTCACTTATAAAATGAGGAACCACTCAAGATATGAACATTTCCTTAGCACCAGGGTGCGAATTAAAACCATTTCAACTTCCTTTGCCAATGTTAAACTTGTGTAAGAAACACAATTTCGACATTGTGAAATGCAGAAGAGCCAATCTCACAAATTCGTTCTCTTTCAGATTATTGACTGGCTTTCTCCTACGAGTTTAGCGCTGGAACCTGAGGTATTCTTGCCATCGGTGCGGGGGGTTGCAGGTAGATTCTTTTGTTACTACAGCCAAGCCGAGCCAGCGGAGTGGGAAGTATAAATCGTCCAAAAATATGCAGTCTTCAGTTTGTAGTAGTGTGTGAATATTTCATATACATATTGTTTACCTAGGCCTATATGGTTTTGTTATTAATATATTAAATATATTGTTGCAATTTTTGCTCAGACGTATCCCTGATATTAGCTATGTTAATACTATATGAATTACTCATGTGAAATATTTCACTGTTACAAGTCATTTTTAAGGAAACATACTGTGGAAAAGTTTTTGGTTTTATTCTATTGGAATTTTAGAATATGTGTGATTGGTATCGTGAAAAACAGATTCTTATAATGTCATGCGAAAATCATTTGTTGGTGATATCTTAAAATACAAATCAAGTAGTTTTACTTCTCAAGTGAGTTCAGCAGTACAGTGTATTAAAATTGATTACTTTACTAATTTAATTCAATTCTACTAATCACTAAATTTTATAGTATGATGCTTCTTTTCATTTATATTATTGTAGTTGTATTATGATTTTTCTTTTTATTTATTTTACTAGCCGTACCCGTGCGCTCCGCTGCACCCGTTAGAAATAAATATAAAGTAATTACATAATTAAAATAGGACATTTGATCCAGAGAACATTCGTGTTTGATATAAGGATAAATCGTTTATTATGTTACTTAATTTAAATTGTATTTGCATAATTAAAATGCGATCATTTTGATCCAGAGACCACTCATTTAGTCATAAAAATTATTTTAGGAAATACAGGAAACGAATATACAGAATAGCCTATCAAGTTTTCTGTGCATAAGAAGCTATTTTAATCTTATCTGTCCTCGATTCACTCAGAAGTTACTGTAATAACATTATAGCATTATGTCCATCTAGAGAAACTACACTTTCCAATGGTGAATTAATAATTAATTATACAAATCCGTTAATTTAGCTTCTGATATTACTTCATACAAACACAGAAACATTATCTGTAGGCTATCTTTCATAGCTTTCGATTGTTGCTGTTCAAGGCCCCTTATAGACGACGTCATTTGTTCTTTAATTCATTACACGGCCTTAGATGGCAGTTATTTTAATTTTAAAACTCATTTATCTCATTAAATATCAGTCCTATCAAACTTTTTCAAGGAATAAAACTTATCGGAAATTATTTTTAAAGAAACTTTTGTTATGTAAAATGTTTCACAAAAATCAATAATAAGCGAGATATTTCGATTTATTTAATTCAGGCCCCCTTATAACCCCCCTTTTAAATAATGTATTTTGAATGCCATATAGCCTAAAATCTAAGTTACAACGAACTTAATTTATATTCCAATTTTCATCGAAATCCATTCAGCCATTATCGCGTGAAAAGGTAACAAACATACAGACAGACAGACAGACAGACAGACATAGAAACAAAAATTTCAAAAAAGCGATTTTTGGTTTCAGGGTGGTTAATTGTGCCGTTTTGTTAAAAAGAAAAGGATGAAAATACGAGGAATTCAAACTCGAAATGGAGAATTATTTCAACATGAGTTACCAGTACGAAGGACCTACTCTACGTACTGTAAATTCCATCTTCACTTCTGCCCGACCCGAAAATATAAAATTACTCAGACATGCTATCTACTGTCCGTCCAAGTGGTTATGCCGCAGGATTGTAGAAAGGGAGTGTTTATGAAATAAAATTCGTAAATTTGAGGGAAACGGCAGGCCCCAAAAGACAGTTGAAGGAAACGAGAAAATGTCGAATTTCAGACCAAGAAAAAAACCACATGGTAGTCAGTCAGTTACTCGAGTCAAATTCTGAGCTTTTGAATATGAACTATAGGAATTTGACCATTAAATCTTTACATTGATTCTCCATAATAACACACAGGCCCTAATAAATTAATGGCCAGTTTGTCCAAGTAATGTTTAATTTTGCTTAACGAATGTTAAATTAACAGTCTGTTTATTTTTAACGCTTTGTTAATGTATTTTCCATTTGTTCAACATAATTTTGTTTAAGATAACCAACACTTAATTATAACGTCTGTTAGCACTATTTTAACTACTCAACAGCAGTTGGTAATAATTCTACACATGTAAGACAATTTTTGATGGGCTAAAATTAATCTTTAAATTCTATATTATAGAGTGAGTCATGAAACTTGCATAAAATTACAACTTGTTATAGTAGGCCACGCTCCATAAACAAACAGTTGACAAATGAAAGTTGTAGGTGACGTGCTAAATAATAATTACAAAGTAAGGTTATATTTCCTCATTGCTATTACGGATACGAAATACGAAAGAAATAAAATAACACTGATGTATTTAAACAGTCCAAAGTATTTTTTAAATGTTATATTACCAGTCATATGCTAAACATTCCCTACAGAGAGACACAAAATATTAATTCCGCAACTTCTGTTCGAGCAGCTGTGGAGACATCGGCCATATTTAACTAAGTGTTAAACGAGTTAACAGCCCGAAATCCTACATTTAAAATTAACAAAATGTTAATAATATGTTAAACCAAACTGGTGTTGAAAACATACAATTTTATTAATTAACAAACTGTTTAGAGTTTAACAGTCGTTAAATTTTCTAACAATACTTAGAAAAACCGGCCATAAAACAGTCAAAAAGAAAATACAAAGCATGGATTCAACAATCAGATTTGGAGCAACTTCAAGATGTTATGGTTCCCCGAAACAGAAGAGTCCGAAGCTCACGCATGCATGGCGCTCCTCATTTGTTACGCGACAGAGATGGCGCTAAGGTCGTGCGATATGGCGCAGGACTTTGATTATTACAAGCATGTTCTAAGTAGGCATATCTCCGATGTTTTGTCTAGCGGAAGGCACAAAGTTCCGCAGACAATCGAGGAAACTACAAGTCACATTAAGGACTTTGTTCTTAATTTCAACTCGTTAACTACAGGATATTTGATTTCAAAGGCTACTACGCTTTTAATTTGTAAACCAAGCTCGAAATTTGTCAGAAGAGAAAATTGAACGCTGTTATAAATTGTAACGTGGAGGTTTCTCCTAAAGTAGCTTTAGAACTAGAGAAATTAAATTTACTGGTATTTATGTCTTAATATACTTATTCTCACATTTCTACCGTCACCTTTATATTTAGGCCTAATAATAATAATAATAATAATAATAATAATAATAATAATAATAATAATAATAATAATAATAATAATAATTATTATTATTATTATTATTATTATTATTATTATTATTACTATTACTATTAATTATTATTATTACTTACTTACTGGCTTTTAAGGAATCCGGAGGTTCATTGCCCCCTCACATAAGCCCGCCATTGGTCCCTATCCTGAGCAAGATCAATCCAGTCTCTACCATCATATCCCAACTCCCTCAAATCCATTTTAATATTATCCTCCCATCTACGTCTCGGCCTCCCTAAAGATCTTTTTCCCTCCGGTCTCCCAACTAACACTCTATATGCATTTCTGGATTCACCCATGCGTGCTACATGCCCTGCCCATCTCAAACGTCTGGATTTAATGTTCCTAATTATGTCAGGTGAAGAATAGAATGCGTGCAGTTCTGCGTTCTGTAACTTTTTCCATTCTCCTGTAACTTCATCCCGCTTAGCCCCAAATATTTTCCTAAGCACCTTATTCTCAAAAACTCTTAACCTATGTTCTTCTCTCAGAGTGAGAGTCCAAGTTTCACAACCATACAGAAGAACCGGTGCCCTATCACCACGGCATGGCGCGTCCTCAGGTTGCGGATAGAGGAGACGGCCTCCAGATATGGAGGGTAGCTGCGAATATATTGAATAAGCAGTCGTGGACAGCCGATAAGGGGTGGTCCTCCAGCTTGGGGGTTGGGCGAAGGGCTAACAACCCATCACCGTAAAAAACAGCTTGTTACGAATCTCTACAATAAGTCACATTTATGTTTAATAATAATAATAATAATAATAATAATAATTATTATTATTATTAGTATTATTATTATTATTATTATTATTATTATTATTATTATTATTATTATTATTATTATTATTATTATTATTATTGCGGTAGTTTGTTTACCAGACGTCAGGATCTTGATTATTAATTTTTTTGTAAAGTCATTAAGGGTGATATTGATTGTGAATCTTTCATAAGCAATATCAGTCTTCGTATTCCTGCTAAGGGTTTAAGATTTCATAAAATGTTTTATAATAGGAATTCCAAATCTCTGCCTCCGGTCTGCAGATGTATTAAATATGCTAATTTGCATGGATTGAACTTGGATCCATTTAATGTGTAGTATATACTTTTTTGAGTTTTTATCTCAGTTTTATTAATTTATGCCATTGTCAAGATATGTATCATACTATTCTTGCCAATTCATATCTTTACAATATTACTTATATTATTCCAGTCTTCATTTATTTGATTTCATTAATACATTTGTAATTCACTCTATTCAATTGTCATTATTTTTAATTATCTCACTGAACTAATTTTAATAATTATTATTTGTGGTATTTATTTTGTTGCATTTGGTCAATTGATTAATGTATACTATTATATTGATTGTATTTCACCTCACTGCCATTTCTATCATTCATTCTCATCATCATTTGTTGTTTTGTTTGTATTTTGTGCTAAACTGTAATTGGCCTTGTGCTGTTGTTTCGCACATTAATATTATAAATAAATAAATAAATAATTATATAAATAAATAAATAATTAAATAAATAAGTAAATAAATAATTAAATAAATAAGTAATTAAATAAATAAATAAATAAATAATTAAATAAATAAATAATTAAATAAATAAATAATTAAATAAATAAATAATTAATTAAATAAATAAATAATTAAATAAATAAATAATTAAATAAATAAATAAATAAATAATTAATTAAATAAATAAATAAATAATTCAATAAATCAATAAATAAATAAATAAATAAATAAATAAATAAATAATTAAATAAATAAATAATTAAATAAATAAATAAATAAATAAATAATAAAATAAATAATTAAATAAATAAATAATTAATTAATTAAATAAATAATTAAATAAATAAATAATTAAATAAATAAATAGATAAATAATTAAATAAATAAATAAATAATTAAATAAATAAATAATTAAATAAATAAATAATTAAATAATTAAATAAATAAATAATTAAATAAATAAATAAATAATTAAATAAATAAATAAATAATTAAATAAATAAATAAATAATTAAATAAACAAATAAATAATTAAATAAATAAATGCTTAAATAAATAATTAAATAAATAAATAAATAATTAAATAAATAAATAAATAAATACATAAATAAATAAATAAATAAATAATTAAATAAATAAATAATTAAATAAATAAATAAATAATTAAATAAATAAATAAATAATTAAATAAATAAATAAATAATTAAATAATTAAATAAATAAATAAATAATTAAATAAATAATTAAATAAATAATTAAATAAATAAATAAATCTTTAAATAAATAAATAAATAAATAAATAATTAAATAAATAAATAAATAATTAAATAAATAAATAAATAAATAATTAAATAAATAGATAATTAAATAAATAATTAATTAAATATATAAATAAATAAATAAATAAATAATTAAATAAATAAATAAATAAACAATTAAATAAATAAATAAAAAATAAATAAATAAACAATTAAATAAATAAATAAATAATCAAATAAATAAATAATTAAATAAATAAATAATTAAATAAATAAATAAATAATTAAATAAATAAATAAATAATTAAATAAATAATTAAATATATAAATAATTAAATAAATAAATAATTAAATAAATAAATAAATAATTAAATAAATAAATAATTAAATAAATAATTAAATTAATAAATAAATAATTAAATAAATAATTAAATAAATAAATAATTAAAAAAATAAATAAATAAATAAATAAATAAATATTGAAATAAATAAATAAATAATTAATTAATTAAATAATTAAATAAATAAATAAATAAATAATTAAAGAAATAATTAAATAAATAAATAATTAAATAAATAATTAAATAAATAAATAATTAAATAAATAAATAATTAAATAAATAAATAATTAAATAAATAATTAAATAAATAAATAATTAATTAAATAAATAAATAATGATTTACGGTAAACCCAACGTCCTGCAATTCCTCAGCAAAATTTGTAATTATATCGATATAAATATAAATTGTTTTATTGCAATTATTTAACTGATATCAATAGCTAAGCTTAGCGCAACCCACATCCTAGAGAACCAGGAATTGTTTCAGTAATTTTATCTTTTTTTTCATTAGGTTTCCTTCGTTGCGGCTAAGAACAATTGCCAGCCACATTTTTCCGGGTAATAGGCCTAAGCAAGATCGCCACACGCTGCAGTGAGGCTTTCCTTGTAGAAGACCGCATCTGCTACCGAAGTCACTAACCTTAAGGCTGGTATTCATAGTCGACACTTTCGATTAAAGTGTCCTTTGGAAGACGCAAAGTATCACTTTTCCGTTGCACAGTCGACACTTTGGTGCAAAGGAACACTTTGGATGAAAGTGTAGTTCCGACCACACTTTGAGCCGAAAGTGGCACTTTGTATAAAATGGCGGACGTCTTGGAAATTGTCGAATTATTAGAACGTGCGGAAGAGATGGCACAATTAGTGGACAATGTACAAATTAGAGATAGGCCTAAAGACAATCCCGTGGAATTTTATAATGATATAGAACTTTAAAAAAACGGTTCCGATTTGATAAAGAAACTTATTGAGATTGCTTATATTTTCGATGACTGGTTGACAAAAACGAATAATAGACGTTTGCCAGTGCCTCCAATAATACAGTTATTGACTGCATTAAAATTCTATGCTACAGATATGTACCATACATTAATATATATAATATTATAGTTCAGGTATTTCTGTAGTAACATTCGTATATTTATAACCTCAATTCGATGAAGTGATATGTAGGTAGATATGCCTATGTAACTTATTTTTTATTACTGAAACGAATTTTTTAACTTAAATAATATTAAACTAACTTCAACCTAATGTAGGCATAATTATTTTAAATTAGCATTGAGAGACCTCACGTGCCTGCCTTCTAAGCAGATTCCATAATTATATTGGGTTTAAAATGATTTTGATTTTTGTTGACTACCTGTATTTTGAGATAAGATTTATCTTGATGTTGATACAATCATTACTGTTTTGATACCGGTAATATATATTTTCACGCCGGTAAGCAATACATCTACTGTCTCTAGTTCATGTGCAGTCATAACCTCACCATGAAAAGAGATCTCATACTATTAGGCCTATTTTGTTTTGCATTATAGAAACATTTGGCATTCAAAATTTTCCTGAAGAGCAGGCAATAATGGAAAAGAGAGAGAAAATAGTAGTAATAATAATAATAATAATAGCAGTAGTAATGTGTTTATCTCATTCTTTTTTTACTTCTATTCACTATTCACGAAAAAGACAAAAATGAAAATAACGGAAATAACACGATATATCAATGAAGCAGATACGTATAAAACCTAACCTAACGATATAAATTTAATGATTACACAAAACTTAACCTACTCAGTATAGCTTAACCTAACTATATAAACTAACAGAAGATACGTAAGCTACAAAATCTAACCGAACTGTATAAATCAGTGGAACGGATACATACAAAATCTAACTTAGCGACATAAATCAATGAAAAAGATATGTACAGAACCTAATCTAACTATATAAATTAATGGATCAGTTATGTACTGTACAAAACCTAACCTAATTTCACCAGCAGTATCACTAACTATTTAATAAAATGTTATATATCTCAACTGACTGAAATAATCTAAACTATCGGCAACAAAAACTAGAAACTGAAATAAAACGACTTTAAATATATATTTTCTTCCTCGCGCAATCAATAGGCTCCCAATTCAAATTACAAGCATTGTAATTTGTAGGTTATACGTCATTAATTTGTTATTGTTTGTTCACTTGTTTTGAAAGGCATTGTGGGACTTCTATTACCAACCAAATTGTAACTCTACACTTTGCTGGCGTAAAGTGACACTTTGTGAAGTGCACTTCTTCAATCGTCTATGAATACCACTAATATGAAAGAGCCACTTTCGTCAAAAGCGTCACTTTGCAAAGTGGTGATATAAAGTGTCGACCAGCCTAAGGTCCCTTCACACGAGGCCACTTTCGTGGCGCGTTAGTGGCGATGCAAACGCGCGTCAGTGGCGCTGGTTTGTAAATTAAATTCTTTTAGAGAATTTTTGAGTCTTCCAGTGAGCATGGTCGTAGAAGTAGATATACTTTTGGCAATTTTGCTCAGATGGAAAAAGAATAGACGTGAAAATAGAAGAAGAGCCTGGGTTCATCCATTAGTTTGGAAAGACTGAATCGAGGATTATTCCATACAATGTTTGATGGTATATATACATCAGAACGATAAAAAAACATTAATTTAAAATGATACAAATGAGGGACAATATGGCATGAAACATATTTGTGTTTAATATTTAAGAATTCAAAATTAAATATAATAAGCAGAAAACATGAAACCATTCATAGCACGTAATTCAATCAATAGGCTGATCTACAATAGGTGTCTATAGTATAATGGTAAAGTCAAAGGCCGTGGTGTAATTGAACCCAGGTTCGAACCTGAGATCAACTATTTTTTTCTCTCTTTATTAATTTATTTACATTATTTTAGATGCGTTATTCTATTTTAACGTGAAATAAAGGAGATTTTTACTATATAAATAATGTATCCATAATTCGCACTAGTCCAGCTATTTAGCTGTCTATAGTCTATGGTTATTTTATTATTATTATTATTATTATTATTATTATATTATTATTATTATTTTTGTTATTATATTCTTATTATTATTATTATTATTATTATTATTATTATTATATTATATTCTTCTTATTATTATTATAATATTATTTTTGTTCTTCTTCTTCTTATTATTATTATTATTCTTATTATTATTATATTCTTATTATTATATTATTATTATATTCTTCTTCTTATTTTTATTCTTATTATTATATTATTATTATTATTATTATTATTATATTCTTCTTATTTTTATTCTTATTATTATATTACTTACTTACAAATGGCTTTTAAGGAACCCGAAGGTTCATTGCCGCCCTCACATAAGCCCGCCATCGGTCCCTATCCTGTGCAAGATTAAGCCAGTCTCTATCATCATAAACCACCTCCCTCAAATCCATTTTAATATTATCCTCCCATCTACGTCTCGGCCTCCCTAAAGGTCTTTTTCCCTCCGGTCTCCCAACTAACACTCTATATGCATTTCTGGATTCACCCGTACGTGCTACATGCCCTGCCCATCTCAAACGTCTGGATTTCAAGTTCCTAATTATGTCAGGTGAAGAATACAATGCGTGCAGTTCTGTGTTGTGTAACTTTCTCCATTCTCCTGTAACTTCATCCCGCTTAGCCCCAAATATTTTCCTAAGCACCTTATTCTCAAATACCTTTAACCTATGTTCCTCTCTCAGAGTGAGAGTCCAAGTTTCAGAGCCATATAGAAGAACCGGTAATATAACTGTTTTATAAATTCTAACTTTCAGATTTTTGGACAGCAGACTGGATGATGAGAGCTTCTCAACTGAATAATAACACGCATTTCCCATATTTATTCTGCGTTTAATTTCCTCCCGAGTGTCATTTATATTTGTTACTGTTGCTCCAAGATATTTGAATTTTTCCACCTCTTCGAAGGATAAATCTCCAATATTTATATATTATTATATTATTATTATTATTATTATTATTATTATTATTATTATTATTATTATTACATTCTTATTATTATTATTATTATTATTATATTATTATTATTATTATTACATTCTTATTATTATTATTATTATTATTATTATATTATTATTATTCTTATTATTATTAGGCTATATTATTCTTCTTATTCTTTTTCTTCTTATTATGTTATCATTATTCTTATTTTTTTCCTTCTTATTCTTGTTCTTCTTCTTATTATTGTTATTATTATATTCTTCTTCTTATTATTATTATTATATTCTTCTTCTTCTTCTTCTTATTATTATTATATTCTTTTTCTTCTTATTATTATTATTATGTTCTTTTTCTTCTTATTATTATTATATTCTTTTTCTTCTTCTTATTATTATATTCTTTTTCTTCTTCTTCTTCTTCTTCTTCTTCTTCTTATTATTATTATTATTATTATTATTATTATTATTATTATTATTATATTCTTTTTCTTCTTCTTATTATTATTATTATATTCTTTTTCTTCTTCTTCTTCTTCTTCTTCTTCTTCTTCTTCTTATTATTATTATTATTATTACTATTATTATTATTATATTATTATTATATTCTTCTTACTATTATTATTCTTCTTATTCTTTTTCTTATTATTATATTATTCTTATTCTTATTATTATATTATTCTTATTCTTATTATTATATTATTCTTATTCTTATTATTATATTATTATTCTTATTACTTTCCTTATTATTATTATTATTATTATTATATTATTATTATATTCTTCTTCTTACTATTATTATTATGTTATTATTATATTATATTATTATATTATTATTATTATTATTATTATTATTATTATTATTATTATTGTCGTCGTTCTATATTACTCTGTCGTAACATAGCCTGTATACTGTCGTGACGGTGTAGGTGTTGGGAACTGGTGGCCCAACAGTCGTCCGTTAGCAGCGCTACTCACGCACCACTAAAATAGTGGCCTGGCTGGGCCCCGTCTGAAACCTACCATTTAGCACTATATATCGCGACGAGAATCGCTACTTTTAGTGGCCGCCACCAGCGACGAAGCCAACCACTCACAGCGTCTGCAGCGCGACTGATCCTGTGGTTGTGGCTCCGTCTGAAGGCCTTAATTTAAATACATTATTCACAAGCGGCAGCGCTTCTAGAAGTGGTCTCATCTGAAGGGACTCTAATTTTCACATGTTCTTTCGTCATATTCTGTCAGCGACCAATTTTCAGGCCAGTAAATTAAAACATGGATTGCTAGCCCTTCATAAGATATCATTATAGTTTAATCGATTTTCTTATGTTTAGTTGACTCATGCTTGTACCGTATATGAAGCGACAGTTTTTCTTGCTAGGCTGTAAAAGCGAGCTTCAACGGAGATTTACAAAATGTTTATAACGACTCAAGTACAGTAGGCCTATATATAAAAGATAACAAAGGAATAAACATTGCGCTTATGACGACATAACTTGACGCAAGAGGGAACTAACTTCCGACAAGATTTTCCTGCTGCGTTCCGGTACAGTGTAAAATATGTACACACAATTTACGTCATACTTTACGACATACGTATGAAATGAACTACGTCATGAGCTCCATAGGACAAAACTCATGTTTTAGTTGTCATCTTTTGTCCATTTGTACTTTTAAATAATGAAAGCGGTAAATACATCATTCTTATGCATTTATCACAAAAATTGTTACAAATCATACTTCATGAACTTAATTCTTTACAACTTAATTATGCATCCTAATGTACAGCCTTCAAGAATTTACAACAATGGCGTGATTTGTAACAATTGTGATAAATGCGTAAGAAAAATGTAATTTTGTAGTTAAAATTCGAAAAAAAAAATCTGTACGAAGTAACTATGGAACTGACAACACATTTTTAGCTTCAGAATACTAGCTAATTAAAGAAATGATACTCCTGAATAGTTAAACCTTTATCTATAATATTCTTTTACGACACATGTTTATGACTTTTTTGTTCAAAATGTCTTTGGAAATAAGTGACGGCAAATCCTCGTGAATCACTCTGTGTATATATACAGGGTGTTTCCGAGGTGCTGTTACGAACTTTCAGGAATGATGACGAAGGGCACATGTATCAATTTGAGGTAAGGAACCCTGATCCGGAAATGACCGAGTCGAAAGTTACAAGCAAAAATATTTGTGTGGAAATGAAATAATTTTATTCCTCTGTACACCTTATTTATGTGTATTTATCTGTACATCTTACACAGACTGTATTCATCTGACGTTGTTTACGTTATCTACTTACAGTATTCCATTCAGTGCTCTGTCTGAGGGATGGGGACAGGAAATTACACTAAAGCAATACAGATAGCGTAATGTGTAACGGACATGGTCGGTCTTGATATGCACGTCTGTAGACAGCAGTGTATGTGTACAAGCTGCAGTGTCCAGTCGATCAGTCCTAGTGAAATGGAAGAGTACACGAGAGCGGAATAAGCAGACCTGATTTTCGAATACGGATGAGCCAATGGGAACAGTAGACAAGCTCACAGATTGTATCGGGGCAAGTACCCACGTAGGAGACATCCGGCCCATACCATCTTTCCACGACTGTTGCAAAGGTTAAGGGAAGGAGGGCACGTGGTGCCAAATTACAATTCCATTCCCACACAACTATTTTTGCTTATAACTTTCGACTCAGTCATTTCCGGACCATGGTTCCTTATCTGAAATTGATACATGTGCCCTTCGCCATCATCCCTGAAAGTTTATAACATCACCTCGGAAACACTCTGTATATAGCCTATACATGGATAAATATATAATAGGATGCGAAACTGCGGTCAGCACCATCTGGCAGTGGGGGGCTGAAATAAGATCATCAGCGCCCAAAGTCGCAGGTGGTGAACATTAGAACTACGTGTTGGGTACATTACCCAGAGTTCTCTATATATCCGTTCGGGATATTGCTCGAGGACTCGACGAGGAGAGCCAAGATGGCAGACAGAAACTTGCTAATAAGTGAACATAAAGTGATATTACGTGTGTATAAGCAGTGTATGTTAAACAGTGATGTTTATGGACGTTGTAAAAATAGTGTTGTGGAATGTATTATATAATGAATTGAACTATCTAAGTAGTTCTTGCAGACTTTTCAATTGCGCTGTACAATAAATACCCAAAGAATGCAATCCAAATTATCTAACCTTTTGCTTTATTTTTTGTCTCTGTCTGGTTATATTTTAATTGGGTAATGTAAAATAGACCGTCTCTTTTATCTTCCTGTTGGCTCCGGTAAGAATTTTCAGTAGAAGATGCTGTGAGGAATAAAAATGTAAATGTTTTATTTTAAATTGGGTTAGCTTTGAATATCTGTGAGGGTGGGAGGGAATACTTTCTGCATAGTTTAACATTTTCGTCACCAGGTGCGCTGCTAAATGCATGAAGTAATTACTCTTTTCGCTACTTGGTGCGCTGCTAGATGTAATAACGCCCCTCCCTCTAACAGGTGGCAGCAAGATCATTTTCTACAACAGCGCCTCTAGTATGTGTTACGGGAAACTCGGTAAGTTTCGCATCCTATTATATATTCATCCATGGCCTATGTGTGTGTGTGTGTGTGTGTGTATAATACAGGGAGTTAAAAAAGTATTTCATATTTTAGGAGGAGGTAGTATATACCAAAATAGGAAGAAAAATTCTAACAAACATGGATTCTAAAACTCATAATGACGGGCAGTAAAATGAAACAATTTTATTCCAGACTGAAATGCTTCAAAGTGTTAATTAATTATTACATCAGTTTTTGACAATGATAAAAAAGAGTTCATGTACTACAGGAGTAATTACAGTATCTGTACCAATCAGGACTGTTTCAAAGATTATATGATTCCCAAAACCGAGGGCAGAAGGGTGCATTACAATGAAAGGACATCACATTGAACACTTCCTATAGCAATAGTGAAAAAGTGCTCAAGGAACTTTGCGCTCACTTCCTCCTCTCCACTGTGTATTGAGGTTGCTAACTGCACAAGCGTTATCTTGGCCGACTCGTGCTGTAATTAGTTTCGAATCGTTAAAGAAATGAATACTGAACGCATAATTGCGCAACGCAAAATGACCACAGAAGTCATCATCTGCGAATACTGGCCAAATCCAGTTACTACTATAGGAAGTTCTAATAGACTTCTTTCCATTTCGACAAGGGGTCTAGGACATCATTTTATTTTTACTTCAATTTTTATTGTACCTGAGTTTTTGAATGTACTTCACTCCCACCCCTTCTACTAGTAAACTTCCAACCGTTCACGACACAGAGCCGAGGGCGCGTAAGCAGTACTGAGTTAGCGAGTATAGTACGTTCCAGAAATATGTTAGCGTTTTCCAGTGACGAAAGAGCTTTCAATATTGAATCATATTTTCGTACAGGTACTGTCGTCCGTTTGCCTACGTCGCATCCCGGTTTCCCCCACCTGCTTCTATTCGCCCCTCTGTTAAGTCTAGTAGCTGGGCTATCTTAGCTCTTTTCTGAAAACATTAATTTCTGTTAGGAATTGGACGTCTACGTAATATTATACAAGTGTTTAAAATAACTTAAATAAAAGGGTCTCGTTAAGTAATTAACTGTCACGTGATCCCCCCCCCCTTTCTACGACCCTGCTACAAAACCACTTGAAAGGACAGTAGATAGCATGTCTGAGTAATTTTATCTTTTCGGATCGGGCAGAAGTGAAGATTAAATTTACAGTACGTAAGCCACTCATTTATAGAGTAGGTATGGAATTATTTCAACATGAGTTACTCGTACGAAGGACGAAACTGGTAATTGGAATTAGGTACAATAGTCTATAGTGCGATAATATGCGCAAAAGAACTGAAGCCTGTATCGAAATGAACAGCCACCATTTTAAAAAATGTGTTTACATATCCATATTATGATTATTTTTCAATTTAACTTCATTCTCTATATTGTACGCTAATGTGCTGTAACAGTACAATATACATTGCATAATTAATACGTCCGAATGGATAGCTCAATTCGTGAGTAAAAACACTAAGTGTTAATACAGTACTGTATTTTGATTAAACAAAAACCTAATGAAAATTTCATTTTGTATGATTTTTCCGATAAGCAAGTAGTAATAATATATTAAATTGAAATGAGCCGTCTATGCATAGACGGCTCATTTCAATTTAATATATTATTACTAATGAAAATTATCAAACTCAAAATTGCGGTATTTCCTAGTTTACATAAATGGATGAACTACTTTTCTTCCCTCCTATACCTAGTAAAGTGATTTGTATTTTACGCCGGTATCATCGAACTCCAGTCGTGGAAGGGGTAGCAAACGGTGTTTCCTGTTTCAATCGTTAATAGAAAGGTATAGCCAGGTTAATATTAAAAATGTTAGTAAAAATAAAATAATGTCCCTGTATAAGTAGTGGCGTAGGCAGAATGGAGCTCATCCGGTTGAAATCCCCCATTTTTCGAGAAATATTTTATATTTAAATTATATTTAAAACTGAAGAAACAATCCACCATTGGCATTGCGAGTCCGACACTGAAAGAATAAAATTGTTTGGTTGTTTCTACTGTCAATGACCAATATTAAGAATAATAAATCCTATGTATTTCTTATGACAGTTGTTTTAAATTGGCCGGTGATTTTAAAAGAAATCATGAAATTACCGTTATCAACCTGTTAACTAAAATAAAATTATTAAGTCATTTATATAGTCCGTTGCTTGACTTTTGCAAAGATGGACAATGGGTTTTGCTTTATAAAACCTTTTGTCGAGACAATTGATTTTAAATATCATACCTTTACTTCGCTCTAGAATATGCCATTAGGAAAGTTCAGGATAACAGAGAGGGTTTGGAATTGAACGGGTTACATCAGCTGCTTGTCTATGCGGATGACGTGAATATGTTACGAGAAAATCCACAAACGATTAGGGGAAACGCGGAAATTTTACTTTAAGCAAGTAAATAGGTTTGGAAGTAAATCTCGAAAAAACAAAGTATATGTCTCGTGACCAGAATATTGTACGAAATGGAAATATAAAAATTGGAGATTTATCCTTCGAAGAGGCAAAAAAATTCAAATATCTTGGAGCAACAGTAACAAATATAAATGACACTAGGGAGGAAATTAAACGCAGAATAAATATGGGAAATGCCTGTTATTATTCGGTTGAGAAGCTTTTATCATCCAGTCTGCTGTCAAAAAATCTGGAAGTTAGAATTTATAAAACAGTTATATTACCGGTTGTTCTGTATGGTTGTGGAATTTGGATTCTCGCTTTGAGAGAGGAACAGAGATTAAGAGTGTTTGAGAATAAGGTTCTTAGAAAAATATTTGGGCCTAAAAGGGATGAAGTTACAGGAGAATGGAGAAAGTTACACAACACAGAACTGCACGCATTGTATTCTTCACCTGACATAATTAAGAATATTAAATCCAGACGTTTGAGATGGACAAAGCATGTAGCACGTATGGGCGTATGAAGTGTTAGTTGAGAGGCCGGAGGGAAGAAGACCTTTTGAGAGGCCGAGACGTAGATGGGAGGATAATATTAAAATGGATTTGAGGGAGGTGGGATATGATGGTAGAGACTTGATTGATCTTGCACAGGATAGGGACCGATGGCGGGCTTATGTGAGGGCGGCAATGAACATCCGCGTTCCTTAAAAGTCATAAGTAAGCATTAAACAAAAATTATCTCTTAAAAATATTGCATGTAAATTACGGGCAAATTTTCCAAGTCATATTCCCAAAACTTAGTTCCCTCTCCCGAGCCATCATAAATTTCGGCTACGCCACTGGGTATAAGCTTTCTTTGAATTCCAAAGTGCTTTGCCAGCCTTTTGGCCTGGATCAATCTGGATTTTGATAACTCAGATTGTCCAAGTGCAATGTTGCGTCATTCTCTCTTTTGAAGGATTGTGTGCGTAGTCCAGTTATTGGTACGTCGACCGTGTCCTGAAGGGTTGTGTACATAGTCCAGTTATGGATAGATTACGATGTAACAATTTGCAGTATTTAGTAACAAAGTAATTATAGATTATCAAGTACCCTTGAACTAACGACAAAACCTTACATAATAAATATTCCCATGGATATCTGCTATTGTGTTTATGGTCATGTCTGGGCCCGCATCTACTAACATGGACGCGATGTCTCTGTAACCTGGAACAAAGGGCGCGTACGGAAGGTTACATCATGGACCGGGACGACAAAGCATTTACAAGATGAATTTATAGCCTCTACAGTATAATGTACTCGACGGAACTTCACCATAACTGAGTTCTTTTCTGAGTGACGTTAAGCATTCACCTCGTTGGAAAGTAATAACAAGATCTATATGCACTAAAACTAGTGAATATTTACATGCGTTTATGCAGTAAAAACGTTGGAAATATGCTCTAAAAATTGAGAGATATGCACTTAAAAGTGTTTATTTTAAATGGGATTCATAGTTTTCTCATAAATTTATTCAAGTAATAAATATAATGAACTAGTGATAAAAATGGTAGTATGTTATTCTCTCATTGAATTTATTTGGTAATTAAATTATAATTAGGCCGACTTACATAATTCTCATTAGTCATGTGCTTATGTCATTAATCATTATATTCATTATATCAAATATCATTCACCAATCACTTCATGATCATTTGATCAATTCTGTGGCCGGGAGGAAAAAGGTCTTAAGTAAAAATTTTATACTTTTCAGGAAAGCAGTAGAAAGATTGAAATTTGTGTCAATTATAGAGTGATTTTAATTAAGAGGTTTTTCCTGGATATTATTTGTTTATATTTCTTCTAAAATAGATAATATTGCTCATTTAACAATTTTCTTGATTATTTCCAAAAATAGCCGCACTTAAGCCCTTTTAAGACTAGAAGCCAAACTGAGTAGAAGGGACTATTAATCATAAGACCTTTTTCATGTCAAAATAAATGAGAAATGTATATTATTAGGAATACAAAATGGGTTTTAAACAATTATAGGACTGTTCACCTGGTGCTTAAAGTTTTAAAAGGAAAGGGCATCAGTATGTGATAAAATGGCTAAAATACAAGTTAGACCTTTTTAATAGGGAAGCATGGAAAGTAAACATGTGATGGTTTGTAAGCAATAAAGTATTAAATATACGTAAGTCCTTTAAGGCTCCCCCAAACAGACGCGATACGGAATGCGTTACGATAGCGTTACGATTTCGCGATAAATGTTTTCATTGCGTTCAATGTTTGTGTTCACACACACGCGATTATCGCAATATGCGTTATAACCGCAGCAAGGAGAACGCGGCGATTTTGCGTTCTATTCTCCCGGAGATGTAGATCGCAAGAACGCCACGCGTTTATTTTGATGCTGGGTTGAAGTGTGTCATTTATGGATCCATCTTCAAAGGAAGAGGAACTTCTCTTTCTTGGATGAGAATCGTCGCAGGCAAAGCAGGCGCAGGTAAGTCCATGGTAGTCATGTATGGTTAAGATAAACAATATAAAAAGGTATAAAGTGATGATTTAGCTTTTCTTTGCCAAGAAAGTGAAATAAATAACAAGTACCCGATTATAAACTTTATTTTTTTTTAATTTGCTCTTTTTGTTGCAGGAGGTTGTGGATTCACGAGTTAAATGCCACAAGGGAAGAAAAAGATTAATTTTATATCTTAGTTCAACAACTAATTAGAGATGAAAAACATTTTTATATATATTTCAGGATGACAGCTCAATGTTTTGACGAGATTCTGGGTAAAGTAACGGAAGACATAACGAAGAAGCATATTAATTGGCGTAGCTCGAACCCACCCGAAAAATGACTTGCAATCGCAATAAGATAAGCGAAACACAGTAATGTATGTAAGAAACATATTTAATTTAGCTTAACGACCCAAATCAGTTACCAGTCATAAAAATATTCAAATTTAATACTGACTTTCTATAAAAAGAATAACATATGAAGTATACTTTTGAATTTACAAGAATTAAACACAAAATGAAATTTAATTACATCTGAAACTATGAAAAACAAATTTGTGGAGTGTGAACAGTTTAGATGCTTAGGCCTACATTTTAAACAAAAAATAATGAATCAAAAAGTGGAGGTACCGGTAATATAAACATGAAAAATATAAGTTCGCCTAATTTAAATCAGCAAAAAACTTCTTTGAAGAAAATCATATTATGTTTCACCTTGATCTTCATTGTCAGCGATTTTTTGCTCTGAATAACAAAAATGACAATCTCTCATGTTTTTCCATCTATTTTTCACAGCATCGGCTGAAAGTAAAAAAGGTAGGCCTACCAATTATTTATGTTTGAGTTTGTCCTATCACAGTGTTAATATGTTTTTCTTCTTCTTTCAGATTTTTAGCGACTGGAGATAGTTTGTACACCAACAGGCCATAGTTTTAGGGTTGGTTTTCAACCATTAGTGCAACCGTGATGGAAGTTTGTGCAGCTATGTGAGAAAACATGAGGTCTGAATTCATGCCAGAGCCTTCACGACGACTACGGGAAAGTTGAGCTCAACGATTTGAAACCGTGTTGACGCCATAGATGGGAAACACGTCACCATCAAGTGTCCTGACAACACTGGGTCATCTTACTTCACATATTTGAAGAAACATTCCATTGTGCTTTTAGCTGGAAAATTTGCAGCCTACTTCAGTCGAACGGCTTAAAAATGAAACTGCTGTAGACGTAAATCCAGGGTTTAAGCCACAGTCGCATTTGTCGCATTTTGCTACTCCACTTCTAAAAAATGTAACAAACTTTGAATGTAAATGTGTAAAAATGCGACAACCACATTGGAGTTCAGAAACGAAGATGGTAATAGAGAAAATGAAATCAGGGATGTGTTTGAACTAATTTGAATTTAAATGAAATGCTAATGACATCATAGCATGGGCATGTTAAAAAAAAGTATTGAGCAATAGATGTTCAGAAATTGATTTCAAAGAGTTGGTGCAATTCATGTAAGTTAAGTGAACAATTTCTTCTAATTGATTTGTATAATTCCATCGCATACTGTAAATTATGAGCGAGCATTTAGTTGCACGAATCTTGTAAAAACTGGAATTAGAAACCGCCTTTCAGTACAAATAGTTAGCACTCTGCTAACCTTGAAGAGCCTACTATTAAAGAATTTCAATGTTTAGAGTACCCATAAAATAACGAATTTTAATGTGAAGTAAATTCAGTAGTAATTTATTCTAAACATACCTACGTCTAATGATTTACTTACATAAGTATATCTAGAGTGTGGTAAGATATTGAAAGTAATAAAACTCCGACAAACAAATTACATAACTTTTTGTTTCCTCATATTTTATTAATTTTATATTTCTGCACAATTATTTATAATATTGTACAAGCATTTTGCAATTTCCACAAATAAATTTTTTTCATTTGTCATTTTTGCGACAGTTATTTATTTTCTAGCTTAAACCCCGCGTAAGTCTACAAGCCAGTATGACATCAAATTATAAATAAATAATTGCACTTATTGTTTACATCTAACTTCGTAGCTATCTCCTTCCATTTCTTCTCCTTTTCCATGCCACGGAGTTTCCTTTACGAACTCAATAAAAAATTCCACGTTCGTTTACAAGTAATCCGAAATCGCAATCTGTGAGCACAAGTGATATACACCTGCTAAAGGTAACTGGTCTTTGCGCTGTGGCTGGAAAACTAAAATCTGCATATGTGGTCACCCATTACGATAATCTGATTGGCTGGGGACGTTAGAATATCGTATCGCGGACGCGCCAGTTTGGGCACCTCTTCGCGATAGTGCGATATTGCGTTATCGCGAAATCGTAACGCTATCGTAACGCATTCCGTATCGCGTCTGTTTGGGGAAGCCTTTATTCTGTGTGTACTCGATTCAAAAAGTACTTAGGGCATTTGGTAACGCTCTGTAAATCGTCAGGAGTTTTATTTGACTTCAGCCGTTTTATCAGATTGTAGAGAATTGTTTCCGCTTTCAGAATATATAAAAATCTCATTTTCACAAAAAATTGACTTAAGACCTTTTTCCTCCCGGCCACAGAATTGTTTTTGTTACAATACACTAAATATTTCTCCAAATTTTCTGGTAAAAAAAATTAAACTTCCAGTAATATAACAAAAATATTGACTGCAGTGTTATACTGGTATTATAATTTATAATATAATAAAGATTTATAACAAAATTAACTCACATTTTTGTCACAGACTTTGCAGAGGACAATTTTCACATCCGTTGATAATGTAGGATTTCCATCAATCCACTGTTTAAGCAAATATGTTTTGCTACTTTTATCTTTTAGCATTATGTCTCTTCACTCACACATACAAAATTGTAATGATCAAGAAGCTGGCAAGAATATAAACTATGGACAAAGAAACATGTAAGTTAAAAGGCGATTTCCGACCACCAATAAATTGTCCATTTGGAAGTACGTTCTTGGTGCTTTTCTTTGCGGCATCAGTTTTGGTTACTGACTTGTAAAGATTTATAACTGCTGCTACCTGACCCACGTGGAGCATTGTCACTACGGTGCTGCTTTCATACACAAAGAAATGCCGGTTTGGGTGTAAAAATATTGAATTGTCTTGAAACTTAAACTTATGTTTTCAGCTTTATTAAATGTTATTCTCACAGTTATGAAACAATTTTAAAATTTAAACGTTCACGAATGATTGTCGTTGCGTTGGAGTAGAGGGTTTCAAACAATGAACAGTTCATA